>NC_138527.1:28557220-28949901 GCF_000230855.2 Cajanus cajan | reverse complement strand
AATTGAAGTATCCGTGTTTCATAAGCCATCTTATAAAGTGGTGAATGTGATACATATGATTCAAGCTTAGTGGATGAAATGAAGAAATTTTCAAACATCTTAATTTTTCCTTTTAATATAATTGGGGACTCACTACTCCTAATAGAATAAGGCTTGTTGTTGTTCATCTTATTGCATCTAAATTAGGCTTTTGGATATATTCTTCTTCCATATAGTTGCACTCTCTTACGCATGATAATTAAACTTGTACAAGTAAGTATTTGTTTAATTCCAAAATTTGTTTTGACTTAGTAGGTGTTTGGTTCAGCGTTCTATACACACATCGTAACAAATTTTCACGTCCAAATCTTATATGTAACACATCGTAACAAATTTTCACGTCCAAATCTTATATTTACATAGAAGTTATGAGGAGTTACTTCTACTTTGTTTGAAGAATCACGTCACAAAATTCAAACCAAACACACACTGAGTATGGATATGGATTCAGATAGAGACTTTCTCTGACTTGAAAAATCAACTCAGATTCATGTTCGGATATTTAACTCCTCATTCTGTCCGGTACTTGTATGCATATAAAAATTAAAGCTAAGATTTTCATTTTATAAATATTAAAAATATAAATTAATTATTATAATAGTTAAATAATTGAAATTATAATAATAATTAAATAATAAATTTAAAATTATACTTTTAATTAAAAATATAATTTAATTCTTAACATTCTTAAATTCTTTTTTGTAAGTTATTTTTATTTATTATTTTTATACATTATTTATATTTAATATAATTATTAACTTAAAATTTAATTTATTTAAAATATATAAGTAAATTAAAATTATAAAAATGTGAAAATGAGAAGAAAACCTACTTTCTGTTGTCATTCTTAGTTTTTCGGCATGGTTTGAAAATTTAGTTTTTTTTTTCCTTTAAAAAAAAAAAAGAAGAAAAGAAAACTAGAACCAAACTTGTAATCTTAGGTAGTGTTGGCTTAACTTGATTTTATTTCCGTTTCACCTTTTTGTTCTAAACTTGCTTTTGGTAGATTTTATTACATAAATGGCATCAAATTTAATATTTTGATAAGCTTTATATTCTAATAACCAAACTACTTCAATTAAATTTTAAAATTTAAAATAGTCTAATGTATTGCCCCACAGCCACGTTTTCATACTTCGTACTAAATATAATAATATTTTAATGTTAATAATTGATTCTTATATAAAAATCATTGTTACAGCACTTGAATTCAACAAGAATTATCAATAAAGATGCTCTTGGGAAAACAATTTTTGTCAAACACACTTTTTATTCTTTTTAAAAAATTAAATAACTTAATTTTTATTAGAAAAAAAAAGAAAAAAAATCTAAAAAATTGGATAAAAGATTTTTCTTAACATAAGGTTGGGTTCTCTTTTCTCTCTACCACTCCCTTTTCTGCATGCTCTATCCTACCCTCTCTCTCTTTATTCGCTGTCTCCAATCTCATCTCATTATCTCCCTACGTTTTCTTGGACCATCTCTTTCTATTTATTTTATTTTATTTTATGCTTTATAATAACTTTTAAAAAAAAGCCAAAAAAAAAAATCCATTGGCTAATATACATTTCCATCCCCATCTCAAAACACTGTAGGCTGATATAATTTCCATTTCCATAAGCAACTTGCTTTGTGGTCAACTACTATATAAAAAAAGACAAATACAGAAGAAAAAAAATTAGATTGCTTTTCCAATACGTTTTCATTTATTTATAAACCAAGTATTTCTTAATAAAGAATTAAAAACTAATTCCTCTAAAATATATTAAGATTCTTTTAAGAGGTTGACTTCTTCTTACTTGTATTTCTTTATATACATTAATCATAGTTGAAAAACAAACACAACTCCCATAGTCAAAATATTAATTCCAAAAAATAAAAACATATACACATTTGCTTTAATTCATATAAATAAAACACAACAAAGAGTTTGGTGTTGAAAAGTTTAAATAATATGTACATAATCTTGGATCTAAACTATATTATTATCGATATAATTATGAGATATCAATAAAATACAAGAATGTTAACCTCGTTTACCTTCCAAGCTAGAGACAACCCAAGTTGGCTTGCAACAAAGCTACTAGCGACCCAACAAAGTGCACAAAGCAAAGCAGCCAAGGAACCAGCTTTGAGGTCGAAACAGACATAGAAAACTGAGTATACCAAAGCAACAAGAAACCCAACATTCCAAACCAAGATCACATGGCTCCCCCAAAGGGAAAACTCCAAATTTGGAAGGTTGAAGAAGGGAGGGACGAAGTAGAGAATAAGAAGGGCTGAGAAAAAAATTGGCCAAACGAACAAAACATGGATTGCTATGTTAACTGGGTTGCTGTGGTAAGCTCCATAGAAAGCAAATTGCTTTTCAAGATCAAACAATCCAATCCTTCCTAATCCCATCTACAACTTCAAGGCAAAATATTCAAGAAAAAAAGGGAGACAAAGAAATTGTTTTTTTCTTTCTAGAATTGAGGAATGAAAAGAAGAAGTTTCATGCATAAAATGAAAGAAGTTTATTTTGATGGGCAAAGATTATGAGCACGAGG
The DNA here is from genome assembly GCF_000230855.2 of Cajanus cajan. Taxonomy (NCBI): domain Eukaryota; kingdom Viridiplantae; phylum Streptophyta; class Magnoliopsida; order Fabales; family Fabaceae; genus Cajanus; species Cajanus cajan. The sequence goes on along the minus strand of NC_138527.1, from coordinate 28,947,313 downwards.
AGATAGAAGTTGGAATATATTATGAATGAAATGTAAAACTAAAATATGGAAACTGGCTATCCCCTATTGAGCAGAACCATTGGTTCACTGTCCAGGCTGTCCCCTTCGATGTGGACATAAATTTGACAAACAACCAAACTTAGATGAAGTTAATTAATAGCCTAAACCAAAACAAAAGATGGAATTAAAAGTTGAATAGTACAATTTACTTTTATGAGTTAAATATATTTTTAATGCTTACTAATGACTTGGATTCCCCTCATGACTCCTTAATTAAGGAAATAAGTTTAATTTTTAGTTTGGACATGAAATTATAATTAGAGGTATTTTTTACTTTTATAAAGATTGACTTGATAAAATGGAATATAAAACACCAATACATCTATAAAATAAATATCGTATTGATGTGTTTGACACGTTTTTGACACAATATTTATCAGACATGTTTTGACATGTATCCTGTACCGGTAAGACCATTCGGACACTTGGTTCGGCCATTCGGCCGCCTCATGACCAACGCCTGTTCAGCACCTAAAACGGCCGAATCAGGTTGCCGATTGCCATTCGGCCACTAGGAGATCCATAAGACTTAGACTTACCCTAATAAGAGGAAGAAATTAACTCATAATCAGGGATTAAGGACTAACCACATCAACAAGACAATTAGAGGCGTATTACCTAATCTGGTAATTCTGTTGCAGGGCCCATGGGAATCCGGGCCCATAAATGTCAGTATAAATAGCGCGTGTCACGAGGTAAAGTCACTGTTCATTAATTACTCTAGATATTCGTGCTTGTCCTGACTTGAGCGTCGGAGTGCCTTTTGCAGGTACCTGACCCCTCCTCATATCGGATCGGAGCGCTCGTTCGGCCATCCCCAGACTACGAGAAGATTACTGGTGTACCCCTCAGACAGGTACATTTGGCGCCCACCGTGGGGCCGAACGAAGATAGTTGGAAGACTAATCGAGCTAAGACATGCCGATAACTAGGAGAACAAACACTCAGGATTACCAACAGGAGGAAGAACATGTGGAAGTGGTAGATGAAACCGATCTCTCCGAAACCGTTCGCCTGTTGAAACAAGAGATGGCAGTAATGAAACAACAAAGAGATAACGACGCAAAGGAGCTTTCGGCCCTAAGAGCTGAGAACGAGGCATTGAAAAACCCAGATCCGTCGTGGAAGCCTACTCAAACAACCAACATGCAGACGCAAGGATCTTATCATTCCCATGAAATTCACACTTCGGCACCACACACTTCGGTCCAACCCCCCGTTGGCCGTCCTTCAGACTTGTCAACCCGTGGGACGCATCGCCACCCCTTCACCCCTACAATTATGCAACTCCCATTGATGGATAACTGGAAATCTTTACCGATTGATAAATATGATGGTACCACAGATCCGGATGAACATCTCGATGTTTTCTTGACGCAGGTGACGTTAAGCACAACGGATGATACGGCATTATGTCGGATTTTTCCCACATCGCTCAAAGGCAGGGCCTTAAGCTGGTTTGCACGGCTACCTCCCAACTCCATCGATTCCTTCAGCACTTTGTCATCCCAGTTCACCGTCCAGTTTGCAACAAGTCGTCCGCACAGCTTGACGTCTTTGTCGCTGGTCGGCCTTAGGCAGGATAAAAAAGAGTCGCTTAGAACTTTCATGGATCGGTTCAATAAGGCTGCCTTAGAAATTCGAGACCTTAACCCAGCCGTAGCGCTAAAACCCGGACCATTTGTCAATAGCATCTGCAAAAAACCTCCTTCGGATATGAATGACTTACGAAGGAGAGCTGACAAGTACATGCAGATGGAAGAGCTGGCTGAGTTCCGTAATCAGGCCCGAGCCGAAACAGGAAACAAACCCGAGAAGCAGGCAGAGCAACCATACAGGGGGCGAGGCAAAGAGATAACTTTGCGGGACCGACATGCGCGAGGTCCGAAGTATTCTCATTACACTCCCCTCAACGCAAGTCGAGCCGCAGTGCTCGAACAAGCTTTAGCATCAGAAGTCTTGGCGACCCCCAAGCGAGCCTCCACTCCTCCCCGTGCTGACATTAACAAATCTTGCAAATATCACCGCAATCGCGGACATTCTACTGAAGAATGCGCGACATTGAGGGATAAAATTGAAGATTTGATTAAGCAAGGGCAACTCAACAATTTTATTGATCGGCCACACACGACTCGGCATCAGCCTACATATCAAGCTCGGCAGCACGACAGGCATGAACATTCAGATAGGCGCCGCCGTGAGCGTAGTCGTTCAAGGGATCGAAAGGAAGAACCTCATACCACGCACCGGCGGGTAATCAACACGATCGCTGGAGGCTTCGCCGGGGGCGGATCGACCTCATCGGCTCAGAAGAGACACCTGCGAGCCGTCAGATCGGTTAACATTGTTGAGCAGCGATCCACTCGGTGGCTACCCACTATTACGTTCACTGATGAGGACTTTCAAGGCATCGATCCAATTCAAGATGATCCTATGGTCATCAGTGTTGAAATACGTAATTGTATTGTGAGAAAAACGCTCATAGATCAAGGTAGTTCGGCCGATATTTTATATTGGAACACGTTCAAGCAGCTTGGCATCTCTGAAGAAGAGTTGACACCATACACCGAACCATTGGTTGGCTTTGCAGGTGAAAGAGTCAACACCAAGGGATTTATCAAACTCTCTACCCGTTTTTGTGTTGATGAGAAACAGCACAGAGACATCCAGGTGAAGTATATCGTGGTCCATGCCAACACATCTTACAACATTTTGCTAGGACGGCCATCATTGAATACCTTGGGGGCAATAGTGTCAACACCTCATTTGGCTATGAAGTTCCCATCGGATAAAGGAAACATTCTAACAATACATGCCGATCAGAAGGCAGCTCGGGAATGTTACTATGCGAGCTTACGTGTGCAACCTATTCAAGAGAAACAAGCAAAACCAAGCAGAGTCCATGCGGTCACTCCCTCCTCGGATTTGGCTTCGCAATACGACCTTGACCCCAGGATGAACGGGGACAGGGCCGAACCGATAGAAGAAAAGGTCCCGATACAAATCCGATCACAGTCGTCCCAAATCACCTACATCGGGGTCGGTCTGTCGGATGATGAAAAGCAAGAACTGAGCAAGGTAATTGTGTCAAACAAAGATATGTTTGCATGGACACCGTCAGACATGCCAGGTATCGACCCAAACTTTATGTGTCATAGGTTGTCTATCTGCCCGACGGCAAAACCAATTGCTCAACGGAAGAGAAAGATGGGAACAGAGAGAAAAATTGCCGTTGAATCGGAAGTGGCTAAGCTCTTGCAAGCACGCTTCATTCGGGAAATCCACTATACCACTTGGCTAGCAAATGTCGTTATGGTCAAGAAACCCAATGGCAGGTGGCGAATGTGTACAGACTACACCAATCTCAACAAGGCTTGTCCTAAGGATGCCTACCCACTACCCAACATCGACCGGCTGGTTGATGGAGCGGCAGGGCATCGGTTGTTGACTTTCTTGGATGCTTACTCGGGCTATAATCAAATTCGCATGCACCCGCATGATGAAGATAAAACAGCTTTTATCACCGACTCGGCGAATTACTGCTATCGCGTAATGTCGTTCGGTCTAAAGAATGCAGGGGCGACATACCAACGACTTATGGACAAAGTTTTCAAGAATCAGATCGGCAAAAACCTCGAAGTTTATGTCGATGATATGGTCGTCAAGTCGGACGACCTTCGCACTCACAAAAATGACCTTGCCGAAGTATTCACACAACTCCGAAAGCATAATATGCGGCTGAATCCTGAAAAATGTATCTTTGGTATAGCTGGAGGAAAGTTTCTCGGATTCATGTTATCTGCCAGAGGTATTGAAGCCAATCCTGATAAGTGTCAGTCGGTGATTGGCATGCGAAGCCCACAGAATATCAAAGAAGTCCAAGTGTTGTCCGGGCGTCTCACCTCTCTTTCTCGGTTCCTCCCTTGTCTCGCAGAGACAGCAAAACCTATCATTGGATTATTGAAGAAAGTCAAGAAGTTTGTCTGGACGACAGAGTGTGAAGAGTCTTTTACCTCCCTCAAACAACGCCTCGGCACACCTCCAGTTCTCTCAAAGCCCGATCCAAAACTAGATATGATAGTGTATTTGTGCGTCTCTAACGAGGCAATCAGCGCGGTCCTAGTACAAGAAACAGATTCCCAAAAACCAATTTATTTTGTGAGCCGAATGCTACAAGATGCCGAAAGAAGGTACCAGCTACTCGAGAAAATGGCATTTAGCTTGGTCCACACAGCACGACGCCTTCGGCAGTATTTTCACAGCCACAAGGTTATCGTCCGAACCGATTATCCAATTGCCAAAGTTCTACGCAAACCCGAGTTAGCAGGACGAATGATGGCTTGGTCCGTGGAATTGTCTGAATTCGACATAGCGTTTGAACCAAGAGGACCAATCAAATCCCAGTGCTTGGTGAATTTCGTTAATGAGTTACAACCGATGGGTCATTTCGAAAACGATCAGTGGATACTTCGGGTCGACGGGTCATCTAACAGCCAAGGTAGTGGAGCTGGAATAATTCTTGAAGGACCAACAGGCATGGCACTAGAGCAATCTCTCCGTTTCGCTTTCAAAGCCTCAAACAATCAAGCCGAATACGAGGCGTTATTGGCGGGATTGAGGTTGGCTCGAGAGGTTGGAGTTCGGAATTTGCTATGTTGGACTGATTCAAAGGTTGTCTCGGAACAGGTCAACGAGAATTTTCAGGTTAAGGACGCCCAGCTATTGAAGTATTTTCATGCTTTTCAAAACATGTGCCAACATTTCGACCAAGTAGCAGTGAAGCACACTCCCCGTGAAAACAATGACAGAGCAGATCAATTAGCTAGACTGGCGACAAGCCATCGGAAACCGGGACAGCTTCGAACCACCCTCCACTTGGAACTCTCAACTCCAAGTACTGAGATAGCAGAATGCTTCGCACTCTCGGAGCAATCGGCAACATGGATGACCGACATACTACGGTTCATCACCGATGGTGTCCAACCGACATGCCCTTCGGCAGCCAGAAAGTTAAGAGCTCAAGCTGCGAGATATTCTGTTATAGGAGGGCAACTCTTTCGAAGGGGCTTCTCGTCTCCTTTACTCAAGTGTTTAAATGATGAAGAGGCCAATTATGTGCTGCGGGAAGTGCATGAGGGAATCTGCGGTTCTCACTCAGGAGGAAGAACATTGGCAACGAAAGTTCTTCGGGCCGGCTATTATTGGCCGACACTCAAATCCGATTGCATGGAATTCGTCAAGAAATGCATCCAGTGCCAAAAGCACGGCAATTTGATACATGCATCGGCCGAGCAACTACACAGCATCGCTTCCCCATGGCCGTTCGCCATATGGGGCATGGATATATTAGGACCATTTCCAATCGCTAGAGGCCAATGCAAGTTTCTGCTTGTCGCGGTAGATTATTTTACCAAGTGGATTGAGGCTGAACCTCTCGCAACAATCACGGCAAACAACGTGCAGAAGTTCCTTTGGAAAAGCGTCGTCACACGGTTCGGCATTCCTTATGCCATTATCACTGACAATGGACTTCAATTCGTAGATCAAAAATTCAACAAGTTTCTTCAAGACTTGGGGATCAGACATAGATTCACGTCGGTTGAGCATCCACAGTCGAACGGCCAGGCCGAGGCAGCTAACAAAGTTATCTTATCGGAACTAAAGAAGCGCTTGGGAACAGCCAAGGGTACATGGGCCGAAGAGCTTCCAGAAATTTTGTGGGCGTATCACTGGACCCCTCAATCCACAACGAAAGAAACACCCTTCCGATTAACCTATGGTACCGACGCAATGATTCCCGTCGAAGTCGGCGAACCCTCCTTCCGCCGAACACACTTCAGTGAAAACTCCAACGCAACATCCTTACAGGCGGAGCTCGACTTAGTGGACGAAGTGCGTACTCAAGCTCAGATAGTAGCAGAAGCATGCAAGCAGCGAATGTCTCGAAGATTCAATTCCAATCTCACCAAGAGAAGCTTCAAGGAGGGAGACCTAGTCTGGAGAGTTCTTGGACCAGCACGACGTAATCCGCAAGAAGGCAAGTTGGCACCTAATTGGGACGGCCCGTTTCGGGTTCGGCACAACCTCCATAATGGCGCATACAAACTGGAAGAGCTTTCAGGCAAGGTCATCCCAAGGACATGGAACGCATCGCACTTGAAGACATACTATAGTTAGTGATAGTCTTTGTAACATCACAGCAATGTAATCAAAACGTGTACTCTTTTCCTTGATCGGTCTTTTCTCCCCTTGTAAAAAAGTGAAAAGGGGTTTTGGCCGACAAGGTTTTTAATGAGGCACGCATCAGTGAAATACAATCCATTTCATGATCATTCTTACTATCCTACTTTGTTAAAAATCGTTAAAGGTTTCCCTCCCGAGTTAGTCAACTCGGCCAAGGACGCACCTTCGAAAAATCGTTAAAGGTTTCCCTCCCGAGTTAGTCAACTCGGCCAAGGACGCACCTTCGAAAAATAGTTAAAGGTTTCCCTCCCGAGTTAGTCAGCTCGGCCAAGGACGCACCTTCAAAAAATAGTTAAAGTTTTCCCTCCCGAGTTAGTCAACTCGGCCAAGGACGCACCTTCAAAAAATAGTTAAAGGTTTCCCTCTCGAGTTAGTCAACTCGGCCAAGGACGTACCTTCAAAACATAGTTAAAGGTTTCCCTCCCGAGTTAGTCAACTCGGCCAAGGACGCACCTTCAAAAAATATTTACAGGTTTCCCTCCCGAGTTAGTCAACTCGGCCAAGGACGTACCTTCAAAAAATAGTTAAAAGTTTCCCTCCCGAGATAGTCAACTCGGCCAAGGACGCAAATTTCCGAATGACCCCCATTCGGTTTTGCTTGAAAAGCAAAGCATTTCCGAATGACCTCCATTCGGTTTTGCTTGAAAAGCAAAATTTCCGAATGACCCCCATTCGGTTTTGCTTGAAAAGCAAAGCATTTCCGAATGACCCCCATTCGGTTTTGCTAGGAAAGCAAAGCATTTCCGAATGACCTCCATTCGGTTTTGCTTGAAAAGCATTTCCGAATGACCTCCATTCGGTTTTGCTTGAAAAGCAAAGCATTTCCGAATGACCCCCATTCGGTTTTGCTTGAAAAGCAAAGCATTTCCGAATGACCCCCATTCGGTTTTGCTAGGAAAGCAAAGCATTTCCGAATGACCTCCATTCGGTTTTGCTTGAAAAGCAAAATTTCCGAATGACCCCCATTCGGTTTTGCTTGAAAAGCAAAGCATTTCCGAATGACCTCCATTCGGTTTTGCTTGAAAAGCAAAGCATTTCCGAATGACCCCCATTCGGTTTTGCTTGAAAAGCAAAGCATTTCCGAATGACCCCCATTCGGTTTTGCTAGGAAAGCAAAGCATTTCCGAATGACCCCCATTCGGTTTTGCTTGAAAAGCAAACCATTTCCGAATGACCCCCATTCGGTTTTGCTTGAAAAGCAAGCATTTCAGAATGACCCCCATTCGGTTTTGCTTGAAAAGCAAGCATTTCCGAATGACCCCCATTCGGTTTTGCTAGAAAAGCAAAGCATTTCCGAATGACCCCCATTCGGTTTTGCTTCAAAAGCAAGCATTTCCGAATGACCCCCATTCGGTTTTGACTTTAGGCACTACCAAGCATAATAGTTTCGCTTAATTATTTCTTGTTAGCAGCAGATACGCGAAGTTAGCAATCATAAGGACGATCCAAATCACCATTCATTCAACAATACGATTCGAACAAAAAAGCATCATTTCATTGACATAATGGAGGCTCTACCGGCCCCTTGTCTACATTCGTACTTAAACCTATGCAAACACCTAAGTAGAATCTATACAACAACAACCTAAACCTATTCATCAGGATTAACTTGGTTATCTTGCACGTCCGCCTCGGGGTCATCATGTTCGGTAACAGGATTGTCATCTTCTTCACCCTCCTCCTCGGTTGACGCACGAGAATCCTCCTCAACTCGGGGGTTGGCACTCGGTTCTACGTCGTCAGGACCCGCTCCCTCGGGCATCTCCGCAAACGGCATGTATGACCCTTGGTAAAAATCGCATGCCATGTCAAATTCGAAGTCCTCCGGAAATTGACCGAAGTGCTTCGCCTGCCGAACGGCATGTTTAAACCCAACTTCGTGCTGAGCAACAATTTTCTCCTTGGCCTTCTCCTTCAGCTGGTCATACTCATGACCAACGCCTCATGACCAACGCCTGTTCAGCACCTAAAACGGCCGAATCAGGTTGCCGATTGCCATTCGGCCACTAGGAGATCCATAAGACTTAGACTTACCCTAATAAGAGGAAGAAATTAACTCATAATCAGGGATTAAGGACTAACCACATCAACAAGACAATTAGAGGCGTATTACCTAATCTGGTAATCCTGTTGCAGGGCCCATGGGAATCCGGGCCCATAAATGTCAGTATAAATAGCGCGTGTCACGAGGTAAAGTCACTGTTCATTAATTACTCTAGATATTCGTGCTTGTCCTGACTTGAGCGTCGGAGTGCCTTTTGCAGGTACCTGACCCCTCCTCATATCGGATCGGAGCGCTCGTTCGGCCATCCCCAGACTACGAGAAGATTACTGGTGTACCCCTCAGACAGGTACATATCCTATACATTTTCATTGTATCATAATTATTATTTTTGTTCAGACATCTTCCTAAGACGATTTTAGCATCCTTTTTAACACAACTTAGACACGAGTCAAAAAAGTAAGTTGACACTTGTAACTAAATATTTATCTAACACACTCATATTATAAATAAATTTAAAAAGTCAACTTATTTATAAGTATTGCAAGATTTATAATATTTTTTATATTAGTTGTGAGACTTATTTTCATAAAAATAATTGTTTTAACTTTTAAAAGATATGATTCATCTTCTAAGAATTATCATATAAAATTTGTAAAGTTTGTGTGTGTCCTACATTTTGGACAATAAATCCCAATGTGTCGATGTCAGTGGATATTTTATACATATTTCCTTATCAAATTCAAAAAATACTTTGAGTGACATTTGTTTCATGTCATCTTCTATTTCTGAAAATAAGACGGTAAAAATATTTATTTTTATATTTGTTAAAAGACTATGAAAAAAGATTCTTAGTGTATTTTATTTCTAACAAAATTATATTATATATCATGTTTAGAGAGTTTTTGATAAGTGAGAAAGTAAAGTTTTAACATCTTAATTTATGTCGACACTACAAAAAATTAGTTAATTAATGGCATTTTTTTTCTGGCGGTTTTAATAAACCGCCAAAAAATGTTATAATTCTAGCGGTATTCTAACCGCCACAAAACTGCCATAATATTCACGTGGACAACTTAATTAAATTATATTTTTATTGTTATTAAAAGAATTAAAAGAATAAAAATAAAGAGTTAGAAGAACTTAAAATCAAAAAAGAAAAAAAAACACATGCTCGGCTTCGCTTCACGCCCAAACTTCTTCTGCTTCCGTCAAACGCTCAACATAACGGGAGCTAATTTGCAATAAAACCATTTCGCAAACTGTCCAAGTTAGGGTTAGTGATTTCGCAAGACCTTCTTTAAATTTTCTCTTCTCTGCGTTGTTTTTCGATGGATTGCTTCCATTTAAGGTGAGTTTTCGATTCATATCTATTTTGATTCCCTATTTTTGCTATGTATAATATTTCATTATGATTTTTTTGTTCAAAGGTTTTAGGTGGAACAAATTTTTCAGAGATTACGAATTTGAGGTAAGGGAGTGTGAGTTGTATACGCATATTGAGTGAACTTTATAAGGAAATCATTTTGTGTGGCAGGTGTGTCTTCTCATCTTTGTTTGCACGAATCCAAGGCCAAGGAGAATGGTATGTCTTATTATGTCTCCTTTTCTGCATCGTTAGATCTCGCCCTCCTTTCATCTTTTCAATTTCTTCTTACTCTTCTTATTTGCTTACTTATTTGTTTTTTTTCTTTTTCACATTTTTAATTACTTTTTTGGGTGGATATTTTATTCTCTCACTAGTTATTTTCCTCTCTTCTTTCTATTTCTAGTCCATTAGTTTAATTTATTGGTCTGGCAAATGGATTTTTTTCCCTCTTTTATATTAAGCAGGGGACCAAGCTATGGCTCTTGGGGCAAAGTTCTCCCGGCTTTTGAAGATAATAGGGCTTCAAAAATTGGGGTTAGGTTTGATATATCAATTCCAGATGGCAATGATCTTGGTGGCCTTTGCGAAGATGATCGTGGGTTCTTTTGTTCTGGTAATTCAATGTATTTGATTGTACTTCTGTTTCTTTAGTTGCATATTAGTACACTGCACTATATAATTTTGGCACGTATAATTCATTTGTGATTTATACTGCAGCAAATCATTTATTACGAGTAGATGGCTCTGGAGTGGATGACCTTGGCAAAGTTGCAATTAATGAAATGTTTAAGGTTTGCCCCAGTTCTATTATATACTTGTCCAGAAGTTGTTTCTATTCATAAAGAAATATACTTAACACCCTTTGTTTAGGATAACTTGAGTAGACTGCATGATAGGAGCAAAGAAACCCACAGTCATGAAGCAACTTAATCGCCTTTTTCCAAACAAAGTGACTGTACAGTTGCCTCAGGTATCAGTGTATCATGTTATACTCATTTGATTTTGCAATTTATAATGTTGCTAACTTGCTATTTACCTATCAAATATCTATTTTGCTTCCAAACTTGTACAGGACGAGGCTTTACTTTATGACTAGAAGCAACGGTTAAATCATGACATTGAAACTATGAAAGCTCAGTCCAATGTTGTCAACATTCAAAGGTTTTAGGTGGAACAAATTTTTTCAGAGATTACAAATTTGAGGTAAGGGAATACGAATGTTCTTTATTTATTTTTTAACGTTTTGATTTGAAATTACAATGTTATGTGCCTTTTGAAATTACGAGTGTTGTTTGTTTTTGATGTTCTGAATAGAAATTGGCTTGTTCATGATGTTTTTCATGATCATTAATTTGTTGATTATTAAATCTGATTATTTTAAAAGAGGAAGAACCTCAACTGGAAAGTGCTGATATGTTCCATTGCTTGATTCTTCTCTACTTTTGATTTGCTCTGTTTCAATAAAATAGATGCACTAGGGTAAAATAAGGATATGAAGACAATTAAAGAAGTATAAGGATAGATACAGCAACTGAACAAGTAAAAACAAGCATTATATAATTATTAGACAAGCCTTAAAATAGTTATAAAAAAATCAGTAGATCACAAACAGCACAAGTATTTAGCTGTGATAATGATAATCAGAGGATTCAAGGGTGTGTTTTGAAGGTGGGTTTGGTGGAATCAAATGTATTTGTTGCTAATGTTTTGGTGGATTTTTACTCTGCTTGTGGGTGTTTGGTTGGTGCATGAGTCCCCTCTAACTTGTGTTGAAACTCAAGTTTGCATAATAAGTATAGATGTATAGCTTCTTACCTAATTCTCAACTCAATGCATAGATGTATAGCTTCTTACCTAATTCTCAACTCAATGCATATCTGCAGTGTTTCTTAGTCTCTTTGTTTGATGATGGAGTCCTCTAATTTTCTTTTTGTTTTGGTTGATGTTATAGATGTACTGTTTTGGATGTACTTCATTTTTCTGTTTTATTCATCTTCCTTTATTAAAAAAAATATTATTAAATGTTACATTAAACTTCCTTTTCAAAAGTTGAACTTATAACTTGCTTATTTCACTTCCTATGTTATCTCTCCAGGGAGACTTCGCCCATCAAGAGTGGAGAGAGCATTGATCAAACTTCCTTGGATGAATTGCACAAGTTCCTTTAACTCTGATTGCAAATAATGACATATTTTAGCAGAAAATGACAATTTTGCCTCAGATTTGCCTTTTTTGGTCAGGTGAGGCCAATGGTATGTACTATAGTCTGCAGTTGTAGGGGAACCAAAAACCTTGGGTTTTGGAAGTGACTTCCTTTTCACATGGTCACTGTTGGTATTAGATTTGGAGCAACACAATTAGACACATGTTATAAATAGGCTTGAAGGAGCCTTTTGATTATGCTGTTTGCCTCTGTGAGTTTTTGGAGCAAGACAAGCTGAGGTTGCTTCCCATGTGTAACCATGCTTTTCACATTGAATGCATAGACACATGGTTGCTGTCCAATTCAACTTGCCCTCTCTGTAGAGGGACTCTCTATTCACCAGGCTTTGCCTTTGAGAACTCAACTTTTGACCTTGAAAGTCAATGTGATAAGTGCTAATTACATGTTCCTTAATTACCTTTTTCAAAGAGATAATAGGCAGAAATATGAGTATCCATTCATTGAAATATTTCTCACCCCATCACAGATATGGTGTTCATTACAGTCTCATTACTTCACCGTCTAAATTGTTGCAGCAAACAAGTTATATAAAATTTTCTTTTAATGGAACGATTGATCAGAAAGCATATATTCTACAGCAATAATATGGTTTTTTATTCTTACGTTAATCTGTTTAGTCACTACCACCCTATATAAATCTTTTTTGTGATTTGAGACTCGTGTTCTTTTTTACAGGTAGCTAACCAAAGAAGGAAATATTACCAAGTACAATGTGAAGGTCTTGACTGTAAGTTTTTTTTGTTCTCCTCAAGTCTAGATGGCACCTTGAGAATCCTTGTTTAGGCAAATTGACATCTACTACCGATTATGATTATTTGAATTTTGAACTCCTCTCAAACAAATATGTTAAATGAATCTATACATAGGTAGTAAATCTAATAATCTACCATTAAGTCAATGGAAAAAAGTATCAATATTTTTTGTACAAGCCTTGCTTGAAAAAATATTCACTTCCATCTGTAAAAGTATCATGGGAACATGATTCTCACCCTCTGCTGGTACTGGGCATTAAGATTCTCTATATCAGATTTTATAGATGTCTTCTCTTCTCTAAGTTCATTCTTTTCTTGCATTAGCTGCAAATTACAAAATTGACGAAGAAATGAGCAGCAGTCTGGCTATGTAATCTCATCTCATGATCAAAATTTAGGCAAACAAAAATCTATTTGGATACAAACTTAGAAAAAAAACTTTTGAGTTTTTTTATTGAAAATAAAGAACTCTTTTAAATAAAGAAACTCTTATAAACATTTCTATCCTGTATTCAAACAAACTCTAGGAACCTTACTTCACGTGATTCTTCAGAAAGTGCTTTATGCTCTGTTTTAAGCTTATTAACTTCGGCGGTTAAGTCCTTTAGCATTTGGATGGTCTCGGTGAGGATAGTTGCCTTGTTTATTTCAGTTTTTTTTGTTGCAGCTACAATTCTGGGTTGTTATTGTAGTAAAATACATCCATTATGATAGTTATCAGCATCTTAATGATTTGGTCTCGTTTCACCTCTGAAATATATAGGGGTTCCTGTCTTTAACACAAAATACAAAAATATTACCTAAATCTAAATCACACACACACACACACACACATATATATATATATATTTAATTACTTGGCTTATATTATATTATATATATTTCCCTAACTTAACAATAATAATATTATGGAAGCTGCTGATTCCATAATACAAAAATATGGAAGCTGCTGATTCCAAAGAAGTCTATCATTATACTCACCTCTATGAATTAACTATTAGTCTTTTGTAAAATGGCATTTAAAACCAAAAATAATAATAATTTTGTGGAGGTTTAAAAATCGTCAGAAATCTTGAATTGGGTACAATTAAAATGAATATTGTGGCGGTTTAAAACCGCCAGAAAATGATGAATAAGTCAAACAGAGCTGCAATTTTGTGGCGGTTTTGGACCGCCAAAAAATGTCAAATATGTCAAACCAAAATGCATTTTGTGGCGGTTTTAAACCGCCAGAAAGAGATTGAATTTTCTGGCGCACAAAACCAGCGTTTACAAAATATCCGCCACAAACGGTTTTTGGCGACCGTAGATCCGGCGGTTGTTAACGACGCCGGAAATGCAATTTGTGGCGGTTTTTAACCGCCAGAAAATATCAAAGTAACCGCCACAAATCACACATTTTTTTGTACTGCGAGTTTCTTTAAATTTAGTATAAGTTGAGTTGAATTTATATATATTTTTTTTATTATCAAATTCAAACAAAATCAATCCAATTAATAATGGATTGGTTTAATTTATATATATATATATTATAATTTTAAAATTATTAAATTTTAAAAAAAATAAAATTGTATAATTGCGATACTAAAGAACTAAAATTGTTTAATTAAAATTTAGAGATCAAAATCACACAACTGAAATATTTTAAAAATTAAAATTACTTAATTAAAATCTTAGCTTAAATTCACAAAATTGCAATATTTAAAAGATAAAAACTCAATTAATCTTAATTATTTTAACAATGCCTATTTTATTATGAAAATGATAATGCAATTCGATTTACTAAAATACTCTGATTTAGGTGGACTCTTTGGGAGGAAAGACATCCCAATGTTAATGACATTCTGTAATAAAATAAATACTGTAAAGTAAGTATTAGATTAAAAAAAAAGAGTTTGTTTAAAATTTTATTTACGTTACGATGTCTATAAGTATAAATTATAATAGGTACATGCTATTTCACATTATCAATAGAATTAACTTTAATTACATACGTTACATTTAGTATTACGTATCATTTTCCAAGCTTTATTGTAATTATATTAAAAATAAATAGTTCATATATATATATATATATATATATATATATATATATATATATAAAATTAAATGATATCAAGAACACTAACAAAAATGATCAAAACCTTAAAACTACAATATAATAGTTGAAGAAAGAGTTAATTAACTACGTACAAAATATTGGGTGAGAATTACAAGTAATTCAAGAGAAACAAGTGGATTTTGGAGAATGAGATAGATACAGGCTTAGATCAAGATAAGGTGATCGATGTCTCTCCTTACAAATGAGGGAGTATTTATAGATACAAAGGTCACTGAATTCAACTGCAGGATTCATAAAAGAAAAATTGAGTAGAACTGTACTATTTGGCGATAAGATTTCGAGAACTAATTATATCTTTTAATTGTATCATGTTATTATAAACACATTTACTTTTAATAGTGACATGATATAATTAAAAAATATTATTAGTTGTTAATATAAAAAAACTTTACACTGACAAATGATTAACACTTTCTTCAAATGTTAAAGTTTTGTCTCTAGTATTAGTTGTCCAACAAGTTTTTGATAAGATTTTTTTTTTTTTATTACAGTGGGGACTTGTCTTTCTTTTTTTATGACAAATAAGTCATTAATTTTGTCTTGCCCACTGACAATTTTAATTGACTTAATGACGAATCTTTACTATTGAACTCTTTGATTTTTATGCTGACAAATAGTCATTAAAGACTGAAAATCAATTCTTTTCTTTTGATTGTTCTCACTTTTGATTCTTTTCTAATTTTTCTTATTCCTTTTTATTTATTTATTTTTATTTCAGATAATGCAAAAGATTAATAATTCTATTATGAATTGAGTATTTGTCCTTCTTATAATAAAGGACAAATTCTGAAAATTCTTAGGGCTAATTGTTAGTTGTCTAAAAATTCTTGGGAGTAATTGCTAATTGTCTAAGTCTAGAATGGATTGTATTCCAAAGCAATCGTCCTCATTTTTCAAATATGGACTTGTGCTATTAGTGTTGGTTTCTTCAATATTTTCTCTCTCTTCATCCGAATCTAAAGATGATAATTAATGCTGCTAAAAGTTTTACTTTTAATTCCTTCTTTGAACTTTCTTGGAGATTTAGTTCTTCTTATGTTAAAGGGGCTAGATCTTTCTTCAAAGGAGTTGAGGGCACTTTAACAATTCTATTTCTCCAATTCTTGAATTTTTCTTCAATATATTCTATTTGGAATTTCTTCCGCTAGTTGACCATGACCTTAAGGCACAAAACCTTAGAGTAAGGTATTGCGAAGTGCCTTAGAATTAGGGATGGTAACGGGACGGGTTGGATACGGTTTCATGATACACGTTCTTGTCTCGTCTGCAATTCAAACCTATCTCCGTATACTACAAGAATGTTTTAATTTAGAGTGGCCAAAAGCCGACTCTAAATCATAAAAACTGACGTAATATTGTCGGTTATTCGTTGATTTTTGGCCGACGCTAAATAAGTAGACACAATTTTATTTATTTATTTTAATTTTTTATTGTCGGTTAAGCCGACACTATGTTGACACAAAATTTATTTATTTTTTCTTTATCTTCTTTTTCTCGTTTATCATTTATTCGTTCGTATTTTTAACATTCATGGGACTCGACCCGTGAACCTTGAGGTCTTAAGTGAACTTGATAACCAAGTGTACTAGAACACATTATGCGTATATAACATTGAAAAAATTATTTTTATCTCTTTCGAATCACGTATATTATTTAAATATAGCGGCTTTTCCGACACTAACTTAATTTAAATTTAAATTAAATTAGTGTCGGAAAAGCCGACGCTATATTTAAAGAATAGCGTCGACTTTTTCGACGCTAAACTTAAAATAAATTTAAATTAAATATTTTAAGTTAAGTGTCGGAAAAGCCAACGCTATATTTAAATAATAGCATCGGTTTTTCCGACACTTAACTTAAAATATTTAATTTAAATTTATTTTAAGTTTAGCGTCGGAAAAGCCGACGCTACATTTTAAAATAGCGTCGGCTTTTCTGACACTATTTGCGTCAGCTATTAGCCGACGCTTATTTTTCGCCGCTTATTCACCGTTTTCTTGTAATGGTACTTGTACTCATTAGGTATATTATTTTCGTTCCCATCCCCGTCTCTATCGAGTATCGGGTATACCCGTACCTATACTCGTATCTGTCAAAAATTATTATTTTTTGTTTAAAAAATATACAGTATTTTTAAATTATTTTTCTATTATATTACAACTATAATTAGGTTGTTTCTCTATCTCATATTTTAATCAAAAGACTTCTTAATAATTAAACAACTATAAATATTTCACATTATAATAAATAATCACACATAATAAAATATTAAAATTCTTTAACACAATTATTAAATCGGGGGTCGATATTAAACCGGAGATGGGAACGGGGGCAGGTACGGGGTGGCTAAGTATATATTCGTATCCGTACCCATTTTAATATATCGGGTTTTATCCATACCTGTACCCGTACCCGGTCAAATCGGATATTCTCCATCAAAGTCGGGATGAGTTCAAGTATTACCTACGGGCATGAATTTATTTGTCATTCCTAGTTGGAACTCATATACATGCTGTATAAGCCAACTTACACCCATTTTTGAACAGGAAATAATTAATTTTAAATGAGATTCAAGGTTTACCAGCTTTGAATAATTCATAAATTTTAACAACTTTCGGAGGCAAAATGGTTTTAACTGACCCAACAAAATGGAACCAATCTTGAAATTAGGTAGGAATTTCAAAGGGTAATTCATTTTTAAAACTGATATCCAAGAATGAAATGGATTGGATTCAAAAAGGATTTTAAACCACGCTTCTTGATGATTGAAATAATTGTGCCTAAGGGTCTAGAAAATTTCATTTGGTAAGGGGATTTTGGTACCAATCAGGCCATGTTAGAACCTTGGCATTTTATAGTTTGGAATAACAAATTTTTGTAGGATTTTTTGTATTTACTTAGGGATTATTTTGGAAAATTAAGTATCAATAAAAATAAATTGATTTTTTTTATTCTTCTTCGAGTAATGATTCAATGGAATGCATCCCCATCCTTTAGGAGAAAGCTTTTAAATAGTTTGATAAGGATCAATGCCCTTTAATTTTTAATTCTTTTTCCATAGAAATGGGTTTATGACATTGGTCTTTGAGCACGTATTCAACGTGTGATTCATCGAGGACTGTTTGCTTGGTGGGTAATTGTGGGTTATTTGATGGAGACCTCCCTTCCATGGTTGAAGATGGTGTGTTGAAGAGAGTCACCTTGCCCATGATCTAGGCTCACCAAAGGTTAGGGAAAAGAGTGTTTAAGGTGGACAAAGGATGATAGGCGTGAGATGGTGTAGGGTGGCGGAAGTGTATGGTGCTCAAAGGTTGGCTCACTCCAAGTGAAGGTGGAGGCCACTCTAGGGTTTCACTTTCCAAGGGTGGAGAATGAAGGTGGTTAGCCGAAGTTAACCTAGTAACTAAGGAAGAGATGTTAAGGCAAATAATGCTCACTCAATATCATATAATCCAAAGGATTTACAAGGTGTGGTGCATTGGGTATTTATAGGAGTGAGAGGTATCTAGGATTGCATTTGGAGGATGCATGGCCAAAATTCACAAGGCAAATGCACTCCAAATGAAATGCAAATTAGCCCTAGATGCAACTTGGTAGCCAAGGATAGAATCTTTGGGTTTAGATTGACTATATCTAGGTGCATGATAAGATCATGCAACCTTTGCCCTCCACTTGGGCTTAAGCCTTTCTAACACCAAAAATAGGTCCAAGAACACCAAAAAAATGCATCTCCCCCTAATTTAACACCCTAGCCCAAAATTAAAACCCTAATCATCTAGAGCACCCCATAATACAAGGGTAAAATGAGAAATATAAAAGAAAATAAATTCTAAGTCCTAAACACCCCAAAATACAAGGGTAAAATTGGAAATACAAGTAAAATAAATTCTATGACTAAAATACCCCAAAGTACAAGGGTAAAATTGGAATAAAGCAACAAAATTCTATACTACTCAAATTGGGCCTAGGAGATGGATCCATACATGGTATCACTCCATTCTCCTAGCCATGAACCATGTGATGGGTTTCACATGAAGTACCAAGGATGGTCCTCCATCATCCCCTCCTTCTTGAGAAGGATTTGACTTCAAATCTTTAAGCTCTTCCACTTCATTGATCCTTCAAAAAGATGTGAAACCACAATTAGGGAAGTAAAATACTAAAACTTAGCGATGCAATCCTTAAGTACACAATTTGTTGAATGAAAGTGTTAGGGTCATTGAGGAAGCCAAAAGGCATAACCATATAAGAAAATTTTCAAAAGTTGTGGTGACCCCATGTAATTCATTCATCAAATCGTCTATTTTAGGGATTGGGTGCCTAGATTTTATTGATGGCTTTCTAAATTGGTGCACATCCTCTATTGCCATCTTTCTTTGGCACCAAAAGAATGAGGGTGGCACAAGGGTTAAGGTTCTTGTGAACCTAGCCCTTTTTCTTCAAAGGAAAAATTATTTTTTTCTTTTCTTTTCTTTTTGTTTTTGTTTTTGCTTTTCTCCTCCTCATCTTTCTTAGCTTTTAATTTGAGTTGGTCCTCATTCACTTGAGAAGGCGATAGAGGACACCACACAAATTTCTTTCCCAAGTGTTGAAAACTTATTTTATTGGTGAGGCCATCATGAATTGTTTGCTTGTCAAATTGCCATGGCCTCCCAAGTAATACATGACTAACCTCCAATGGCACTATGTCACACAAAACTTCTTCTTTATAATTGCCAATGGAGATTGGTATGCTTGCTTGTTGGTTAACTACAATACCTCTCTCCTCATTGATCCATTGCATTTTATAAGGTTTAGGATGAGGTTTTGTAGTCAAAGCTAACTTATCAACCAATCTAGTGCTACAACAATTTGAAGTACACCCACTATTTACAATAAGAGAACAAGTATTTTCTAAAACCTTGCATTTTGTTTGAAACAAGTTCTCTCTTTGAGATTGGTCAATGCCACTAGGTTGATTGTTAAGAAGCCTTCTAACCAATAGTAAATCTCCTTCACAAGGTAAAATTTCTTCCTCGGAATCTATGGCTTCTTCTTCACTACTAGAGGAAGAAGTAGCTTCATCAAGGCTACTATAGTGGTCTTGGGCTTTTAAAACCATAGTTTTACTTGTAGGACATTGGGAAGCAATATGTCCTCTTCCAAGACACTTGAAACACTTGATTTCACTTGACTTAGACTCTTTGGAAGGTGCTTTAAAAGATGATTTTTTTTCTTTTTTTTCTTTTTCTTCTTCTTTTTCTTCTTTGGGATAAGGTAGGGAAGAGTGGCCCTCCTTCTTAAAACTCTTGGAATAAGAGGGAGTGGAGTCTTTTCGAAAAGGTTTTCTTGTAAGTTGATGCTCCACTCTTGAACAAAGTTGAACTAGTTCATTCAAATCCCTATAAGGTAAAAGTTCAACTTTGTCTCTTATCTCAAGATTAAGACCACTTTGAAATCTAGAGATTGTGGTCCTCTCTTCCTCCCTAATCACAGCCCTCATCATGAGCAACTCCATAGATTGCCTATATTCTTCCACACTAGAGGACCTTTGTTTTAATCTTTGAAGCTTATCCATAAGCTCTCGGTCATAGTATAGAGGAATATGCCTCCTTCTTAAGGCACTACGGAGCTCATTCCAATATTGGATTGGGGACTCATGATTTATTCTCCTTTCTTTTTCTAAGGAGGTCCACCAATACATGGCATGCCCTTGGAAGCTAAGGGTTGCCAAAGAAACCTTTCTTTCTTCACTCACTCCATGGCAAGAGAAAAGTTGTTCCACTTTCATTTCCCAATCTAAATAGTTTTTAACATTATCTTTGCCATGAAATGGGGGAAGAGTGATGTTGGGTTCCCTATTGGAAGACTCCCTATGTCTATGTTGCCTTGGGGGTCTTTGATAGTAATCATCATTGTGATGTCTACTATAGAAGATATCACTTGGAGGTTGGGTATGATGCCCTTCCTCCTCATGAACACTTGAATGTATCATATGCCCCTTTCCTCTTGAGGATTTAGGAGAAGTGACTCTTGGTCTTGAACCACTAGCCTCCCCTCCCACAACTAGCCTAGCAAACAACCTTTTTATCTCTTCATTATTTTTTTTTATTTTCTCTTTCTTTTCTTCTCAACTCTTTCTCTCTTTTTATATTTTCCTCTTATTTTTTTCTTAGGTACTCTTTTAGTTGCCTAAGTTCATCCCTAACACTAGACCTAGTACTATATGAGTTATGACCATGGACACTAGAATGATCACTCATCTTTGATCCAAAAAGGTTTTCACAAAGTTGTTTTCAAAAAGGTTTGAAAAAAAGTTTTCACAAAGAGTGAGTGATAAAAGGTTTTCACAAAAAGGTTTTCAAGATGCAAGATAGGTAGGAAAAGGCCTAAGTGTACAAAGTGAACTATCAAAGGGAGGTGGACTACTAGGAATCACTTAATAACCAAGCCTTATCAAGTAATAATCACTAAGCCTTTTTCCACTTTTCTCACAAAACAATTTGGCACAACAATAAAGTGTGTGTGTGCACGTTCCCCCTAGTAGGCAAAAGCAAGCCTTCTAAATAGAATTGGAGACAAAGATAAAATCCTAAACAATTATACTACCAAAAGCTTTAAAACATGCAAAAGGAAAGCACTTAAAGCATATACTAGTCGAAGTCCTAGGTGAAGGTTTTCAAATTACCTTCAACTACACGAACTAAAACCAAAGTGAAGAGGTTTAGAAATGGCCAATTACAAACCAAGATAAAGAAATAAGGCCCAAATACAAGTGGCCCAAAAGAAATCAAGTAAAAAAAAATGTAAAGACAAAAATTTAGGTCTTCAACTCCTCCAATTAGGTTCCTTCACAATGAGCAAACTTTGTTACTCCTCTCCAAGTGTTTGAACACTCCTTTTATGTAGTGGAAATCCCTCCAAAGGCTAGGTTTGGATTCGGTTCACTCCTCCACTCAAATCCACCAAAAGTTTGCTAATTTGCTAGATAGGTTCTTCACCTACATTCAAAATGAAACTAACCCAAAGAGCAAGAGTCCAAGAAATAAAAATTGAAAATGCACAATTAGGAAAGGCTAAACTCAGAGAGAATTGATTGAGACAAAACAAAAGAGGTCAAAGAAAAGACAAACTAAAATTAAGACTCAATTAGAAAAGAAGCACACAAAAGAGTATTCTTAGAATGGCACTAGAATGGATTAGTGTTTAGTCCACTTGCTTAAGTCTTTTATATGATTCGGTCCAGCCACTCTTAAGGTCTCAAAATAGGTTCAATAAGGTCTTAAGTCCAACTCCCAAATGCATAGGTAAAGGTCCAAGTCCACAAGTCTAGCAACAAGTCCTTTTTGGTCAAAAATTTTTTTTTGTTCTTTCTTTTCTTCCTTTTCTTTTCACGTCAATTTTTTTTTTATATTCCTTGGGTCCAATTTCTTTTCTTTAATGTTCAGCCCATTTGTTGCTTAGGTTTTGCACTTGTGGGTGGTGAAATTAGGTCAAATTTAGGAGAAAGAGAAATGAGACAAGTGGCGTGTTCTTAGAGGGTTTTAGGGAATCTTTTTAGTGGAATTGGTTTTATACTATTTAGGACAAGTTATTTTGTATTAAATTTCCAGCACACCTCTTAGATTCTTTTAGGGTTATCAATCATCAAATATAGACCATAACAAGTGGAAATGCAAGGAAAAAGTGGGCAGCAATTTAAATGCATGTGCAAGGAAGCATTTTACACATGGAAACTCAAAAAAATACAAGGAACATGCTAGGACTAAATAGCATGCATGAATGACTCCTAGATGGCATCTATATGTCACGCCCACTTTATATCATGCAACATGGTATTTTTGGTTCATGTATTCATGCAATGTGTTTGGCATACATACATGGAATTTTTGTAGACAATATAGGAAACAAGACTTGACAAAACTTAAAAGATTCAAAAATCAAAAAGCATGTTCATATGAGACTCAAACCTAAAAATGAAAAAGCATGAAAACACCTAACAATGGAAACCTAAAATATTCAAGGAAGGCTCACAAGGAACAAAGTATGAGCCTAAAACTATTCGGCCACACAAGAAATGACAAGAAGGAGAGAAATGACCGAATAGAAAAAAAGACAATCAAGAAGACAAGAAAGACAAGATATTACCGTTGATAAACCTTGGCTCTAGATACCACTTGATGGAGACCTCCCTTCCATGGTTGAAGATGGTGTGTTGACGAGAGTCACCTTGCCCATGATCTAGGCTCACCAAAGGTTAGGGAAATGAGTGTTTAAGGTGGACAAAGGATGATAGACGTGAGATGGTGTAGGGTGGCGGAAGTGTATGGTGCTCAAAGGTTGGCTCACTCCAAGTGAAGGTGGAGGCCACTCTAGGGTTTCACTCTCCAAGGGTGGAGAATGAAGGTGGTTAGCCGAAGTTAACCTAGTGGCTAAGGAAGAGATGTTGAGGCAAATAATGCTCACTCAATATCATATAATCCAAAGTATTTACAAGGTGTGGTGCATTGGGTATTTATAGGAGTGGGAGGCATCTAGGGTTGCATTTGGAGGATGCATGGCCGAAATTCACAAGGCAAATGCACTCCAAATGAAATGCAAATTAACCCTAGATGCAACTTGGTGGCCAAGGATAGAATCTTTGGGTTTAGATTGGCTATATCTAGGTGCATGATATGACCATGCAACTTTTGCCCTCCACTTGGGCCTAAGCCTTTCTAGCACCAAAAATAGGTCTAAGAACACCAAAAAAATGCGTCTCCCCCTAATTTAACACCCTAGCCCAAAATTAAAACCCTAATCATCTAGAGCACCCCATAATACAAGGGTAAAATGGGAAATGCAAAATAAAATAAATTCGAAGTCCTAAACACCCCAAAATACAAGGGTAGAATTGGAAATACAAGTAAAATAAATTCTATGACTAAAATACCCCAAAGTACAAGGGTAAAATTGGAATAAAGCAATAAAATTCTATACTACTCAAATTGGGCTTAGGAGATGGATCCATACATGGTATCTCTCCATTCTCCTAGCCATGAACCATGTGATGGGTTTCACATGAAGTACCAAGGATGGTCCTCCATCATTATTTAAAGGAGAAAATTTGTTGATTGTACCCACGGTTAGGGATAGTAACGGATCAGGTCGGGTACGTGTTTCATGATATTCGTTTCCGTTCCGTGGTTCAAACCCATCTCCATTTTTGTGCCTGTACCTGTCGGGTATATAAATTTCATCCCATTCCTGTCCCCATCGGGTACCGGATATACCCGTATCTGTCAAATATTAAAAAATTTTTGCAAAAAAATACACAATATTTTTGAATTATTTTTCTATTATATTATAATTATAATTAGGTTGTTTGTCTATTTCATATTTTAAACAAGATACTTCTTAGTAATTAAACAACTATAAATGTTTCACATTATAATAAATAATCATACACAATTAAATATTAAAATTCTTTAACACAATTAAATCGGGGGTGGATATTAAACTGAGGATGAGAATCAGTATAGGGATGGGGACGAGGCGGATAAGTATATATCTGTACCTGTACCCGATTTAATATATCGGGTTTTATCTGTACTCATACCCGATTAAACTGGGTAGTTTCTGTCAAAGTCGAGACGGTTTTATGTATTACCTATGATACGAGTTTATTTGTCATCCCTACCCATGTTAGACCCAAGGGTGGTGAGGGAATTTGGTAATTTTTTGTTTTTTGATGTGGAAAGGTAGTTTATTGGGCATTTCCAGTAGCGGTAATTATTTTTTAGATAGAAGACGCAAAGTCATTCAGGATAATCCCTTGGATGGCAAAGAAGTTACGAGAATCAATTCTATGCAAAAATTCTATAGTTAAAAAGTTTTAAATTGAATAATTTTTTTAATAATTTTTTTTTTCAAAATCAAAACAAGACAACAAATTTTGTCATCTAGTAAAAATCTATTTTGAAATAATATTTTTAACATCTTTCTCTAAAACTTCTTTGGCTGACTTGCAATCAATGTGAAGTAAAAGTCTTTTGTTTATCAAGTCATTTTGAAATTTTGTAATGCATAAACTAATGGATAAATTTTCCTTTCTAATAGTACTACATTTGAGTTGGCTCTAATTCCATGCTTTGGAAAGAAATTTTACTATTTGCCTAAGGGTAGTACTTAAATTTTTGTTTCAAAATTCCTCCAAAACCTAATTTGGAAGTATCAGTCTCTACAATTATGGAGCATCTGGATGAGGTATTCCTATGCAAGACAGTGTAACATCCTTCAAATTTGACATCTCAATGACTCCATTCCATGACACTTCATATGGTGAAATTTTACATAATTCCTTGTTAGTTAGAACCCTTCACAAGTTATAACCCTTTGTAGATAACCCTTTCGGAGACGTTCAACTGCCTTTAGAATTAATGATTGTCCTCACAAACTAAAATAAGACTTTTCAACATGCTTTATCCTCACTTGCACACTTTCTAAGAAATTTCCTAGAATGTCACTCATCCCTAAATCACTCCAAGTCAACACATGCTTAACTATGGAGTTCTTATGTGATGAGCTACCAAAAAGTAGATGCATCTTGTTGGTGCAAGTAATACAAATTAATTTCTTTAAGTCATCTTCAATTGTATAATCTCACACTTGTACAAATATATGAATTCTTCTCATTCTAGTGTATCTAGATTGTTACAAACATAGACTTCGCTAAGGTTTTGACCTCTTGGACTATTTTGGATAATTTTGGGGTCCAAGGTTTAGGATTTTCTCTAATTCTATTAAACAATGGCTTATAGTTAATTCTAATTTTAGGAATAAAATTAGCTACATAATTCAAAGCTCCTAGAAATCTTTGTAATTGATTTTTGTTTTTTTTTTAATCTCATTTAGAAATTTATTAACAAGTTCTTTACTTCTTTTTATTGGAGTTATCTTTCCTTGAAATATTTCATGACCTAAAAATCTTATTTTGGTTTGTGCCAATTTCATTTTCTTTGTTGAAATAATAATTTCATTATATATACATATATATATATATATATATATGTATATATATATATGAACAATTCGTGTAAGAACACTTGTTAATATGAGAAAACAAGAACAATTAATAATAACACTGAGATTAAAATAAATTATTTGAATTAAAAAATTACAAATAAAGTCACGACATATTACAACCATCATAGTTCTCAATATTATTGTTGTCCTATTCACGTTGTAATTATCATCATCACCACCACCTCTACTGTACTATTGCCACATCACTATAGTCGTTGCATTCCTCCACTACCACTATAGTGGCGATGCTAGTAGTAATGATGACGATAACAATAACGATAATAATGGTGGTAATGACAATAAAAGTGGTGGTGATATAGTGAAAGTGTAATGAAGGTAAATGTGATAAAAAATATTAACAATAATGATTAAAAAAATTATGATAATGACAACAAATAGTAAATACATAATAATTTTATTTATATTTTTTTTAATTTAAATTATTTATTTTAATTTAAGAGTTATTATTAATTATTTTCATATTCTTCTGTTAAAAGTTTTCGAATCTAATGTTTATCACTTCATGAGTTATTGGACTCTTGATATGCATCTAGTACGTTTTATTTGTTAATTATTTTTTAACAAAAATCTATAACCATAAAATATTAGATTTATTGGTCCTTGTCACATATATATTACTTAGGTCATCCCCAATAAAAGATTCTTATTCGAGTTCTTAAGATACACTTGATTCATGGATTACAAATTCATTCCGAGGAATATAAACAAGAGAATATAACATTCTTATGTTTATTACAAGTTTTGAGAAATCATTCTTGGTTATATTTATATTCTGGAGAAAGTTTGTCAACCATATTTTCTACATTTATTCCCAATTTTAGGGGGTGAAAAAAAATGATATTTGCATGAAAACGTGGGAATTTATGTTTTAAGTTTTAACACATATGTAACTTTCCTTTTTCTTTTTTATTATTTTTTTATTTAAATTATTTTCAATTTTAAAATTGGAAATGTGAATAAAATACCGAAACCATAATTTAACCATACAAGTAGTACATGCAGATGGAAGGGGTTTCCCTAGCTCGAGAAGATAACGGTTCCACATGGCACAATGTTAAGGAACCAAACATGTCGTATCTCGGGCAACACGGTCAGGCAAACTGTCCCTGCCCGAAAACTCAAGACTCCAAATTCCCTCTTCACCACCCAAAGCACATCTACCTACGTCCCCTAAACCAAATTATCCAAACCAAAACCATGTCAAGCTTCACACACGCCACTACACTCCTCCATGCCCACATCAAAACCAAGCACAAGAAACCCTCCAACACGACCAACCCTTTACCCTTCTCTGCAGACCAAAGCAATGTTGTAAGCATGAGCAGCAGAAGGAAGCTGATGTCAACGTTTCTGGGCACTTCAGCAGCGGTGCTGGTGGGAGTGCATGGGAACAGTGCACTGGCACAGAGCTGGGGCACTCACTCCTTCATCAGGGAGCATTTCTTTGAGCCAGGCCTCTCCCCTGAAGACGCTGTGGCCAGGATAAAGCAAACTGCTGAGGGGCTTCACAGCATTAGGGAGATGTTGGAGACCATGTCTTGGAGGTACATCATGTTCTACATACGTATAAAGCAGGCCTATCTTGACCAGGATTTGAGAACTGCTTTCACCACTCTGCCTGAGAATCGACGCAAGGAGTATGTCAAAACTGCTAATGAGTTGGTCTCCAACTTTGGAGAGGTATACTTCACATTATAATCAAATTTAGATGCACTTACTTATTTATTTCTGGTCTTGTTCTTCGATCAGAATTGAAAGTTTTATCTAAAGGCCAATATAAATCATTGAGGTAAAAGTATTAAACTCTAATTTAGATCGAAAAACAATACAAAAGTTACCTTCAAAACTAGTTACAATCCTTCATAACCAATAAGTTGTTAGTTTGAGTATAACTGAACTAAACAAAGTTTAGAATTTTGGTCTTTTAGATATGAAAAAAAAAAAACTTGAAATAAAGAGACCTCTTTAAAACTCGTGAGTCAGATTTTGTAGTAAATACTAACCTTAGACATAATCAATGAATATTTTGTAATAATAATATAATTATTAAAAAAAGAATAATTTTGTGGCATGTCTTTTTACTTGTGTAGTTAAATAAGACGGATCATGGATATGACTCTGATTATATGCTTATTACTAAACACACGAGATACGTGTTAGTTTGTTTAGTACGATCAACTTTTTCGCTTAATAAATTATTTGTCTTACAAAGTGGTTTTTGGTTTGTATTTTCTTTAGTTTGATCGGCATATTCGGACCCCGAAGGTGTACGAATCGTACCTGTACTACGAGAAGACATTGAAGTCTATAGATCAAATTGTGGCCATACTAGCATAGCACAAGGATGAAGCTGCAGGGTATAACTGTCTTTGGGATTCTAATTTTTGTGGTATAAAACGTCCTGTCACTTTTTTCTTTCTTCTTTTTAATTCTGAATTGAACATAGAATGTATTAGAGCACCAAGTTCAAGCATATTATGTAAATGTCTGTCATTGCTCATTAGAATGTGCAACATGTTTGTCAGGAACTGCTATAACAAATTTGATTGCATTACAGACAGAAAACTACAAATTTTACATTTTAAAATTGTACACACTTTGACACCAAATGAGAAATACACACTAGGAAAATTTTGATGAACACAATGTTTTATCAAACCCACTATGATTAAGAAAATGGCACATATATAATTAAAGAGTTGGAGCACAAGCACACACATGACATCAGTTTCGAGAGACTGCTACGACTGATAGGATGATTAGTATGATGAAGAGAGCAACAGCAATGTAAGAGCCAATGAGGGAACCCGAAATACGTTCACAGAAGTTGTTGTATTGTTGGCAGATTGCAAACCAATTGGCACCTGCGTTTCCTTTGTGTGCTATGTACACTATGGATGTTGCTGCAGAGGCTGCTGCTGTGACCAGACCCAGCATTACCTTTACAACATTAACTCTAACTTTATAAGAAAGCCTTGGCAATATCAAAAATATGGGGTAACATCACCATTTCTTGTAGGTAAAATGGTAAACTGCTATTTGTTGAATTGCATTTAGAGCGATTGGAATCTTCTTGATCAATATATAGTTAAAATGGTACTTTTTATAAACATAATTACTCAAGAAATGGAAAAGAATGACACTTGATTTTAAATTACTGTTGTGATTGTGTTGCAGTCACGTGCTGCAGACCAATTGCAGACAATGTTATCTGGAATCACAACTTGATGCCGCATTTTGTGTGATGTACTCTTCAATTTAAAATTCTAATAATTAATTTTGAAGTTGGTTAGTAAAAGATCATTTTTTTTTATTCCGAGTTTAATTTTTATACATTGTGCTCATACATCGTAAAGACGATTTATTTAATGAAAACTTGCGTTCAATTTTTAATGACAAATTTGTTAATATTGCGAATGAGATTACTGTCTCTTTGATATCTCATCACATTAAAATAAACTCTGATCTGAAAGTCACGTAAAAAGCAAATTTAAAAGAAGTACCTTCAAATTTCTACGTTATTTGACATGGTTTGTGTTGGATGTGATTAATAAATGCGGTTTAAAATATGCATTTGGTCTAAGTAGATTAAGGGATACATGTGGCAGGAAAAAAAAAACTAAATATCCTATATTAACGCTTTTTCCTATCAACTTCAATGTAGAAAATATGAAAGATAATCTTGTAATATATGCCACAGCATCCAAAACTTTATCTTAGTGACAGATATAGGTGGTATACGGATCAGTCTAGTTTGGATATGCCCACAGGTGAATGAGTCGGACCAAGTTGATCAGTAAAATAAATTAGTCCACTTAATGATTGGCTTATATTGGAGCATACATATCAGAAGTCAGAACCTATATACTCATTACTAGTGATTGGAAAGTACTATACACTATTTTATGTTCAAATTTTGTTACTGTTACTTCTATCAAGAAAAATCACTAGTGATAGACAAGGATAATTTGTATTATTACCGTATCAAGAGCAATGAGGATAATCCTACTTTTCACAGCAGTGCTCCTGACTATGTGGAAGACAGATAACACAAGTGAAAGCACAAGATAGCCACATACAACAGAGTTGGCCAACACAAAAAACCTGCATTAAATTTGCATGGTCACACACCCAATGCATTAGCCACCCTTTTGCTAAAAAAATTTCAGACACTCGAAAATCACCATTTTTCTGAATAATTAATTTAACACCACTTACACAAAGGAGGGAAGGTCATCAAATTCAGCCCTGAATCTTATAAATTGTGTGGCAAAGGGAAGAGTCTCATTAGTTGTCCCCATGGCCAATGCACTACCTAGTGTTGCAACAGCTGCAATAATTCTCAAAACAAAGTCCATTATAGATAACCCTCTTGCCCCTCCTTTTCTTGGGGATCTACCTTCACCAACTTCAATTGAACCTCCCTTCATTCTAGGATTTTCTCTCTCACTCACACTATGCCTTATTATGATGATGATGCTTCTTAACTAGAGGTATCTAAAACATGCATTTATATAGTCGTAGAATAGCATGTGAAATTTCGGTTTTCCCAACAACATGGCAATTTGAATTAGGTATGGAAAGCACCAAGAGTGGCTTTGTTTTTTGTTGTCAAAAGCATGCCACGTATAAATTAATGAAATTATCCACCTGCTCGTACTTGTTCAACCATGGGCATATATTATTAAAAGAAGAATGAGACCTACTCCATAGAAGCATTCATCGACTGCAACAACGACATTTTATTGGATATTATTGTTTACGGTACAAGGTGACACATGGCAATATGAAATAGCTCAGGCATATATAAGGTGTTTGAATGGAAAATTTAAATGAAATAACACATTTACTTAAAAATTTCAAATTTATTAAGGTGAGATATTTTGTTTGAATGGAGAATTTATAAAAAAAATGAAATCTAAGTATTTCTCTAAAATTTCTTACAATAATAGAATTTAAAATTCTCTTTAAAAAAGTAAGGATTTGAAATTTTTTATATATTTTTTCTTATTATAGTATATATTTTATCTTATCTCTTTATATTTTTAATTATTAGATATTCAAAAATATTTTTAAAATTATTAAATATTGTTTAATATTATTTTTTAAAATATTAAATATTTAAAAAATGATTAACATTTATTTTTATGAAATTTAATTTAAAAATATTGACATATAAAAATATTTTTAAAATCAATTATATCATGTAGAATCAAATTAGAATTTAAAAGTTAAGAAATTTAAATTGATTTATTCAAACAAAATATTTTAAGAATAATAGAAATTGAAAACAAAATAATTCAAATATCAAAATTTTAAATTTCTCAAATTTATCATCCAAACACACTAATAATATTTTTTCGTAATTTGATTGAAAGAGCATTATTTATTTTGATATAAAATGTTTAAAAAAAATTGTGTATTTTCAGTAAAATTGATAAACCAAGAATTAGCAAGCATATCTATATAGGAGTTGGGTCATATAGTTGATGATATAAATTAAAGGGAAAAAAACACTATTGGTTTTAAGGTTAATCAACAAATCTTCAAAGTTACCCACCACATCGTCAAAGAATATGTGACACCATAGAATATGGAAAGCAAAAGTTTGGTGGTTTCAGTACAGACTTCATTTATAATTTGGTCTTTGTAAAATAATTGTTGTAAACAACGTGGCTGCTTATCTAACTAGTACAGCAATATTGTACTGTATTTGTTGGTACCAAAATTTTCAGCACGAATCGAATTGATACGAAGTCTCGGTATTGATTTGTTATTTATTGATAATTAATTAATTAAATAATAATAAAAACTAAAGAATGAAATAAAAATCAACCACGTCATCCGTCCACCATATTCGTGACAATATTTTTGGTAGTATCCAGCCTTTTTCCCAACCTTTACCTAGTAACACGCTACTTAGGGGTGTAGAAAAAAAAATGTAAATTGATTCGAACTGATCCATAATTGATCTAATCCGTATTGAAAAATCTGTTCTATTTTAAGAAAAACCCGAACCGAATCACTTTAAAAAACCGATTCAGTTATCCGATTTATTTTTACAAAGTGGATCGATTCGGTTCGGTTCAATTTTTTTAAAAAAACGATCCATATATGAGTAAAAAGTAGATAACTGCACTGCACCGAACCGATCCAATTTCAAAAAAATCGATCCATAATTTAAAAAAATCGAACTGATCCACTTTATAAAAAATAGATCGATTAACCGATCCATTTTTATAAAGCGGTTCGGTTTGGTTTGGATCGGTTTTTTCAAAAAAACGATCTATAAACACCCTTAACGCTATTTTATGGAATTTCATATGATATGTTTAACTCTAGCTTGTCCAATTAAGTTCTACCTTGTAGTTGTACTCACAATAAAAATAAAAATGACAATTATCTTTCTTCCAATTCTAACAAAAAGTCTATTTTCCATAAACAATGCTCTTGAGTGTTCAATTGCAAGCATACTTAGAGTAACATTCTATTGGAGGGATTCTTCCGATTGTAACAAAAGTCTACCTTCAATATTGAGTGAACCATAAGATACATAAAAAAAAAACATGAAACAAGTTATTGAGTCTACCTTCATTTATTTATTTATTTATTTTTGTTGTTGATGATTTGCAATGTTATTCAACCAAGAAAGCTCTAGGGAAGGAAATGCAAGTTATATCCGATCTGAGAACGTTACAAAGGAAATCCGGTGATACATAAAAAAAACATGAAACAAGTTATATTCCATGACTTTTAATAAAAACTATTGTCAATTTTTGTTCTGTACTAGTTCAAAATTTCTCATCATTACAAATGATCAA
This sequence comes from Cajanus cajan, assembly GCF_000230855.2. Classification (NCBI taxonomy): domain Eukaryota; kingdom Viridiplantae; phylum Streptophyta; class Magnoliopsida; order Fabales; family Fabaceae; genus Cajanus; species Cajanus cajan. Next base: position 28,914,656 of record NC_138527.1, on the reverse strand, counting down.
ACTCCCTGGTGCCGGAAAAATGCAAACAAGTACTCTTAATACACTAAATGAGGAATAAAAATAGAAAGTTTTCACTGAAAAATATATATGGACGTATTCTCTCATATAACTTTATTTTAATTTTTAATAAAAGCTTTTATTAAATTTTTGTTTCATATTAAATACCACATACACTTATTTATAATAAAAGGATCCTATCAACTAGATATTAAAATAAACACTATCTGAAATAATAGAAACAAAAAGATAATTTATTCTATCAATTAAGCTAATAAACATTTGAAATATCCTCTTACGAAGAGAAAGATAACTGTAGAATTAAACTTATGTTATTATCACTTATTTATTTGTTTATTACTCTCCCTCAAGTTGGAGTGTGAAGGTTATGAGCAACCAACTTGGACGATAATTCCTAAAATGGCTTGGTGCCTAAACATTTGGTGAAAATGTCAAATTCTTGTTGTTTTGTATAGTAAGTACGTAAGTAGTTGCTATTGACCCTCCTTGTATGTGCTTATGAATGAAATGACAATCAACTTCTATACATTTAGTCCTTATATGTATAACTGGATTTGCTACAAGGTGATAAGTTGACTGATTGTCAACATGTAAAACTGTAGGAGTATTGCAGTTAATTTGAAGACATTTCAACAAGCCTCTCAACCATATAACTTCACTAGTGGCATGAACCATAACATGATACTTAGCCAACCCAAATGATCTAGAAATTGTTGTTTGCTTCTTCAATTTCCATGATATCGGGGAAATTCCCAACTTCATCAAATATCCTAACATTGATTTTTGGTTTATAGGGGAAATTCTTCTATGGCTTTCAATTCTTGCATCATTGCCTTACACCACTCTACCTTTTTCATTGCTTTTGATTATGATCGTGGCTCCTCATGGGATGCAATAGTTGCAAGGAAGGCTTGATGTTTGCTAGAAAAACTATCATATGTTATATAATTTGAGATGGGATAAATGAAACCTGAAGAGGCTGATAGAGCAAATGATTTTCATGTGGAGTTAGTAACAATGAACTGTCAATAATAATATTTAAGATAAATTTATGGTTGTCTTGCTCGTGGTGTAAGTTTCACTATTTCTGGAGTCTTGTTACTATCCCCTTCATTTTGAACATCCTCTATTTCAGCTATGTTAATAACTTCTTCCTCATCACCTTTTGGCGAAGAGTCTTGCTCATCAATGTAATGGGACGTATCCTAAAATTTAATTGTAGCTTCTTGTGGATAATATGTTGATTTTTTTTTTCTTGTGCAATGAAAGGGAAAACATGTTCATAAAAAACTACATCATGGGACACATAACATTTGTGTGTCTTTAAAATTATAAACCTTCTTCCAACCCTTTTGTCCTTTAGGATAACCAACAAACTTGCAATGCTTAGCTCTAGAATCAAATTTATCTCATGGTTTTAGTGTGGTTCGTACATAACACAGACAACCAAAAACCACTAATTGATTATAAGAAGGTGACTTCCCGAACAACCTCTCATAGGAAGTGACCCTATTATTGGTTGTGGTAAGCGTTCTATTGATAATGTAGGCAACAACTAGTATGCATTCTCCCTAAAAGGAAATTAGAATATTAGCTTGGAACATCAAGGCTCTTGCTATATTAAAGATGTGCTTGTGCTTTCTCTCCACCCGACCATTTTAATTGGGTGTCCCTACATAGGAGGTCTCGTGGATAATTCCCTTTTGTTGGACAAATCTTTAGAAGGAACGATTGACAAACTTTGTGTCATTATCACTTTGTATTCTTATATCTCTCCTATTGAATTATGTTGTTATCATGTTACAAAAATTCAAGAAAAGACTAGTTGTTTCAGTCTTTTCTTTCATTGGGTACACCCATGTCCCACGAGTGAAATCATCGACGATAGTAAGAAATTAATGTGAACCATTACGTGAGGTCATATGATATCTTCCCCATAAATTACAATTTATAAGATCAAAAGGCTCTTCAACTTTATTGTTATTTAAAGTAAAATAAAGTCTACCTTGCTTGGATCGATGACAAGTATCACAACAATCAAATTTATTCAAATTGAAACTAGTGTTAAGTAAATGTAAAAGACTCTACAAGACTTGAGTTGAAGGATGCCCCATTCTAATAAGCCAAAGGATTGTTGTGTCACCTTTTGTTGCTGACAAGGAGGTTCATGTTGCAACTCCCTTGAACACATAAACCCCATTACACAAACCACTCGATCTAATCATCCACCTTGTGGATAAGTCATATATCACACTAATCCATATAATAACTTATAGTGCATTTCAAGTCATTTGTTAATCCATGTATAGAAATCAGGTTTCAACTAAAGTCGAGAACAAACAAAACACTATGCAACTGGATACAGCCATTTAGGTTAATCATCCCTATCTTCTCCACTAGCATAGTGTCTCCTTTAGGAACAACAATATGGAATGTCCTCCTAAGTGTTCTCACCCCTTTCAATAGAGAGAATAAACGATTCATGTGGTGAGAAACACCACTATCAAGAACCCATTTGTTATTGTGTATATTGTCATTAGCAGCCATGTACAATAGGACTTGTTGTCGAAGGTGTTATTCATCCTCAACTCATCTATTTTGGGATCATTCCACTCTGATGCCATATTAAATTTATGTTTTGTATTCCATAAATTTGAATACCACATACTACACATTCATAATAAAAGTATCCTACCAACTATAGATACTAAAATCAACACTATCTCTATTGAGATAATAGAAAGAAAAAAAGATAATGAATTCTATCAACTAAGCTAACAAACATTTGAAATTTTCTCCTGAAAAGATAAAGAGAGCAACAAAATCAAACTTTTATTATTATCACTTATTTATCTATTCTCTCTGTTTTTTTTCATAGTCGTTTTGGTGCTTTTTTTTTCATTGTCATTTTTCTAAAACCAATGACTTATTAATTTTCTTTTTCATTTTTATCCTTGATAATAAATGTATATTTACTGAATAATGTATCTATTCATTTTCCAATGTACCTATTTCTTCTCCAACCATCTAAAAGGTATAACAGGAAAATAAGTAATAAATACTTTGAAAAACTAAAATATCAACCATTTTCTTAATTCTTGTGCATAACCTTAAAACGTCAATGAAAAAAAAATGGAAGAAGTATTAACTTTCTACGTATTAATTCCTTTATAGTGTCCTTAGGACATTGGTTAGAGAGACTCACCATACATTACCTTCCTTGAGTAACACTCTTAAATGATTGATTGAATGCTTACATAGAAACATGGATACTGATTTATCATGTTTCAAAATAAGAATATTCCACTAGAGGACTTAGTAGAGTAATTTGTAGTGTCTTACATTCTAAGTGCATTACAACCATTTGTACATCAATATATATATATATATATATATATATATATATATATATATATATATATATATATATATATATATATATATATATATAGGGTTATAATAACATCGGTGTAACTTTTACTAAGTGTTATACCGCTTAATAACTTTATATTAAATGTGAATTTTGTAAATCCAACCGTTAGATTGAAAGTTCATATCATTTTATATGTGTATATCAAATTTTGTTAAAATTGAACAACAATTTAAAGGTGAACAAAGTGTTCATATTTTAGTATATTTTGAAATAAATATATTACGTCAATTTTGTTTTATAAAAATGAAGTATCAAATCATCTTGGATTAATATAAAATTTTGTATATATGATCTAAGAGATATGAACTTTCAATCTAACGGTTGGATTTACAAAATTCGCATTTAATATAAATTAAGTTATTGAGCAGTATATATATATATATATATATATATATATATATATATATATCAGCTTGTCTATAGTGTATTTGGTAAAATTAATTTATGAGGTAGTTGAAAAGTTATAAACTATAAGTTGAGAGCTAAAAACTAGAAGTTTATAAGTTAGATGATGGAATTAGAATGTTTAAAAGTGTAGGTGAGTCATATGCTAGAGGCTCACACACTACAAGAATACAGCGAAATAGCTGGGAAAAATAAGTGTTGGCTAATAGCTGACGTAAATATTGTCAGAAAAGTCGACGCTATTTTAAAATGTAGTGTCGGCTTTTTCGACACTAAATTTAAATTGAGTTTAGTGTCGAAAAATTTGACGCTATTCTTTAAATATCGACACTAACTTAATTTAAGTTAGTGTCGACAAAGCCGACACTATATTTAAAGAATAGAGTTGACTTTTCCGACACTAAACTTAAATTAAGTTAGTGTCGACAAAGCCGACGCTATATTTAAAGAATAGCGTCGACTTTTCTGATACTAAACTCAATTTAAATTTAGCGTTAAAAAATACGACACTATTTCTAAAGAATAATGTTGATTTTTTCGACATTATACGTGTTTTGAGAGAAATAAAGATGATTTTTTGAATCTTATATATGCATAATGTATGATGGTGCAGTTGGTTATCAAGTTCCCTTAACACGTTAAGGTTCCAGGATCGAGTCTCAGTAATGCTAAAATTACGAACGAATAAATGATAAATTGGAAAAAGAAGATGAAAAAAATAAAATAAATTTTGTGTTGACGTAGTGTCGGCTTAACCGACAATAAAAAATTAAAATAAATAAAATTATTACTGATGGCCTAGCCGACACAAAAAAAAATTATGTCGATTTATTTAGCGTCAGTCAAAAGCCGACGAATAACTGACAATATTATGTCGGTTTTTATTATTTAGAGTCGGTCAAAAACCGACTCTAAAACGAAACATTTTTGTAGTGAGAGTGGTCTTAAAGGATGAATTGTATTTGCATAATCACATGCTAAATGAATGCGATTAGTATTAAACAAAAGTTACGCTTCCTTTATGCCACGGAAGTTTTTATAAAACTCAGTTATGTATATTTTATTTGTTCAGAATATTTAATTTGATGCTAGTTTTCTTGGCTTTACCAATTATAAATTACACTGTGGAACACTCAACTGCAAATTTTGTATTATTTTTATGTCCATATGAAACGAACCAAGAGTGAACCACAATTATAAGAAAATGAGCATAGACAATCAAATGAGGTGCATGAACTGTATACAGAAGAGGGTAGCAATGCTTTTGGGTTTTCAGCTATAAATTGACTACATAATATAATACAAGTTGGATGGATAGTGATTTTGTGATCTACCTACTAGAACTTTTTGATCAATATCTGATTAATGAAATACAGTTTTTTTTATAGTAAGAATATCTTGTTCTCTTCTTATTGAAGAACGTGACATCACTAAACACTTTGTTTTTAATATCAACTATTTTTTTTAAATCAATTTTTTGATATTGTAGATTCTTCTTAGTTTGGTAGAACTAGATCTGATCCCTTTAAAAAGAGTTTCACGTTCAAATATTGTGAATGAAAAAAATATAATTAAAGATTATACTACATTATAAATAATATGTCAAATTTTTTGATAAAAATTAATTATCAAAATATGATAGATATTTCACATTAATTAATATTATAGTTATAATAAATAAGAACCCTAACACTGACTCCCATAATATAATATTATTTTATCAAAATTACCTATTTCTCTTTTGTAAGTTCAAAAAATATTTAAGCACATTCTCAAAATAAATTGAAGATTAATTGAAGTTTTTTTTTCGTCTTTGAGTATCCACAGCCGATAACGGTGACTAATCTCCTCGCTACGTTGGAGGTATTTCAAAGGGTGGGATAGCTGGCCCCAAAATTTAACACGGCTGCATACACAAGGCAGAATTTAAATCCCTGACCTAGCTTAAGCGTGGATCAACCCCTACCATTGAATCACACGCTTGGGTTTCGAAGATTAATTGAAGATATACTTACGGCATCCATAATTTTTATGATATTAATCCCTGTATGATTTTTGAAATACATGTCATAGCAGCACATCTAGCCAGAATAATTGGCATCTTTTGAGTAAAATACTAAAAATGGTTTGATTCATTACTTGTATTTAGGCCTTTCTGTTTTAAATCAAGTAAAATAAATTTTGAATCGTAAACGTAATTAAAATTTGTATTTAAATTAATTTTAATCACAAATTTAACATTGAAACATCTATCACTGTAGAAGGTATTGATTATGTAGAAATGGCACTTAAATAATTATTTAAATGATATCTCATTCACAAGAAATTGTTATATATATGATCCCAACAATTGTTATTTATAATTAAATGTTATTAATTCTTTTTCTCATATTATAAAATCAATTCTTAAGATTGATTAATACCGTAAACACATGGTAATTCATAATCATATTTTTAATTTCTCCTTATTCACAAAATTTATATGGAGTTAAAAAGTTTAGCCAATACTATATGAGTTAATCACTAATACACTGTCAGTGTAAAGTTTTTTTACACTGACAACCAATCAGATCTTTTAAATTATTTTATTTTATTTTTATTTCATTAAATAAGTAACTGACATGATACTATTAAAAGATCTGATTAATTGCCTGTGTAAAAAAACTTTACACTGACAGTGTATAGGTGATTAACTCATACTATATATGCTTTCGTATACTCTCTTCGCTTCTTAATATATATATATATATATATATATATATATATATATATATATATATATATATATATATATATATATATTTGTTGAATAAGATCACCTTCGGTAGAATGGGCACACTATTGATATCACCTATGCAGGGCAACCTTAGCAAATTACAAGTAGTTGTTTTCTCAAATTACAGAGCATTTGTTTGATTTGTTCTAAAGTGCAACATTGTCCTGTGTCATCATTGCTCACCATTTTGCCAATGGGTTAAACTACTTTGAGATGGCACATGCAAGCATCATGGTTAAACTAAAAAAGGGTCTAACCACTTGAACAGTTAAGCTAATCACACTAGGAATTTGAACATGTCCTCATGTGTCACTAGAAACACACACACAGATTTTGACCTGGCTGCTGGGAATCATGGCTTTGCATGCAACTAGTATGTACCACATAATCAAGCCCCTTTTCCAAATGAGTTCCCAAACACAAAAATCATGTAGCTTTCTCCCAATGAAATTGTTTGTTAAATGATGTATAGAATAAGAACTTACCATTTTTGCATAGAAAATTCACACGTGCTCCCTCCATTGCCCGTATCCATCATGGTGAAAGCCATTATCAACTATCATCCTGAATCTGACATGTTAACATGAGATAGACATGTAGCCAAAGATGAGTTGCCGAATTTACCATATCCCTAAAGACCCTTCATTATTGTGCTCTAGTGCATAACATATATCAGCACTAGTGCACTATAAATTGACTAAAATGAAATGAAAGTTAAATTAGAGAAAGAACTTCTCGGCAAGTCATCCTTGGCTGCAGCATCATATCTCATGTTCACATGCAAGATCTCAGATGATCAAGACCCCAGAATCCATCCAAATCAATGCCAGATCATGTTTCCCTGTAATGGAAAAAAGTTGGATGTATAAGGAAAAACAAAAAAGAGAACTCGTTTTTCTCATGACCATGACACTGTTGATGGATGTTGAATTAATACTGCATGTGCATGCCTAAGCCATATTATTGTATAATAAACATTTTAATGAAGATGCTGATTCTATGAGATATTGGAGTCATGTATGATTAAGGAGAGCATTCCTTATTTAATGTTAAAATCATGGAGCACTTCATATATAACCTGGTTCCTTTTAGTGATTGATGCAGAAAATAATGCAAATCTTATTTTTGCTTCTTTCACAAGAATACATACTTCATGGTCATGGTCCATTTGAAGAATTGTGCTACATGGAAGGCAAATTAAAGTGGGCTATTTGCTAAAGATGGAAACTGATGCTTTGTTTTCAAAGAGGAGAATGATTCTATGATATGGTAGAAAACAACAGAAAAGGTATAAAATGATTAGCGATGTTATCCATGTTTTATTGACAACTTTTGCTGATTGTATAGTTTTTCCTAGATCGTAAGAGACAGAAATTAGACTAAGGCAATGCTCTTTCTTGTCAGAAAATTTGGCCACTTTTCTTATTTCAATTAATCAAAAAAAAAAAGTAAAAAAGAAAAAAAAAAAAAAAAAAAAAAGATGTTAAACACATTCTTCACTACACAGTTACATGTTAACGTGTTTACTGAACTGAACTCTTATCTCTCTGTCTTCGAACACTTAAACCCTCAACAAGACAACAACCGTTCACAATGATTATAGTTTTTTCCTTCTAATCATTCATTCTTTGATCACATGCTAAACTAATTATATAGTAGGAAACCAAAAAACGGTTGAAAAGAAAATAACATGAATCTAAGAAAGTGAACATTACCTCTACGAGCTTAAGAAGTTATTTTTTTGAAGGTTTTGGAGGAGGAGGAGAACATGAACATTGGCCTCAGAGCTTTATGTTTCAGCATTTGAAGGCTGCAATATCTTGTGACTTACAAAGAGTATTTTATTTTGTTTCACTACTAGCATATATAAGAGGATAAGAAAGTCTCAATTTCTCTGGCTTAGTATCATACTTGTTGTTGAATGAGATGGATATGAGGGAGAATTGGGTTCCCCCTTCAGCATATAATGTGAAAAATATATTGCATGGGTCAATTTAGCAATTAATACATGTTCTAGGAAAATGACAGTCTTGTATGATTCTCTTCACTGCCTCTTCCATCATCTTATTATATTGGCTTCATTTTGGTAACAAAATCTTATCACTTTAAGGGAAAAGGGATTGAGGTGAGATCAGCACTTGTCAGTTAGAAAGCACCTCATGTGACGTGCACAGCATGCAAGTTGTGTAAGGAAATTTTCAGGATCAACTTTTAGGAAAAAGTCCAAATTGCTAAGGAATGGAAGAAGGTGATGGTGAGTTTAGCTAGCAGATGCGTATAAATCATCCAGAATTAGTTTATATTAAAGAAATGATGAACATGAAAAAGAAAAATCAGATGAGTGACATGAGTCCTCTACATTTATCATTTTGGACTAATCTTTTATTTTATTTATAAACTACGTGTATCATCTATAGAAGACAATTCTCATGAAGTCAGATATGACCACTATAAATGGAAGATTTTTTCCTCCACGTAGTTAACATAGTGATATATTCAAAAATCGAATCCAAAACTATTATTACATTACAAATACATACAAAGAGAGAATATATGGGCATTAAAGTTATGACTTATTTAGTAGGATGGAATCATGGGAATGAGGAATATAGACTTCACGTGATATGATGGAATAGGGTGGGGTGGCCTCTAAGTGGATTTCGTCATGGCATGGGATGTCATTAGCTGATAATGTTATTTTTGATAGATTGTTTTGTATATTTTTTTGTTAGAGATATATCTTTCTTTCTTTCTTTTTATTTTTAAGAAAAGTATTATATGTTATTATTTAACATTAGTATAATATTATTCACTTTGAATTTAAATGTAAATAAATAATTTAACTTCTCATTTTACAGAATGGTCTGTTTTGTAGAGATATATTTTATAAGAGGAACACGATATGTTGTTGTTCAATGAGTAATCACACACGTCTTCACATTAATATGATATTATCCATTTTGAATTTAAACTCTTATACACACACACATATATATATATATTAATTATCACTCATAAAGTCTCAAATTAATAAAATTTGTAATACTGTACTTTGAGTCAACATTTCTCTTAGTTGGCTTATGTTGTGTGAGTGGTTGGGGGTAGGCTAGAAGTTCTAGTTATTGAACTTTCCTTCTTCTCCTTCTTTTAGTTTCCAAGAAGTCTTAGTCATGGGTGCTAGTGGTTGGTGGTTGCTTCAAACGGTTGGAGTTTAGACTTAGTGTGGTGGTACAGAGCTCAAAAGCTCGAAGCAATGTCTTTCCTTCTTCCTCTTCTCCATTCTTGGTGGGCTCGAAATCGAAATAAAGATCAATTGTGGATGAGATTGTTGGATTGCATGTTGTTGATTATGATCAAGTATGAGTATATAGTTGAAAATTTTGAATTGTATGATGAAGGGGTGGGATTTTAGGTGTTCTTGAGGTGGCTGAGATGATTTTGATGTTCTTAGTGAGGTTGAGGAAATTGATGACATTGGAAATGTGTTGGTGTTGCATGCTTCAATTTCTTTGATTTATGAGTTGATGTTTGTCCATAAATGCTTGATTTCAAATTGCTTGAGTAATTGGTTATGTGGGATGGGTGGATTCTTGAAAAGATTGAGGTGTTGTTGAGATCTAAGGTTTGTTTTTGAATTCATGCATGTTTTTTGGACTTGCTTGCTCAAAGCTTCCATGGGGGTCGCTCAAAGTAGGTGAATACGACCATTTTAGAGAAAGTCTCTGACTTAACTCGCGTAGAGAAAGATATGATCACTTTGGTGACTCAAAGTGAGGACTTACTCGCTTAGAGTAAGGAGATATGGAAGTTCAGGGGTGGTCCTTGACTTCACTCACTTAGAGCAAATTTATGAGTGCTTTAAGTAAATTTCATCACTCAAAGCAAGGACGTTGTCACTTGAAGTGACCAGATCAAGGCTCTTAGGGATGCTCTTTGTCTAAGCTCACTCCAACGAGTTTTTTGGCACTTAGAGAAAAGTTTCGTCACTTAGAGCAAGACTTCAGGCGTTTGAAATGCATGATTATTTCTTTGTTGTATAAGTTGGATGCTTGCATGATACATGTAGAAGGTTAATTTAATACTTTGTATGTTGATTATACATTGATATGGGATAATGTATGATGATGATTTAATAATTGATAATTAAATATTATATGGTAAACATGAATAGAATGTTTGAGTCTATTGCATGTTGTATAATGTAGGATGATAATAATAAGTATTGATATGCTATATTTGTATGGTTGAACCCTTGATAAGCATTGGCATGCTACATTTTGTATGGTTAGATTGCTGTTGAGCATTGATATGCTATAATTTCATAATTATATATATATATATATATATATATATATATATATATATATATAAATAAGGATGACAACGGAGTGGGACAGGTACGAGTTTCATTATTCCCTTCCTCGTCTTTATTTTTGTATCTTATACTCATTCTCGTTATCGAGTATGGGATTTGTGTCTACATTCCCGTCTTAGCCAGGTATTGGACATACATGTACTCATCCCATATTCATCCAAAAATTAATTAAATATTTTTGTGTAAAAAGAAATATTAAAAAACAAAAAAAATTAACATAAAGTAACAATTACAAAATTACATTAATTAAATTTTATTTGAAATAAATTTAAAATAAAGTAAAAATTACATAAGTTTCAAGCAAATTTAAAAAAAAATAAATTAAATTTCTAGAAATTTAAAGCGGGTACAAGGCGGGCATGTGTATACCCATATTCTTCCTCGTATCCAATTTAATAAATTCAGTATTACTCATACTCATACCCATACTTGGTGAAATCCAATATTCCTTATTAAAGTCGGGATAGGTTCAGATATTATCATAGGTATAAGTTTACTCGTCATCGATATATATATATATATATATATATATATATATATATATATATATATATATATATATATATATATATATGATTTGTGTGATTTGATCTCTATATTCATTGATTTAGGGTAATGTATATATATATATAATATATTGATGCTAAGAATGTTGTGAGTATTAAAACATGTTGATTGGCTTAGGATTAGAGGAAATGTGTTTTTGGAAGTTGAAGATCTTTTATAGGGAATCTTGTTGTAACGTTCTATGAGGTCAATTATTGAAAACTCTCCTTGAGTAGGTGTGAAACTCTTGGAGTGAATTTTGTTGAGTCTTTTCTAGGTCTTTAATTAGTGTGAAGTAAAATATGAATTTGCGGGCTGCAATCCTTAATTGATTACTATAAAGGTTGTGTTGTGTGATTACTTGAGGATAGTTAGTGGATAATTTCATGTGTGACTTGATAATGTATGTCAAGGTCATGGTACGCCAATAGTCGACTATATTAGTCCTAATGGTAGAATTAGGCTTTTCTAGTGTAAGTGATGACCTCTGAAAAATCAAAGAAAAGATTGGTGTCCCATTTTAGTTGTCAATTTAGTGGACACATTGGGTGTGAAAAACAATCGGGTAGGTTTGGTAAGGTCAAGTCACTTAGGCTACTCAGACGTATTAGGAAATCTCTATAGGTGAATGCGTGAGTATGCGTGTTTACATATGATGTGGTGTGAGTTAATTATGTTCATATGCATGACATGAATACTTTGTTGTATGGTATGATTGTGGTGAATGTTTTAACTTGCCTTGGTATTTTAGCTTTCAAACATGGTGATTGTGGTGGATGTGGATCCATTGGTGTACTTGCTTGATTTGCTTGATGGTGTTGAGTATAAATGCTTTATTCCCATACTCATTTTATTTTTAAAATCTAATTTATCATTGCGTGTTTTTCTTGTAGAGTATGATAATCATGATTTTCATGGGAACAAAACACATTAATTAAAGTGAACTTATGGAATTGCTATAGGATTATATTGTTGACGATTTAATTAGTCAATAATTATTTTTGTTGATTCATATAAACGTCATTTGACTAATGACTTTAGAATTTTTATTTTTACATTAACAAATTATTATTATATATATAGTGATATAAACATATTAATTCCAAATATTTAAAATGGTTTTCGCTCCTTATTATTTAATAATTCTGCAAGTGTAATGGCCAAAAAGTTTACTATATGTGTACTTTATAACATTTTTTTTCTTATAACTTATTTATTACTTGTCTCATATTTGATACCGACAAAATCGATAATCCCCTTTGAAACTCGGTCCTAATCACTTTGTCTTTCTTACATCACTCCATGGGACATACAACATGTCAACATGCATCCACCTAGCTATATGTTGCAAATCAAATGGCTAAACATTTAACTTCAATGTGAAAGGGGGGGAAAATATCTTTTTCTATTTTAGGAGAATTAGTTCGGTTATTAACTTATGATCTTTCTGTGTTTTGTCAAATCAAAATATGTAAATTAATAGCGTATTATCTTGTCTTCACACCTAAATTAACAAAAGGATGAAATATTATCATAAATAATAACTATTTAGTGTAATGGTTTATTTAATATTTTACAATTTTTAAAGATTTAATTCATTTATTGATTTATTAATTTATATTTTTAAATAAATTTAATTAACATCTAAATATATTTATTCACTATATCAATTTATTTATTAATTTAGAACTCTGAAATAAAATTTTATTAACATAATACTAAAATTTATTATTATTTTACATTTTTAAATAAAACTTAATTAGTTTACTAAAGTAATATTTTAGTATTTATTCATTGTAATAACTTTTTTTTACTATTTAATATTTTTAAATAAAATTTAATTAATTTATTAAAATAATATTTTTTTAATATACACAACATCGTAGACACTATAGTGCACTTGTGCACCCTGAATCACATTATATATGGTTTTGCAGTAGCCAACACTCTATTAGACAAAGGCCAGCATGCGTAGCATAGTCATATCAGTTACGGTGTGTGAGTTGTGACTAATCTCTTCAAAGGTAGGATAGTTGGTTCTATCAAGATTTAACGCAACTATATATATAAGGTAGGATTCGAACTCTTAATTTTATTTAAACGTGGATCAATCCTTATTGTGGAACCAATTAGTCATTAAATAAATAAATTAAATAATTAATATGTAAGATTGGTGGTGGAATAACGCATATGAGTAATAATATAACATTACTTAAACTGAAAAAAAAATTTGAAAACTTTGTATATTGAAAAAGAGACGAGAAAACATAATTTTTCATGTACAACTTAGTATCATGTATAATTTATTTTTCTCCTTTATCTTTGGTTTATCTTTCTTTCTTATCGTGAATGATTTTTTTTTTCTTGTATATTATTATTTGGGTTTAATGCTGACATACTGTCAGACATTTGTATAAAAAAAATTATATTATTAATTAATCAGAAAGTATGATTTATATGATTTTTAAATTAATTATTATAAAAGTTAACAAATTTAATTATGTAAATTATTATTATTATTAATAAAGAAAGAAGAAAGAAAGATTCTTAACATAATTTTACTTTATCATCTAATCAAAATTTACATGATTAAGATTTATTAACTTTTATAATAATTAATTTAAAAGTTATATAAAGTATGATTTATAATTTATTGATAATATGCGAAAAACTTTTACATTATCGATATTTCACTATTAAATTCAAATAATAATTCGAAAGAAAAAGAAATAAAATATTTGCGAGAAGAGAGAAAGATAAGCCAAATATAAAATAAATAAATAAAAAAAGAGAAGAAAAAAAATTATATATAAAACTAAGTTCTACATGAAATATTATGTTTGCTGATATTTTTTAAGCATACTGTAATTTTCCATTCATTTTCGCAATTTGAACAATGTTCTGGTGCTACTCATTTGTTATTCTACCACCAATCTTACACATTAATTATTTAATTAAATTATCTAATGGTTAATTAGAACTCATGCACCCTAGGTGATATGACTATGTTACACACATTGGTACTACTATTATTTATTTATTTATTTATTATAGATATTATCAAACATTTTAAGTTTAATTATAAGTAAATTTTAACTAATTTTATTATATTTAATGTTATTATATCTAAAATACTTTCATTTAATTAAAATTATATTTTGAAAGATATATTTTTTTCTTAATAACAAGTTTTAATATAGAATAATATAGGGAAAAATATTTTTAATTAAGATTAATAAAATTAAATAATACTAATTAACTTTTTAAATTTACATTTTTACTATGCAGTTGGATTAATAATAAAAACTTATTTGCAACCAAATTGAGGTTGTTTAAGAAGAAAATGCATGAATGAATTAAAGTGATCCTAAAAATAAAATAGAATAAAAATATTGAAGGTATATATAAAAGTGGGAACGCAATCGGAGATGCTTGTGCAGCTATCGGTGTTTTCATTTGAGAGTTGCAGTTTGGCAGTTAAACGCGTTCTCTTCTCTGCATCCATCAGATCGGTACGGTACCATCTCTTCTTCCTTTCTTACCAATAATCTCCTACTTTTTCATGCTATTATTATTATTATTTGTTCTTGAATTGGTTTGATCCATGTTATTATCATTGAAATCAATGAGATTCTTACGATTATCTGTGAAAGGATTTCTTGCGTTTGTTTCTGAATGCCAAAACTGTTGCGGTTTTGCTTAGTCACAATTTCGCGATTGTTTGGTGTGTAGAGTAAGCAATGTCGGAGGCTAAGGTTGAGGATGTGAAGAAGGACGAGGAGGTTGTTGGTGATTCCCCTAAGAACGAAGTCGACAGTGAAAAATCTGTCGATGATCTGAAAGATGCGGACATGCCTTCGTCGCAGCAGGAGGTAATTGTTATTGTTATTCAGTGAAATGAATTTTGTGAGAATTGCTTCTGGAAATGAGGTGGCAGTTTTTAGTTTGGGAATGTTGGTTTTCGGTAATTGGTGTGGAGATGCTAAGAAAAAAACATGGAACATAGTTGATTTTGGGTTTGGCAGCGAAGCATGGTAGCAATGCCTAAAAGAATAAAATATGTTGAGTATAAGGTTCTATTCTGATTCAGATATAGGTTCATCGATGTAAAAAAGTATAAGGTTGTATTCTTCAATCTTATCCTTGCTTCGTCATCTTTTCTTTATGTTACTTTTACCGTTTTACATGAAATTGTCGGAACAATCAGTGTTTGTGTATCACTTCGCTGTATTTCGTTTATATGTGTGAATTTTTAGATTTTAAGTGGGTTTTGATATTGCTGAAATCACTTCTTAAGCGGTCAGATATATTGTGCCTTAATGATTGAGGGTTTCTTTAAATGGATAAAACTTAGATGTAGTACCATAAGTACTTTTGGTGCTGTTTTCTAATAAGAATTGAAGTTTCACATCAGTAATACTCATTAACATTTAATGGAGTCTTTTATTATGTAGATTTTGAGGTAAAACTCTAATTCTAATACGAGAATAATATTAACAACACCTATAGTACTATATCTAAGTTTTATACTCTTAAAATTTATTTCAATTTTTTTTTGGTTATTCTTGGTGTTAAATCTAATATTATGGGCTTAGATTATTATGTTTTGGTATCATTTGTTGTAAATCTGTTCTTGCAGGAAGAAGCGATTAAGAAAAAGTACGGAGGGATGTTGCCAAAGAAGCCTCCACTAATATCCAAGGTTACTTCCCTATCTTATTTGATTTTGCTTCTTCAGTGCTTCTCTTCCTCCTGTCATCCGATCATCTGTGTGAAATGATCTTTTGAAACTGATTTTTCTTCATGAACAACAATTTTTTGCAGGATCATGAACGGGCTTACTTTGATTCTGCTGATTGGGCTTTGGGGAAGGTATTCTCTGACCTAGGATTAGGAAATACCAGTTTATCATTATTATATGAACACTTCTAATTTAACTTATAATATATTTTATTTAGATGCCTGATATTTCTAGTTTTTCTTCTTTATTTTTCAAATAGCAAGGAGCACAAAAGCCTAAAGGACCACTTGAAGCACTCCGCCCAAAGTTGCAGGTAAAATTATGTATTGTGGGTGTTTTCTTTTTCTTGTTCATATGAAAAATTAGTGACTATATTTTCTGCATTGGGTTAGTTTCATAACTGAGGTTCCTCCATGTCTATTTTAAGTGTGTTTGCAATGATTATTCTAACCCCAAATAGACCCAGATTAAATTGCACAACCATTACGAAAACTGGATTTTGTTTTTGGGATTACTCCTTTGCTATGCTGCAAATGTGCTGTATTCTTGATGCAATTAACTTGGGAGTTAGTGCAACCATCATCATAATCCCTTTTCTTGTATTTGCAGTGAAGGTTTTTAACAAAAATTTTGGGCTGAACAGGGAACAGGATTCCTTATTTTGACATTTTTTTGAAGTAACCATTGATCCATTACATGATTAATATAACTTAATATATTGCAATAAAATAAATGTTTTATTATGCATATCATTGAAATTTGTATCAATTTTATTCACATTGCTGTTTTGTTTCTGTTCCCCTTCTTGGGATCTTTACCTTACCCATACTGGTAATCAGCCAACACAACAGCATGCTCGTTCAAGACGCTCAGCTTATGCTCCAGCAGATGGTGAAGGTACTGTTTTTCTGTTCCAAAAAGTTGAAATCTGTGTTAAAATTCAATAAGGTTTTGAGGTACCTTTCTTTTTTGACAGTTGATGGCAACAATAGCTCATCACCAGAGCATGAGAGTGCC
This sequence comes from Cajanus cajan, assembly GCF_000230855.2. Classification (NCBI taxonomy): domain Eukaryota; kingdom Viridiplantae; phylum Streptophyta; class Magnoliopsida; order Fabales; family Fabaceae; genus Cajanus; species Cajanus cajan. The sequence goes on along the minus strand of NC_138527.1, from coordinate 28,897,345 downwards.
TCTGAAGATGTTGACGGTGATAAAAGTGATACTGCTCATGACCAGAGCTGCCATTAGAAGATATAGGTTTGACCTATAATTTGCATTTTGACTCAGTGATGCATTTTCTCTGAATTCAGTAGCAAACGATCATACATATTAGAGTTGCTTGTGCTAAAAACTAGAAGTTGAAGTTTTGAAACAGTTGTAACCATGAATTAGATATAACACTTCGCATGTATGAGATTATATGATGTGCTGGGTTTGCACTATGAGAGATCTTGATCTCTACATTCATTTGCGGAGGCACGATTGTGCCATTTGTAACATTTGACATCTTACAAATATAATCGTCTACAATAAGATTGGATATGAAACTTGACAATAATCTGTTTGTAATCGATCAGTATATATGATTATAGTCAAGGCATTTTTTTTTTCTTTTTTATAATGATTACTTATAATCGACGCATATAAGTAACTGGTAAACAGTCTAGTAGAGTTATATTAAAATTAAAATCGAGAGTAAACATCCCTGTGCTTTTGTCACAAGGATTACAAAAGAAAAAAGTACTATCTAAATAAATAACACCCCCCCCCCCCCCCAAGCGTTTTCACTAAGTTCTGATTCATTTCATAATTTTATTCAGTTATTATGCCATTTCTTTTCTACGGAATTCCTCTCATATTCTTTGAGCTTTGGTGTGCGGCCATATTAAGCGAGTGTTACATGTTTCACCCAACAACATTCGGATAGTTTTCGTTTTTTTTTTTTTTTTTGGATTATAATATAATATCAAATACATTTTGTCAGGTTACTTAATTAAGCATGTATTTTTATTTTTTTGAAGTTTTGTCTTATAAATCAAAGGGTTAGTTTACAAACTAATAAGTAACAGGTCCTAATCCGATTCATCAAAATTTCTTTATGTTTAAATTTGAGTACTATAGATAAAAAAAAAAAAAAAAAAAAAAGTGATTAAAAAGATTTTACTAAAAATGGTTAGTTAAGTTTTTCATTCGTTGGCAAACTAGTGGATATTTCGTTATTAGTTTCATACTCATAATAGGGGGGGAAAAAGCTTTGTAAAGGCAAATAAAACTATTGGTTTCCCCACCCATATTTTTTAGTATGTGTAAATAATTTTTAAAAAAATAGAACGTTACATGTATAATTATGAAGTCACTAGATAGAAAGAGACAAGTATAAAAACTTGTTACATCGTGTATACTTTTTTTTTTATTATATACATGAAAAAAGCATTTACTTTAACTCCTTATTACTAGACCTATCTTAGTATCTGAAAAAAAAAAAAAAAAAGACCTATCTTAATGATTTTTTGTGTGCAAAGTCTGTTTAAACTTAGAAAATAAGTGTCAATTTTTAATCGGAAGATTTTTTCATCCAACAATTGTTTTACCCTCTATTTGTTTTTCTTCTTTTTGCACTAGAATTCGATTATTTTAATTCATTGGGTATTTTTTTTTTATCACTTTCTAGTTTAAAACAAAATACATTTGAGTTATTTAATATTTCGTAATTTGTAATGTAAAATAACATGATTTTATAGATACTGTAAAAGAACATCATTTTATAGATTATCTAATGATTTGTGCGTTTAGAATTTGAATTTTGTGTGCAAAAGTTTTTAGGCTCTTCTTTTAGTAATTGTAGTTTTTGTGAGTGTAATTTTGGTCTTTAATTTTTTTTTAAATTATTTTTTAATTTTCAAAATTAAGTAATGTGACTTCAACATTAAAATATTATTTAAAATTAGATAGAAAATATATTAATATATTTATGAGTGACATTATCCGTTAGTTATTTAGTTACGCTTACCTTCTAATAGTACTTTTATCATAGATATGTTATTTTTTTTATTTTAATTATAATTTATAATTTAATAAAAATAATTTTAATTTAATTTTTAATATTATTATTTGTTTACATAATAACTAATTGTATGTAATATTACTCACAAATACTTTTCTAACGTTTTCTATTTTATTCTAAATGACATATTTATAGTATATCAACATTGTTTAATTTTTAAAATTAAGAGATTAAATTTGTAATAAAAATTCCTAGAAACTAAAATTACTATTCACGAAAGTATAGAAGGCGAATTTAAGCTTATTTTTTATCTATTAAATCATTATTCCATTTATTATCCAAGATAAGTTATTATTATTATTATTCATAAACATAGTTTACACAATATCTTAAAATTAACAATAAAAAGTCAACTTATGTTAGTGGACGTGATTTTCTTTAGTCAAGTATTATTTTAATTGTAACAACCCGCCTTAGTTGTCATACCATGTGAAATTATTATTACTAGCAGCGGAAACTAAATTACTATAATGTACATGATTAAGAGAATGAATGTAACATACATATATATATAACATGAGTATATAAGTAAAACAACCAAACTGATATAAATAGGATATATACATGTATACAATAATCTTAAATAATCCTACGTCTTAATGCCAATTGAGCATATCTATACAATGTATATCAATAGTACTGCCATAAAAAAAGATCACAAAGTTTGTCTGCAACAACTCCTCAAAGCCTAGTCCTAATTTGCTATCATACAACGTATGATTATCGTAGTCCAAATCACCATGGAAACAAAAAGGGTAAGCTAGAGTTTGAAAACATGTACATATAAAAAACAAGTCTATAATATATAATATCACTCCATATATCATACATGGAAGCTAACACACCCGAAGTAACCATGTACCTCATCCAATCATATCCCACAAAACATCAACAATGCACATGAACGTACCTCAACATACATCATATGCAAACATATCAACTAATGTGTTGTCACGCATTCACCTACAATAATCTCCTAACAATACAAATAGTCTAAGTGATTTCTACTCTATCGAACCAACCCAATCATTTTCACGCCCAAAGCATTGGTTCGATCACAACAAAATGAGATATCAATCATTCCTCTAATTTCTTAAGTCTTATTACTTACACTAGGAAAGTCTGATTCCACCGTCAGGAGTAGTAAAGTTGGGTATAGGCTTACCACAACCTTGACATGTATTACCAAGTCATATATGAAATTTTCCCACTAATTATCTTCAAGGAACCACACAACCTTTCTAGGTACTTAGTTAAAGGTTGTAGCTTTCGACCTCCTACCTTACTCAACCACTAACTAAAGACTTGGAGGAGACTTAACACACCTCAAAACCTAATCTAAGAGACACACCTACTCAATAAGGGTTTTCCAAATAGTGGTCTACCCGAACACCACTCCAAGATACTCTATGTAGGATCTTCAATTTTCAAAATAATTTTCTCTCCTCAAATCCTAAGTTAGCCATTATGCTTTAATGTCACACTGCATTCTCAACACTACACCTCACCATGCATCTATTATATACATCACATCCAGTCAATGCATATAAAGATTAATAACATCAATCATGTATAACATATCAATGCTTAACACCTCAACCAAGAATAGCATACCAATGCTTAACAATTTTATACAATAATAACATATCAATGCTCCGCAATTCATTTAACAATAGCATATCAATCATACATTACATATCAATGCTCATCATCGTTTCAAGTACACAAAGATAACATACCAATGCTTATTATCATTTTAAGTACACAAAGATAGCATACCAATGCTTATTATCATCATCCTACATCCTACAACATGCAATAGACACAAATATTCTATCCATGTTCATCAAATTCACCCATCATACAACATGTATCATCATACAACTTATCTACACCAACAACCTTCACATAAAATGATGCATAGGAAGTTCTACTACTCGTATAATACTCATTTTCATCTCATATGAAAGACAAGAAGATTTTCTACAACTTTCATGAAGAACTCAGGTTCTAATTCTCTCATCTACCATGTTAAAAATTATATAAAAAAAATGTAACAATTTGCCTAAATGTTGACAGTTTGACCTTTGTTCACTAAAAACGTTAGAATTAGAGTTCTAAACCTTCTTTTTAGGTGATTCTAATGTCACTGAAAAGCTAACATCCAAGGCTACAACTTTCATGAATTTTCTCCTAGGACTGTAGCGCTCAACTCAATGTTGTAGCGCTGGATTTCTGCCACCCCATTTTGTCTCATAACTACGATGCTCAACTAGTGCTACAACGCTAAGTGTAGATTTTTCTACACTTTCATGGCTTTTGTCTTCGTTCCTCTCTTACATTTCACTAATTTTTCTCCTAAACATGATCTACACTATTAATCTCTACTAGATTCATTCATGTAACCCCAAAACCACGAGAAAACGCAACATGCATGGATCAAAGCTCAAAGAAAATTATCAACATTCAACCTTCCATCAAGAAAACCAACATCTCAATTTTTTCAACATGCAATCACTTCAAATTCCTTTCCCCCAACTATAGGTTTTCAGAAACCCTACCAATTTTAAGTCTCAATTCATTCAACAACCCCACATGTTAACCAAAAACCCAAGATTTCCAACTTCTCGTACCTTGATTCCAAGCTCTTTGAGGAGGAAGAAGAAGAGAACATAGAACTTCGGGATACTCCAAGGTGGAAGAGAATGAAAAGGAAAAGGGCTCCGAACTCCAATACCTCAAGTCCCGCAACTACACCACGGGATTCTCAGTTTTGAGTCTCAGATATCTTCCCTTAAGAATTAGAAAAAAAAAAAAAAAAGTCTTTTGATTCTTGAAATTCCTCTTTCCTTTAATTCAAGATCTCACATTAATGGTAAGTAATTTTTTTAAACGAAGATTGGGAGTATTAGGGTTTATCAATATATTGAAAAATTAAAATTAAAATAATTTAATTTTTCAAATAAAAAAATATTGGTATCACATAAGAAACTAATAAAAATAGAGTAAAAATATATTAATTAAATTTGGGTGTATCATGTTGAAGTACGAAAAATGAGTCCTCATTGTGCTGCAACGATATCTTGGGTTCCCTTCTCACTCAAAGCTTCGGTTTGCTCCATCAATGAAGCCACCCACAACCACAAGTCTCCTACTCTTCAGAAACGGGTCAGCTCGGACGCGCCAAACAAACTCAGCACCGAGTTTCTCTCCCATGACTCGCTGGAAGCTACCACCAAACCATGCTTCTGTGGAAGAAGACATTTCATTGAAGCTGCAACACTGGGAACTACTCTGTTCCCAATTCAACCCTCCAGAGCCACCGACCCACAACGTGATTACACTGTAATTGTTCCTTTGCCACTCACCCAGATAACAGAAAAGAAAAAAGCTTTCATTTTGAGTTCAAATTCTTGCCAAAAATGTGCTTTTGAAGACATAATAGGCAAAAATACTCTTTTTTATTTATTTAAATTTTTGTTGTTTGTTTGTAGGCTTTGCTTAACAAGTTTCACCCACCAAGACCTGATTGGTACGAGGAGTTCTATGCTTCTGTAATGAATTCAGCTACTGAATCTTATGAAGCTGAGGTTTTTTGTTCATTATTCATTTTTATTGGGTTTGTTTCAAGTTTTATTTATTGTTTTGTTTCAGATGGTGCTATGTTTTTGTTGTTATTGCATTGAGTTCATGTTTGGGGTGTTTCCTTGTAAGGTTGCACGGTACAAGTCTCAAATCTTTGGTAACTTGAAGAGGAAGGGTCTAAGAATTTTGGAGATTGGCATTGGAACTGGTCCCAACCTCAGTTATTATGCTACTGGTTCTGATGTAGAAGTTGTTGGCATTGATCCAAACCTGAAGATGGAAAAGTATGCTCGGTCCTCTGCTGCTTCTGCTGGACTGCCTCCTTCGAATTTTGAGTTTATACAAGCTGTATGTATGATATTCTCTCTTGTTTGATGCTCACGTTAGAATGGGAATAGAAAACATGCAATGAAGAGGTTCTGGTCTAAATGATGGTTGATTACTTCTTATTTAAATCAAAACCTTTAGTTAGTAGTGTAGATTACAAAGCTACATGTTTATAGATGCTTTCAATGGCAATGCTTGTGGTGATTGGGGTCTATCCGGTAAAAGCTAAATGTGGATGATGTATATCAATATTCTGTGTCAGAATAATGAAATTTCAATACAGCTGCATCTGAGGCATATAAGCATGTATAAGATAGAAAAATAGAAGCCTTATATCATGATGAACTAGAAATGGAACCTATCCTCTTTATGGATAATGCTCAAGAAGGGAATGAGATTGACACTATTCTTGTTCGTAGGGATTATGCAGTAATTTATGATGACAATGATTATAATTTTTTATTTGTTTTTAGTAATGTTAAAGAAGTATGTTCTTAATTTAGAATTTGAAAAATTTTATTTATATACTTAGAGCCTATTTGGATATAAACTTAGAAGTGCTTTTGAAAGCTTTTCTATTAGAAATAACTCTTTATTTTTAGTAGAGAAACTCTTAAAAGTACTTGTAGTTTGTATTTAATCGGGTTATTATTATGTCTGATTTTTTTTCCAAATATAAATGTATCATGCATGCTTTGTATGTTGTATATTTAAGAATGGCCATATCTCTATATTGTATACGTGTATTGTATCTGTGCAGCACTGGCCTACTATAATAATCAGTAGAACTGGAACATGTACTTTGTCAATTTACTCAATTGATTTTGAAGTTATTCTTATTTTCTGAAACTGGCATTTGCGTAGAGATGTTTCTTTTAGAAGAATTGTCTTTCACTAGATTATTGTTTTATTTCAATTTAATGTTGTCTGTTTGTGTTTGTGTAATTGATCATCAAGTTTTAAAGTTTGCTCTGTTTAGGTTGGGGAAGCTATACCATTAAGTGATGATTCTGTTGATGCAGTTGTTGGAACACTTGTCTTGTGTTCTGTTAAAGATGTTGATATGACACTGAAAGGTAATAAACTTTTAGAGTCTTACGTTTTTGTTTAAATATCTGTTTTTCTCTTGGTGTTTGGTCCATAGAGGCCTTTAAAACCAAACAGGAGCATTTACTAAATCCGTTATTATGTGTATTAGTTTACTTGGCTGTGTTTGTCACAGCTAGGTTGTGTAATTATATTTCTTTAGCTTCTGTTTACTAAATCCGTTACAATATTACGTGATATTTCTGTTTTGTTGAACTTCGTAAAGAAGTAGAAATTTTTTTGAAACAAAGTCTTGGCAGTGTTTGAATGACAAAGGTGATCGAATCATAATTTCTACATTGCTTCACACATGCTCCAGTCTATAATCGATCCTAGAAAAGGACAATTATGCTTGCTGACTGATAACAGAGACATTGGTCGCTATATAGCTATAAGCTTTTAATGTTATGGAAATAACTGTAAGTTGATTGTTTATTTCTTTTTAGTTAAATAGATATGAATCTAAATAGTGATATGTGCTACTCTTTTTATGATGGTAGTTTCTTCTTCACACACATAGTATTGGTGAGAGATGAGAGCATGAGGGGAGTAAATCTTGACTATACAATTAAAATTTAAAAAATAGATGGTTAAAATTAGATTTAACTTAAATAATTTTGACTATCTATGAATAGTCTCATGGACAAAATTAACTCCTCACTTACACCTTCTGTGTGTGTATACATTAACTATGTAACACTGAAATTCAAGTTTATTATCAAATCAATTGCACTTTGCTTGCAGAAGTGATGAGGGTGCTGCGACCTGGTGGACTTTATCTGTTTGTAGAACATGTGGCTGCGAAAGGTGTAAACAACTTTTAAACTCACTGTTGAAAAGGAAACCAGTAGTTTTAGTAAAAAGCTTAATTTTGGTCTATTTTCTGTGTTTTCATGGATGTACAGATGGAACTTTTCTGAAATTTATGCAGAGAGTTCTTGATCCTCTGCAACAGACACTTGCAGATGGGTGCCACCTTTCTAGGGAAACCGGAAACGATATATCCAGAGCTGGATTTTCAAGTGTTGAGCTGAACTTGGCATTCTTGTCTAGTGCTACATTTATAAACCCCCATGCATATGGAATAGCCTACAAGTAGTAACAAAATCATGTCTTTTGTCCACTCATCCTGCAAAGCTACGTTGCTTGGAAAAGATTGTTGCCTTTTTCAGGTACTTCGCTTGAGTGCAGGTTTCAACACAAAAAACTCGTCACCGTAGACCTTGTGCATACTATTTTTCAAGATTGTAACCTATGCTGTGGACAAATATATATGTTCTCAGTCTCACCTAATCAGGATCAAGTTCAACATGCATTCATCACCTGTATTGTCTAATGGTTGAATTGGACAGGCTATGCATGCTTTCATCATCTTATAAACCATGTAAAGGGACCCTCTTTTTATTCTTTGAAGCATGCACAGCGATAGGTAATTATTGGGGGGGGGGGGGGGGGGGAGGGGGGGTCATGCTTGCAAATGATCTGCCATGTAATTGAAATTTGGAAAAGAAAAGAAAGAGGACTTTCTTGTATAATCAAGTGTTGTTAATTTATTATTTTTAGTCTACCAAGATTAGAACTTAAGACCTTGTGCATACTATTTAACCTCACTATTCTGACCTTAATGCTTCTAAACTCAAGTGTTCTTAAATGGCTGTTATAGCACCACATGGTGCTATTGATCACCTGTATTGGCAAATGGTTGAGTTTGGCAGGTTATGCAGGCTTTGATCATCATATAACCATGTATATTCTTGAAGCTTGCACTACGACAGGTAGCTTCTTATTGGGGGCATGCTTGTAAAATGTAAATAATCAAGCATATAATTGAAATTTAAAAAGAAATGAAAGAGGACTTTCTTGTATAATCTGATAGCTTGATATGAATGTGACTAAACGAGGAACTTGGTTAGTTTGTTGTTGCACTCTTTTGTTTTTATTGATCTGAATTGTGTGCTGGAGTCTTGGTCAGTTGATTTGCATTGCTACCTTTCCCCCTGTTATGATCCATGTCTCTTGTTGTCCTCATGTGTACATCTATCCAAGTGTTACAGAGATTATTATCAAATAATCACTATCAGGATCACTTTCTGCGCCTGTATTACTGTTGTTTGTGACACGATTTTTCACAAGAAAGAAACAATTACTATAATGAATAATTTTTTACCAAATGTTAAAAGATTCTTGGTATCCAAATGAGAGACTATAATCTGTAAACATCCAAACCTAATCATGATAATGATATGATGAAATGTGCACTTGTGCATTGGGATAGATTTCTATTAATCATTTTTAATTGTACACGTGTATATAAATGGATCTATAATGTGCATTGAATGTGAGGTTCAATGATCAACGTTAACCAGCTAATGGGGTTTTGCTGTGGCTTGATTCACTCCCTGGGCCCTTATGGTATGGTAGGTGAAGGTTCTGTTTCATTATGTGCTAATTATAAGAATAATTGCGTAACACTTATGACTAATGATAATAGAAAACGACAAAGCCAAATGTTAGTTGGTTCCTTTGTTTAGGGTAACAAACATGAAAAGGCTATTTAGCTTTTGGTTAGAGAATCCATACCCTACATACACAGGGAGAAAAAAAAATAATTAATTTTACATAGATTAAGAAATTTATTAAATGTATTTAGTTTGTATTATTTCCCATAAAATATGTATTATATTTTTTAAAATATTCTTAATTACATTTATAATAGATAGTACTATCATTTATTACTATAAAGATTTTTTTGGATTAAGAATATTAAATAATGTTAACTTGATTAAAATTTAATCCAAATTTTTTAAGTATTTTATATATAAGTAAGGAGGAAGTCCCAAATGTTTTTAAAGTTTATAAGTAAGCAAATATAGTTGTTTAAATGAAATCGTTGCTTGTTATAAGAAATGTAGGCGATAGCTACATGTGATTGTGAGAATTAATCTATTGGAAGAGTGACCTTTTTGCATAAAACGAATAAGATGTTGACACATCATTGTTACATTAATGAATATAACGCCTAATTTTATAAGCATTAATTAGTAGTTATGTGTTAATGTTTTGTCAAATTAGTAAATCCTAGTTAAATACAATAGTTTTACAGAAAAAATATTATTTTTATTTATCAAAATTATAATAATGGCGGGTTCGAATTTAGGATCTAAATATAATATTAGAAACTTAATATAATTTTTTGAATTGTGTTAAAAATTTAATATTAAAATATTGTTACAAACTTGCTTTCAATATAAACATGTTATATACACAAATCATTTCACTTGAAATTTTTTTTTGAATAAAATAAAACATAATATTCCAAAATCAAGTTTAAGTTTATAGGTTTTTATGTTATTCAACAATTACAACTAGTGACAGGTGCAAAATTAAAAAGTAGTGGGTCTAAAGAGTATGGAAATATCAAAAAATGAATTATCCTTTTTATGTAAAATTTACCATTATCAGTAAATAAGAAAGTACCGTGGCATTAAAATAGTTAACTTTGACAATAATGGAAGCTCACATGTAAAAACATGACAATAAATAATGGCACCACCTACTTTTTTTTTTAAGAAAATAATTTGTCAAGTTTCATCAATAAATCATGCAATGAAGAAACATAATAAATACTTAAAAAAATATTAATAATAGTATAATAATGCTAATTTTTTTATAAAAAAAAAAAAAAAGCATCGAGTGACGTGTTGAGAAACATTATTGACCTTTAATAAAACTAGTGACTTTGCATTAAAACAACAAAACGCCAAAACCGTTGCTAATTATCAAAGAAAAAAAAGTGGAAACGGCGCGTTTAAAGTTCAAAGTTCAAAGAGATTATAGTGGAAAATTTAGAAGAACACAAACAGAAGATGCGGGTGCCAGCTGTTCAACCACTTTGCTTTCTTCTTCTTCCTCTGTTTGGTCAGTTAGGGTTTCATCGCTTTCACTCTCTTCACTTCGCACAATGCACTTTTAGGGTCACTCAACACACCATCGCAATTCCTCCAAAAAATTCTAACAAAAACACACAGTTTTAACTAGAGAACTCCACACGTGGGGGTAGTTTTCTGTCACGTGTGCGGTACGAGGTTCTGTTTCCCGTGTTTTTTTTTTTTGTTGTTGCTGTATTCTATTTTTTTTTTAGTTTTTACTTTTTTTTAATTAATTTAAAGCTACAGTTTTTTTATTTACTGTATATTTGGTAAAGTGATATTTGATTTTTTTTTTTTTTTTTAGCTTTTCTGTGTGGAGTTACGATAGTTGGTACTCTTTGTGTGGATGTGAGATTCTGCCACAGTGTTTGGTTATGGCTTTAGTGACCATATTGATTTATTTTTAATGTTATGTTTCTGTGATTCAGATGTCACTTTTTGAATTTATTGCATTTTGTTAACTAAGGTGAAGTTTGTGGTTTAAGTTGATTGCTCAAAATAGCTTTACTTGTTCACTGTATGTTACTTTTTCTTTCGGTGGTTGGAATAGTGATGTTCGCTCTATTTTGTTTAGATGGTGAATGTGGATTTCGTTTTCTTCTTCTGATTGTAGGGTTTTCATGGTGGTGCTCTTGTTGTTGCAAGTGGAATTTGGTCTCCATTGAGTGTTGTTGAATTATTCAGCTTTGGGGAATTGTGAATTGTTTTGGATGTATTCGTTCATTTTGTTTGGGTGATTTTGGTTGGTGACTTGGCTAGTGATCAAAATAGGTTGGATTGGCATTCGGAATTGGGTTCATTGTGATATTCTGAGAAAATAGCTAAAACGGGGTCGCTTTGTTGTGTGGCTTCAAGGCCACATGGATCAAATGCTGGCAGTAGGGACTGGTCCATGGGTCCAAATGAGCCCTATTGGCGGACAAATTCGAGTTTTTCGCCGCCGCCGACGAGGTGGGATTTCAGATTCCAGTCTGAGGGGATGCCGTATAGTGTGAATGATGGCATTCAACTCTACGGGTCTTCTACTACGTCTTCAAATGGTAAGGAAAGTAGGGGCTGGGTCAGAGGCAATCACCTGTATGATCTTCACTATTCTGCTTCAGATGGTACTGGGATTTTCCTTAGCAGTCCTTCTGACCTTTCTCAGGGTCCTCAGTGGACACCTCCTGCAATACAAGAAATCAGTATTGACAATTATGAAACGTCAACCAGGAAAGGTAAATCTTTATGTATGAATTTTTAAAATAGTATGCTGTAGACATTTATAGACCACATTTAGCACTGTGAACAAGATATGACTTCATACAATCTATAAGATTGATATATGGACTTATTCTATCTCTCTTTTTTTTTTTTTTTCTCTCCTTCTCTAAACTTATTGCACATTTTTCTTTCATACATAGTTATTATATAAACAAATTGGACATTCAAATAGAGAGGGGGCAGCAAGCCAGCAAAGTGTTGAGGTTGATGCATGTAATTGTTCCTGCTCATGATAACCTGTCGCCAGCTGTGTTTGACTAATTTTAGCTTTTAATTATTTGTTTTTTGAATGGTAAATGATGTAAAACAACCATTTAGATAACGATACGGGGAATTAGCAGAAATTTAAAATTTTAAATGTAAAATTAAAAATAAATATGAAAAAAGAAAACCTGAGTTTGCATATTCTGGACAGATGATTTAGGGTTTGGGCCAACAAATGCTGTATGGTCAATCCGAATTTTTAAAGATCATGAAGGTTGATTTCTTTTTGTTGCTAAGTCATTGTAACATTATGTTAATTGCGTCTTATAATTAAAAATTATAGGGGATTCAGAATCTAACTGCAGTTTAGGTAAAAGGTCATTTACACATAGGGTATTGAATCCTTAATGCTCATAGGACATTGAATCTCTTAGATTGCAGATAAAGTAAGCCTTTTTAATTAATAAAAATATGTAATGGCAATAAATCATCCTGGTGTTCACATTTCCCCCCCTGATTTTTCCCTTTTTAGCTCCCTCAAGTGTATCTGCACACCATATATGACTCCACTTTCCCATTTTTAATTCAAATTCCATTTAATTTAGACATTTTTTCAAGACTATTTAATCCTTTGACTACTCCTTAGTCCTTAAAACTACCCATTTATTTCTCTTATAAATTCTCATGTCAAATTAACTATATTAAACTTTTAAAAAAATAAAATTTGTTAAAAGAAATAAAATATGTTGTTAGACATGCATGTAGTGCTGTTTTTCTTGTTCTATGAGAGTGTTTGTTTCATGGATTAAAATCTCATTCTTAGGAATGTAAACTTGGGGATGTATTATTCCCATTTTTGTTGTTAGTTTTAGAAAAAATATCCCTGGGTATTGTTTATCCCTAAGAAAGTAATTATACCATTATTTAAGTCATTTCTATTCCCATGTTGAAAGGTGGGAAAGTTATATTCCAATGGGAATGTGAAAAATTATTTTCTATTCAAACTATTAACTTCCATTCAACTCTTATTTTTAATTTAAATTATTTTAAAATTTAAAAAATAATCTTAGCAATGTAAAAATCTAGCCAAACATGTTTTTGAATGTTCCTAGGGATAACATTCTTGATTATTGTATTCTTGTGATTGTGATTCTTGAGAATACAATATCAATATTAAAGTAGCAATGTTTAGTAGTAAATCATGCAAAACTTCATACAAGACACAAGTTCTTAAAATAACAAATAAAAAACTAAAACAGAATAATTTTTGCTTTTAGCAATAGAGGGAGTGAGATTGTTCAAAAACAAATTTAATTCTGAGTTGTACAAGTGGGATTGACCAATCTCATAAACTTGGTAGTTGGTAGTTATTACGAGTTATCACTCGAGATTAACAACCATAGCCAAAATAACAGCTTTTCACTTATAGCAGTGCTACCGTGATATTGGCTTCAAAACCCATTTTTACCCCTGAACCTGAAACAATGCTGTATAGGTTTTTTTTGGATAAAATTGTAGTTTCTCCCCCATTTTCTAATGCATTCTTTCCTCCAGAAACATAATAGAATTTGAAACCCTTCCACAAAAAGTTACCTATGTTTTGACTTTTGTTCCTTTACATATTACATAACTATTTTTTTTTTCTTGTGTTCCATTGTTTGTTCTTCCTTTAGACTTCCCAGTTCTCATTCTGCTAATTTTTATCTAATTTGTTATGTTCTTTTTTTATAAATTTCATCATCATCTTTTATTTTTTGACTTCCTTACTATGTTCTTGTTGCTCCTAGATTGATGGTGACTGTGTAAACTGTGACTTATCATTTATCATGAATCTCTTTGAGTGTGGGTTTTTGGTTGTTTTTGAGTATTTGTCTCTTATAAGATATTTCGTTTGAATCATGATGCTTAAAATAGCATTAGTGGTTGTCCTGCTAAAGAATTTTCAGAGTTGGCCACTACTATTCGAGATTGATAACTATGATATTGACTGCCCGATGAAATAATAAAACCCAAACTACGGTCAAAAGTTTATATTGGAGAGGTCAAAAGGTTCTATTGGAGTGCCCATTTATTTACATGACCTTATTTGTCTATGGTGTAGTCAAAGGAAATGTGTTATTTCATTTTGTGTGAATGGTAGTTAATTGTATGTATAATTGCTTGCTTAGGCGTCGGTTGGATTGAAACATGCTTTCTTTGTTTTTATATATTTACTTTTAATTAAAAAATATTGACTTTTTTCACCTTGATTTTTGTTTTCAAAAGTTTGTATGGGAAACAGTGAAAACCAAGGTCACACTTTTGTAATTAAAAGTGGATATAGAAAATGAAAACAGAACTTTTTTTCGATCCAAATGGCCCCTTGAGTTGCTTCAAAGTTCTGTCCTTATCATGTTCCCAACCATCTTGTTGGTTATTAATTATTAAAACAATTTTACTGTTCTTGTCATGTTCTTGCTATAACTACGCTTTTGACATTTAGTTGAAAGCAAGGAAAGAATAAACAATAAACTCCCGTTTGGTCATTTTGTTTGTACTTTGTAGCACTACGGCTTACTTCAAATTGTAGAGAGCTGAAGTACTATCTCTGAATTGTTAGGTCTTCTGTGGTATTCCAACAATGGGAAGCCCATACATAGATAAATCTGGCTTCATAGTGAACCGAGTCATGATTTCTTCTAATTCTGCCTCTAAATGACATAACTTCCTCTTTCTTTCATTAGAGACCCATTAATAAATTTCCTTTCCCGTAATATCATTAGATTCTGAGGATCTTGACTTTGATTATTTGTCTGCTTGTTAATGTGTGTCTAGTCATTGGGGTTAGTGGTTAATGGTTACAATTTAATTGTTGTGATATTAGTAGCAAAAAAACTGTTGTGTTCAATTTTGTTCGTAACTTGTTTGTTGCTACTTCTGCATATTGAATTTGCCTCCTTCTCACTTGTACCTTTGATAGATCCTCATCATTCTGCAGTCCGGGTATCTCTTACTCCCACTAAGGAGGTAAGTTTTTGGTTAAGAACTACTAAAAAAGTTGTTTGCTAGGCAATTAATTAACACGAGTTTGTCTCAAGAAATAGCCTAACCTGTATGAAATATATACAGGGAACATCCATAAATCCCAACAGTGGAGGCTCAACATCGTCTCTGTCAGAAAGTAGCGAATCCGAGTCTACTAAATCACATTTATCCTCTCAGAGGAATTTCTCTAATCTTCGATCTTTCATCTCTAAACCCATTCATCCTATGTCCTTCAATGACCCAACAACAACTAGGGGTGCCTTTGACCCTACTGTTACAGATTTTACAGAGTTTGATAGTTCTACTCCGCTCAGAGATGGCCAGCGTTGGAGTAGTGCCAGCAGTAGTCAGGAGTTTGCAGATGTTACCGAGTCATTTGAATTCGAAACACCCGGCCGCCCACAGTTTCATTCAGATGGCTTCAGATGTGGCTTGTGCGAAAGATTTCTCTCGCAGAGGTCACCTTGGAGCTCCCGGCGTATTGTGAGAAGCGGCGACATGCCTACAATTGGAGTTCTTCCTTGTTGTCATGCTTTTCATGCTGAATGCTTGGAGCAGACAACGCCGAAAACTAGGAAAAGTGAACCTCCATGCCCTGTGTGTGTCAAACTGGAGGAGGAAAATTCCCCTGACCAACGGGGGCATTTGAGGCTTCCGAGGCTGAAATCGTCTCGTGATGAGGGACCATCAAGACCTTGGGGATGTGTACAGGTAGGTGATTGTGTTGAAGGGGCTCTGCATGCGCCGCCGCGCAACACCATGTTCCTGCTTAACCGGAATCGTATTAAGAAGAACCTTTCTTTGAAGGGTAATATAAGCAAGGAATTTCCAGGTAAGGTGAGGAAAAGTGGGTCATATTCTTCACAGATGTTTGGTGGAAGCTCAGTTGGTTGCTCAAAGGCAAGTGAAGGGCCAAGTGTGTGGAGGTAAGTTATAGCTTACCCCCAGAGATTTACAGAAGCTGACTCTCCTACTATGTTGAGCAAAATTTTATGACACTGATTCCTAACTTGTTCCTCATTTTGTATAGATTCATATGTTGTATGTGTTTCGAAACTCACTTGGAACTTTATCTTATTTTGTCTGATTTATGAACTAAATACTCTCAGAGTTACTGTTAGATATCATGCAAATGGAAATTCTCACTTTTTTCAAAGCATAATAATAAGGAAGTAACAAAAACTTGTAGCTTTTTTGGAACGGGCGTTTGGAGTTGTAACTACAAAACAAGCACACTCTTAATATTTGAAAAGTTCAAAATTAGCTCACTCACCAAATAGCCAAAGTTTACAGTTCTAGTTCTTGAGTAGTTCAAAAATTTGTAGCGTATTTAGTTCTGCTTCTTCTAGTGAATGTGATATGAAGGTTTTTCTTAATCATATTATTGCTGTGAAGTATCTATTAATTTTGTTGATGTTTAACTCCTACCAGAAAATTTGTTTAGTCACCTTTGGTGGTGTTTCTCCACTTATTTATGTTTTACAAAGTCTGATTCTGCGTTGTGAGAAGCAACAGTGCTAGAACAAATGTGAATGAAGTTATTGAGAGCCTATCTAGTTATAATCAAACTTTTCATGTACATTCTGATGTAAAATTTATAAGTGGGAATAAATTTGAACACATCTTAAATTATCTTAAACGGTTTAAAATTAATGCTAACAGGAAATTTTATTGAAATAATTAGCATTGATGCGGTTGGCCCAAATTATAGTAGAACCTAGTCACGCATGCTTGCTCACTTCTTTCAAATGTTGTTCCTTGGTGGCATGAGCAATTCTCTCACTTTTTTTTTCCTTCTTAATTTAAATGCACTAATACTCTGTCTTGGATGAGGTCCATCACATTGGTGGCCTTAATTTATCAGATTATGTATATCTGAATGTGTTATTTTTGGCCCATACTCAACTCAGGCTTACTTCATCTTGTAGTCTAAAATCGTTCTCCAAAAAAGAAAAATAATTTTGTGGCCTACAAATTTGTGTGAGAAGAACGTTGTGGAACGTAGAGACTTATGTTGACCTACCTTATTGGCGGACATTTTGGTTGGGTGGATGGAAAATGAGAGGAAAGAAAAAAATATTGAATTTCAAACCGAAGAAAAAATGGGAAAAAAAAAGTTTAATCTTTGTTTATGTAAGTCAACTTTTTTTTTTTATAAAAAAAAACTATTTTCCTTCCATTTTACCTTTAACCAAACAAAAATATATATATTTTTGTGTTTGTTTCTTTCTATTTTTTTCCTTTCATTTTCACATCTTCCAAACATAGGGTTAGATTCAGATACTTAGATAATAAGAAAACAATTTATTTAGCTTCCCACGGGCAAAGAAAAAGAAAATTCCCAAGATTCTTTCAAAAATTTGTAGACTAATACTGTTTATAATTTTTTCTTGTGCTTTCTTAACCATGCTCAACTAATTTGTCTGAGTACATTAATTGGGATTTAATTTTGTTAAACTATGATTGAGTCACAAATCAGTGAATCACAATATAATTTGTGTATTAAATTACTTCTAGTTTTAAATAAAAAAGTAAAAGGCAGATAAATTATTCTACCAGCAAGACAAAATAAATCTTAAAGACGCTTATACAAACAAAGATCACTATCAAGGATTGAATTAAAATTTACTGCAACAAAATTATTTAATATTTTTTAACTGATATATCATGGGATCCTGTTTCTCATGAACTGAAGTAAATGATTTCAATTGTTCAAGAAAAAATAATAATTCATATTTCGTGTATATAAATAATAAATCATTAATTTATTTGAACATCATGTATTGATTTTCTCACCAACTAGTATGATATTCACTTTAGATGAGTGAAATCTTATATTAAATGAATCTAACTCCAAAAGAAAGATTTAAGTCTTAAAGTAAGATGTGAAAGTGAGGAAGTAAAAAATATATTATTTAATTAATTTAAAGTGAGTGAAAAATGTATAAATACTTTAACTAAAATCAACCATAGGTACATTCTTATTTTTTTACTTCATGCATTTCTTTACTTTACTATCAACGAATGATTGTCACCCTCCTAGTATAAAAGAAAAACTGACCACTTGTAAGGTACACCACATGATTGCATATTTGCATTTAACCCTAGAAGAAAGACAAAAAAAAAAAAAAAATCTTATGTACTTTCTCAACATTACTCATCCAAAGTTGTACACCTTACTTGAAGATGAAGATGGTACATCTCTTTAGACCAAAGATCTCACTCCACACAACGTGGGCCTAACCAAATATAGTACACATAATAAGTTAAATTTTGTGATTACCAAGAGAGAGATGTTAAAAACACAAAACAGAGTAAGCAAAATGTGGCCACATTATTATTTCTCTGTTTTTCATAAATTGGTCTTGTGCTTGAGGTTTAGGGTACTCATATAATATGTTACACCAAAAGGGTTAACTTAACACCATGGAATGAGTAACTATCATCCCCGTAGCATTTATATATATATGGACCAACTATAGTACCATAGTATCTTGTTATTCCCCACAACCTAATAGTAAAAGGACCCCCATGGCCTAGTTTCTCAAACCATTCAAATTTTTGAAGGGTTTTTATACCGTATGCTGGCTGACTAGGCCGAATACCCGAGTTCGTGGCCGACTAGGCCGAATACCCGAGTTCATGGACGACCAGGTCGAATACCCGAGCCCACTGACCACTCACAATCTGAACGAAACGTGTCGATGTGCTCGGCCAAGTCACGGATTTACGCCAGGATAATTATGGAGAGGTTAATTTATGTAATGCACCGGATTAGCCCCCTAATTTCCCGGGGCCCAATCCTTAATCGCGGCCCAATAAGAATCACTATAAATAGGACCCTAGCGAGGTACGTAACTAACTTTCAACTACCACATTTATTACGCCGAGCACTTACTTGAGCGTTGGAGTGTCTTTGCAGGCACACCCCCCCTCACATCGGACAACCCGGATAGGAACGAGAAGACCGAGACCCAGGATCAGACTCGCTACAACAAGGATAAGTGAAGTGTGTATCCTAACACAGGAACATTTGGCGCCCACCGTGGGGCCGAAAAGACGTTTTCAGCCCCTTTTAACTCTACAACTGAGACCGAGATATGGTAGTAACACGCAAAGGACCATCGACATCGACTCAACCGATCCCCAAGCCCGAGAACAATCCCGTCATGACCGGCCAAGAACGATACCCATACGGAATGCCTCAGACACAACCGGAGCCTGTGATACAAGAGGTCCGGCCGAACACCGACGGAGCCCAGCCCGACCTCCACGATGACTTGCGCGCATTGCGCGAGGAAATGGAAGCCTTCCAAAGACAGAGAGAAGCCGATGCTAGGGAGTTGGCCGAACTGCGCCAACAAAACGCCGAGCTCTGAAGTCTGAACCAAACCTACGTGCCATCAACTCCCACACTCCTAGAGGAGTCGGCCTATCATGCCCCCACCGACCATGTAACCCGAACACCGGTTACTTCTTTGATTGGTGGCAAGATCGACACCACCACCCACTGATTGAGACACCCCTTCTCCCGAAGGATAATGGAGGCAACCCTGTTAGACCATTGGAAGAGCATGCCGATCGAGAATTATGACAGGTCCACCGACCTCGAGGAGCACTTGAACGTTTTCTTGACACAAGGGACCCTCTCTACTCAAGATGACTCGGCCTTGTGCCGGATATTCCCCACATCGTTGAAAGGGAGGGCTCTGAGCTGGTTCACGCGATTGTCGAGCGCTTCCATTGACTCGTTTAGCGAGCTGTCGTCCCAATTCGTTCTTCAGTTCGCGACGAGCAAACCGTACAGGACGACCTCACTAGCATTGGCGGGGGTTCGTCAGGAGAAGAAGGAAAGTTTGAGAAGCTTCATGGACCGATTCAACAAGATCGCCATGGAGATCGGCGACCTTAACCCAGCCGTGGTAATGGATCGGCTGAGCACTGCCCTCAGGCCGGTGCCATTTGTGTATAGCTTGTGTAAGAAACTGCCCGGTGATATGAACGATCTCCGACGCTGAGCCGAGAAGTACATGCAAATGGAAGAATTGGCGGAGACTAGAAATCAGGCCAGAGCCGAGGAGGGATATGGACGAAAAGAACCGGGCCGAGACCCGATGAGAAAGGCGAATGCCGAGCCCTCAAATGCTCGTCCCCCGAGAGGACCACGTTACACAATGTATACAAGACATTTTTAAATATTTGTCATGTCGTTCCTTATTTTAATATATATATATATATATATATATACGTTTAGGTCGCGCTCATGCAGGTCCAATCTCGAATAACGCACACGCCGATGCCGAGCAATCCTCGACTGATCACTCAAAAACTACCCTCGAGCCCGACAGGTTTCCCTCCCGAGTAACCTCCTCGGCTAAGGATGTACCTAGGCCGAGCATTACGCAAATACGCCGATGCCAAGCAATCCTCGATCGATCACTCAAAAAGTGCGCTCGAGCCCGATAGGTTTCCCTCCCGAGTACCCTCCTCGGCTAGGGATGTACCTAGGCCGAGCATTACGCACATATGTCGATGCCGAGCAATACTCGGCCGATCACTCAAAAAGTGCGCTCGAGCCCGACAGGTTTCCCTCCCGAGTACCCTCCTCGGCTAAGGATGTACCTAGGCCGAGCATTACGCACGAACATGCGCCGACGCCGAGCAATCCTCGGTCGATCACTCAAAACGTACATTCGACCCCGACATGTTTCCCTCCCGAGTACCCTCCTTGGCTAAGGATGTACCTAAGCCGACCACTACGACACGCGCTTACGCTGAGAACCCTCGGCCGACCACTCAAACCGCACTCGTGCCAGACAAATTTCCTTCCTGAGTACCCTCCTCGGCTAAGGATGTACCTAAGCCGAGCACTACGACACGCGTCGAGGCCGAACACGCTTCGGCCGAACACTCTCAAGACGAGCACTCTCGCGTGCTCCAACACACTTCGCGCATCAAATCGCATGATCCGACTACGAGGCCGAGCACGCTTCGGCCGAACACGCTCAAGTCGAGCACTCTCGCGGATCAAATACATCACATATCAAATCGCATGATCCGACTCCGAGGCCGAGCACGCTTCGGCCGAACACGCTCATGCCGAGCACTCTCGCGGATCAAATACATCGCGTATCAAATCGCGTGACCCAACATTTCGGGGCCGACCACACTTCGGCCGAACACGCTCAAGCCGAGCACTCTCACGGATCAAATTCATCGCGTATCAAATCGCGTGACCCAACATTTCGGGGCCGACCACGCTTAGGTCGAACACGCTCAAGCCGAGCACTCTCGCGGATTAAATACACCGAGTATCAAATCGCGTGATCCGACTCCGAGGCCGAGCACGCTTCGGCCGAACACTCTCAAGCCGAGCACTCTCGTGGATCAAATACACTTCGCGTATCAAATCGCATGATCCGACTCCGAGGTCGAGCACGCTTCGGCCGAACACTCTCAAGTCGAGCACTCTCGCGTGCTCCAACACACTTCGCGCATCAAATCACGTGACCCAACATTCTGAGGCCGACCACGCTTCGGCCGAACACGCTCGAGCCTAGCACTCTCGCGGATCAAATACACTTCGCGTATCAAATCGCATGATCCGACTCCGAAGTCGAGCACGCTTCGACCGAACACTCTCAAGACGAGCACTCTCGCGTGCTCCAACACACTTCGCGCATCAAATCACGTGACCCAACTCCGAGGCCGAGTACGCTTCGGCCGAACACTCTCAACCCGAGCACTCTCGCGTGCTCCAACACAGTTCGCGCATCAAATCGCGTGACCCAACATTTCGGGGCCGACCACACTTAGGCCGAACACGCTCAAGCCGAGCACTCTTGCGGATTAAATACACCGCGTATCAAATCGCGTGATTTGACTCCGAGGCCGAGCACGCTTCGGCCGAACACTCTCAAGCTGAGCACTCTCGCGGATCAAATACACCGCGTATCAAAATCGCATGATCCGACTCTGAGGCCGAGAACGCTTCGGCCGAACACGCTCAAGCAGAGCACTCTCGCGGATCAAATACACTTCGCGTATCAAATCGCATGATCTGACTCCGAGGCCGAGCACGCTTCGGCCGAACACTCTCAAGACGAGCACTCTCGCGTGCTCCAACACACTTTGCACATCAAATCGTGACCCAACTCCGAGGCCGAGCACGCTTCGGCCGAACACTCTCAACCCGAGCACTCTCGCGTGCTCCAACACATTTCGTGCATCAAATCGCGTGACCCAACATTATGGGGCCGACCACGCTTCGGCCGAACACACTCGAGCCTAGCACTCTCGCGAATCAAATACACTTCGCGTATCAAATCGCATGATCCGACTCCGAGGCCGAGCACGCTTCGACCGAACACTCTCAAGACGAGCACTCTCGCGGATCAAATACACTTCGCGTATCAAATCGCATGATCCGACTCTGAGGCCGAGCATGCTTCGGCCGAACACTCTTAAGCCGAGCACTCTCGCGTGCTCCAACACACTTCGCGCATCAAATCGCGTGACCCAACATTTCGGGGCCGACCACGCTTAGGACGAACACTCTCAAGCCGAGCACTCTTGCGGATCAAATACACTTCGCGTATCAAATCGCATGATCTGACTCCGAGGTCGACCACGCTTCGGCCGAACACGCTCAAGCCGAGCACTCTCGCGGATCAAATACATCGCGTATCAAATCGCAAGATCTGACTCCGAGGCCGAGCACGCTTCGGCCGAACACTCTCAAGACGAGCACTCTCGCGAATCAATTACACTTCTGCGTATCAAATCGCATGATTCGACTCCGAGGCCGAGCACACTTCGGCCGAACACTCTCAAGTCGAGCACTCGCACGTACTCTAGCATTTCGAGGCCGAGCACGCCTAGGCGGAGCACTCCTGAGCCGAACTTACACCAAGCATTAATCCGCGACAAACATGAATTTAACCCCCCTTCGGCCGAGCATACCATTTGGTTGTGTTTATATTACTAGGCGTTAATGAATATGACAAAAAATTGGAAAGTAAAATATTCCATTAAAGTAATGGCCAATCAGTACGACTACTTACACAAAAAATCATCTTTGTCCATGACGCCAATGGCCGATCACAAAAGGCACTAATGGCCTGCTTACAAGCAAGCGAAAAATCCTAACCCTAACCTACTACCACGAGAGTCAACCTCTTACACCGCGACCGAGTCCTCCGGATTCCCATCGCCGACCACATCAATGATCGGCTCCTCCTCCCTTGCCGGTGGGGCCTCTTCGTCAGGCTGGGCACCCTGAGGGAACTCGGCGTAACTTATGAACTTTCCACCGTAGAAATCTCGACTAACATCAAAATTAAGTCAGCCGGGACCTCACAAAAGTAGAAGGCCTGTCGCATAGCATGTTGGAAGCCGGCATCGTGCTGGTCGAGAATTTTCTCAGTGGCCTCGGCTTCGAACTTGGTAGCAGCCTCATTTAGCCGAGCAATCTTGGCAGCTGCAGTGGTGGCCTCGACTTTATTTTCTGGACCGTCAACTTCAAGTCGTCGGCCTCTCTCCTATGGGCGTCGGTTGCCCTCTTTAGTTCTTCGGCCGACTCGGTGACCTTTGCATTGGCGGTCAATGCCTCCTTCAACGTCACCTCAGCCTCCTTAAGCCACCCCTGCAACCTCTCCTCGGAGACAACCGACCTCATCATAACATGCTTAGCAATTAGGGAGGACGTTTGGCACAAGGAAATTCGAACCGGTCACGACCACCGAGGTTAGTAAAACCGACTACACTAGGAACATGCACACTACTACTAGCGGTCGAAAGCAACATCTGCCACTCCACGCCGAGAACCACAACCCTATACAATTAAAACGTCTTCGTCTTTCCCATCCTCGACGTTGCGGGGGTTGTATACAGTATGGTGGCTGACTAGGCCGAATACCCGAGTTCGTGGCCGACTAGGCCGAATACCCGAGTTCGTGGACGACCAGGTCGAATACCCGAGCCCACCGACCACTCACAATCTGAACGGAACGTGTCGGTGTGCTCGGCCAAGTCACGGATTTACGCCAGGATAATTATGGAGAGGTTAATTTATGTAATGCACCAGATTAGCCCCCTAATTTCTCGGGGCCCAATCCTTAATCGCGGCCCAATAAGAATCACTATAAATAGGACCCTAGCGAGGTACGTAACTAACTTTCAACTACCACATTTATTACGCCGAGCACTTACTTGAGCGTTGGAGTGTCTTTGCAGGCACACACCCCCTCACATCGGACTACCCGGATAGGAACGAGAAGACCGAGACCCAGGATCAGACTCGCTACAACAAGGATAAGTGAAGTGTGTATCCTAACACAGGAACAGTTTTTAATTTTCAATAACCACTTGAAGGGACCATTCTTCTAGCTTTCTCATGTGCTTATGTCCACTTAGCTCAAGACAATTGCACATTGTATGCACAAACGTGATGCATAAATAGGGTTCTTGAATTGCCTAGTGTATGTGCTTTGTCTAATCAAGACCACACCTTGCTACTAATATCGCTTGTGAGAAGGGTTTCCATTCCCACCAGCTAGGTTCAAGCAAATGTCATTTTCCAACAAGTTGCCACACCATGAAATTAAAGCCGTACACAAAAGATGATAAATTGATTATACTCAGACAGAGACAATTTTCTTGAAGTTCTTGATCTGTTGAAGATTATAATGTGAGTATTTTTTTTTTAACACTTATTTTGTATTTTTAAACTCTAAATAATTTAATTAAAGGATACAAGTCACTATTACTCATGTTAATTAATGTTAGTTGTATTCACATGTATATATATATATGAGTGGGTGTTGAAAGGGAAATTTTTTTATAGAAAAATATCAAGATAAAAAAAATGAAAAAAATAATACAATATTAGAGGATTATTGTGAGTGTCTAGGCTCATGGAACGAATGTGTCGTCTGTATCACATTTCATCAAATATGTTTTTTTACCTCATCTAAACGTGGGTGAAAAATCCAATATTAATTGGTCTAAATATAAATCACAAAAAATCATTCAACTCGATTGAAGACTAAATTTTCAAAAATAGGAGAACGAAAGACAAAATTATCTTGAAAAAAAAAATAGAAGAGACAGAAACAGGAAATGGGGACACACTCCTCAGTAATTCCCATAGTGTAATCTATAAACTCATACAATACTTTTTATATAGTTCCATTTTCTTTGATGTTTTAGAATAAAAAGTTATGATTGCAATCTAAAATATCAATGAACAATTAAATATTTTCTTCTTATTATATCTTTTAAATATTTGTCATGGAATGTGAATTTCTTTTAAAAAAAATAATATATATATATATATATATATATATATATATATATATATTAGTTAATTATAAAAGACATGAGATATTTTTAAAAAATTGCATAATAATTATATTTTTATTATAAATTTATAATATTAAGTATATTTTTTAATTTATGTGCCAAAACTTTAAACTTGAAATAAAATAAAATGAAATAAAATGGGGAGCATGTGAGGTCCATGTGAAGGTGATCATTTGTTGCTTTTTAAGTTTCTAAGAGGGTATCTATATCCAAACCCACCCCACCATCTTGCCCTTAAACATGTTTGTGTCTACTTGTGGTACTTTTTCAAAGGCAATTACTATGTTGTTTCCCTAACTATAACTTGTATAAATATATAACCATATCATTGGGGTCCTTGGATACCTATTAATAATATTTTTTTCATTAAAATACACTGAAAATCCTTAAAAAAAAACATATTAATAACAATTTTTAGAATATTTTTAAAATCCTTAAACAAGAAGCGCTACTCATGGAAGTGGGATTCTTGTATTTTTTTAGTGCTTATAGGTCTCATATTTTCAACTAGCTAGTTTCTCATCCATCCCATCTTCCACTATGTGGTCCTTATTTTCATTATTGTTTTTTATCTTATTGTGGTTCAAAGCTGTATCCAATTAACCATGAAAAGGGTGTTTTCCTATATTTTTCTCTTTAATTAGCAACCCTTATCCACTCATGCATGTGGGTTAATGTCATGGAGCTTGCATATGGTGATGTTAACATTCTGGATCTTAATTACACTGAGTAGCAATTTGCCACTTGGGAGAAGATTACTAGAGACACAACATTAATGCCATACGTAACAAGCATTTCAAGCTGCTAAGCATAGAAACAAACTTTCATTAAATGTTAATAGAAGATAAATAACTATAAGTATTATAATGTGCTGTTTTTCTGTACATGATAATATTCTTGTCCGAATACAGATTAACATATGTATGATTAAAGTTGTGAAACAACTACATATATAAGTGAAACTGCGTTCTTCCTGTTTGCACACAAAAATAAATAAATTGTCATAGATGGACATATTTTTTATAATGATATAGTATTTATTACTTAAAATTATTTTTAATTATATTATAAATATAATATATATTGTATAATGTTTTAAAAAATATAAATATATGTTATAATAATACATAATATATATTATTAAATATTATTCAAAATTAACATTAAAATTTTGTGTAGTTATATATCAAATAAATAAATATATATATATATATATATATATATATATATATATTATATTTATAACGATACGTTTTGTATGTGATTATATAATATTTTCAATTAAATTATCAATTGTTTAAAATCATTCTGATAATGGAAGAATATATTGACCCATACTGAATGACTTCAAATGTTGTATTGTCATGCGCGTGCCTTGTCTTGTTGGCAATGCATCATGAGATTGATAGTCACATTTTTACTTTAAAAAAAAAAAAAAACTGCTCTTTTCCATTGAGAGAGTATGAATACTTTGAGAGAAAACAGAAAAATAAGAGAGAGGGGATAAAAACGTTAGATATAATGAATTACATGATTAAAATAAAATATAAAATGTAAATACTTTTTATTTTCATGTCTTAAGATTCATCTTAGACTAATTTAATTCAATTTATCTAATCGATTCAATTTTAAATTTATTACATCAATTACTTGTGTCTAACTTATTGATTATATAAAATATAAATATGTGTAAATGTTATTACATGGGAAAAAGATATTTCTATCTTTACTATCAAGGTTGTACAACCTTTCTTCTCATGCGTCAATATTATGGCTTCCACATATTTTCTACATATGGTTGGAAATAAGAAACTCCACCAATTTTGAATTATTGTATTATTAGTGTGAAATTTTAACTAATTTTATTTGTAATTAATTTATGTTGAGAATTTAATTAATTAATTTTAGTGATATTTTTCTTTTCAATAATATTTTTTTTAATTTTCATTTTTAAGATTACAATCTCAAAATTCAATGTATCTAAATTTAGTTTCACTATGTTCGTAAAATTCTCTCAATTTAGTGTATATTTGTTTCAAAATTTATTTTCAAAATATTCATTTTGATATATATATATATATATATATATATATATATATATATATATATATATATATATATATATATATATATATATATATATATATATATAAAAGCTTCAATTTCACATGTCAATATCAATCTATGATTTTTTTTTGGCTTTCACAATCAATATCAATCTAACAAAACATTAACCAAACGCATCACTAACACTAACAAATGGTTTGAACTTTGGTTTGGTTAATATCCTTAGACAATAAAAAGTAATTAGCAAAGTCCATATGCATTTGCTATTTTTAGAAAAAAAAATTAATATATCTCTAAAGTGATGAAATTACCATATTTATTTTAAAACAATTTAATGGAATCAACATATTATTTGCGCATTATTTGTTAAGATATATGTGCAAACAAAAGGTATACGATGTATTTGACAAAGAACTACATTACAAATTCAATTTCATACTAAATTCATGCATGTCAAGTAGCGTATCAAGTAAAAGAAATGTTTGTTGACAAAATGGTGAGACTAAATTTGAATCATAAGATACAATTATAAAGTAGATGAATAATTATAACTACAAATTATTCAATAATTACGTACTTTTAAAAGTCAATATTTGTTTAATCTTAAATTTTTATGATTTTACCTTATAATTAAGATTCATTTGTCCCATTCTCTCATAATATATATATATATATATATATATATATATATATATATATATATATATATATATATCTTTACTTTATATGTCCATTTTCAACATAATAATAATATTATTATTATTATTATTATTAGATTATCTTTTAGATGGTTGATTTGTTGTCATGTATATATAGAATTGACGTGACATTAGTATTGTTGGGAATATTATTTTAAAATATATAAATATTCATATTACAAAGTTATCTTTCAGATAGTTGATATGTTGTCGTGTATATATAGAATGGACAATAGTATTGTGGGAAATGACAAAAGCTTAAAGGTCTCTTAAACATTAATTTGTACTATACGGAAAGTGAATGTTTTCCTTTGAGATTATTTTATAAATTGTGAGCGTAATATGAATTAATTAAAAAATATTTTACATATAAGTTTTAAAATAAATATTATAAAAAATAATGTAATTGGACGACAATATATAAGCTCTTATGTTGTTAATGTATTTTAAATAACAAGATGTAAGGCTCAAGTAATATTAAGATTAAAATTGAGTAAGTGGCAAACCCTAGTTGTGTTAGGTGATAGGTCTAGAAGTGATTGAAAGCACGTGCACATGGGGTTCAACATCAGCACGACCCATTGATATTGGTAGAAAATAAGACGAAAAGAGGAAAAAGGAAAAGATGGTGGAAATGATTAACTCCCAATGTTTGGTCAAATCAAAAGGGAGGCTAGTTAAGGCTTCTTTTTCACTTTTGATATTCCATTCTATTTCAGTATATATTTCTATCATACACCATATATCAATCACAACATACGCCACCTCGGTCTATAGGTAAAAGCTTATTATAATTTAACCAGTGATAATTATCGAGTATAAAGTTATTGTATCCACATATGTGTTGAATACTTGTAATGATAATTTTGTTATTTATAGTTGATTTTAATCGAATCAAATAGAATTGTCTAGTGGGATATTTGTGAATTCTACCAAAAAAATTATATTCAGAAATTCTAATTAAGGAGTTTTCCTTGTTTGATAATATTGAATGTGATATAAAATGAGTTGATAAATTTGTCACTATAAAATTGAGTAGTTAAATCGGTCATTTTAATATTGATAGTTAAATAAATAATTATGAAATTTTAACTTTTATAAATTTTTTATTTAAACCAGATTCAATAATATTAATGATACAATTGGTTCTTATATAATGGATTATAAGATCGATTAATGCGTCATTTTATATAAGAATTATAGTATTAAAAAGATAAATATAGGAGTTAAAAAGGTTTATTTTAAATAATAGAAGTTAAAATGTAAAGTAAGTGAAATTATAAGAACTAAATATATTTTTTAATTTTATAATAATTAAGCATAGCAAGGATTTTATAATGATCTAACAATTACTACACTTTAGAACTCAACAACTAAGTAGCAAAAAATAATTAGATAAGTCAATTATATTGCGGTTATCATGCAACAATACTTAAATATTCATGTAACAAATATATGTATAAAGTGCAAAAAACATAAATACAATTCATGTGAATTTAACTTGAAAACATAAAACCCTTTATGGGGTTACGATAAAACCATATACATATATACAAATATATATTAGTAATAAGTATTGAAATCATAAAGACCCTAACACCGATCAAGCATCTACTATATATACACAAGCTTCCTCAAAGCAGCACCAAACAAAAGCATTACCATCCCCAACATGGCACTCAAATCCAACTTGCCCTCCAACTTAATCCTGTTATACTCTCATTATAGGATCATCACAGTCAAATGATAAGAAAAATGTAAAGGTATACTCGTAAACAAGAAAACATAGTAATATAGAAGCTGATAATGTTAACTATAAAACAATCTCATCATCACAATGCAACTTTAGTCCAATGCCCAATTTAACAATACATAATTGCATATAACATAGGTTTACAACTTAATAACTTTTCAACATACAACATATTATACAACAGATCATCATTTCCAACTTAGTATATGGACAATACAACTTATCAACAACTAAGCAACACAACAATCATAACAATATCGCAACATGGCAAAACACTATGTTAGGGCATTGTCCATGCCCGACGCTACTCACCCTATGTTAGCGTCAATGAGGAAAAAAGCCTCTGGCTCACTCACACTCAATTCTAATCCCCTTGTTCTTGGGGAAAATGAGATAAAGTCTTTGTGTAATCTACGCTCGACGCTACTAATCCCACACTTGACGTCATTAAGGTAAAAAGCCTATGCCTTACTCATTTTTGGCGCTACTCAACCCAGGCTTGACTTCGTTAAGGCATAGAGCTCCTAGTGCAATCACGATCGACACCCCTTAATTCATGCCCAACATAACTAAGTAAGAGAGATATTAACTTACTCACGCGTGATGCCTGTCATCTTATCCCTAACATCAATGAGGTAGAGAGACACTAATTTGATCACATCTGGCGCCATAAAGTTGAGTCCAACGTGAAGGTGATATCTACACTTTGCAAAATTGCGATTTGGCTCAATTCACCTAAAATCTTCTTCCAAATTCAACATGTAACTGACAAAACCACATATATGCATTACAAACAACTCAAAATCATCAGAAAGAACCATATGCAACCACTAGGGTTCACATTTCACCAATTTTCTTCTCCAAACAACCAAAGACCCAAGAACAAGATTCTTCACTCTTCAATTCAACAACACAACCACAAAGTGACGAATTCAAGCAATAATCAACACATACAACACAACAAGATCAAATTTACAAGCTTCCCTTAGCTTGAGTCTCTCAAAATCAAGAAAAGGGAGGAAGAACGATGAAGAACACTACCTTTCAAGCTTCGTCATACAACAACTCCAATCTATGATTCTTAGCTCCGAAGCTTTGAATCTTAACTCAATTCCTACTAATGATGCTTTAGAGAAGGATCAGAGCAAATTTGTGAAGTCATAAGGAAGAACAAATTTTCTTTTACTCCAAAGTTTATCTCTCTAACTTCTTTTTAGGATTTTTAAGGAAATGAAGTTATGAAATCCAAGTCTTAAGAAAACTTTATATACCTTTCTCTAAACTTGTTCAATTTTTACCTCAACTCAAAATAACTCTCTAATTAACAACTAAACCTATAAAGATTCTATAATCCTTAAAGTTTTAAAGTAATTAAACAACATATAAAAAATTATTAAATTAAATAAAATAATTAAATGAATAAAAAATTACAACACATATTTTTACAAATTCCGCAATAATTGTTGAAGAATGCTTAGATTAGGAACCAAATGTACATGGACTAATTTATTTATCCTATTCTTAATTAATAATCAAACATGTTGTAAATCTTACAACTTTTGATGCATTGTTGTAAAATATAGACTTGTGAATTTTCTAACTTCCAAATAAAGATTAAAAAGTATTAAAATAAAAACTACTATGTTTCCAACAACACACACACACACACGTAGGGAGAGTATACTATGATACTGTCATTTTTATGAGAAAATGAGAATGGTTAACCTCAATCCTTAAAATAAAATAAATGATGTAGATTAAAATATTAAAAATAAAGTCAAGACATACTTGCTCCATCGCTATTGTTACCACCTCTATTGTTGTTGTCACCACTACCATGGCCAACAATAGTGATAGGGGCGACAATGGTGGCGGTAGTATAGTAGAGACAGCAAGATTGGTGGTGGTAGTGGTGGTGATTGGTGTTGATGTCTCCATAACCACTAACACAATGTTACCACTAATCTTGTTGTCGTTATCACTATCATAATTACTGTTTTCACCACCATCACTATCATAATTATTGTCTTCACTACCATTTTCGCCTATGCAACTACCATCGTTGTTTTTTTATAATGATGATAGTAGTAGTAGTAGTAGTAGTAGCAGCAGCAGCGGTGATGACAATAATAGTAATAATAGTGGTGACAATGACAAATGACAATGATAGATGTAGCTACGATAAGGTTCATTCATGGTAACTTTATTTGTAATTTTTTAATTTAAGAGTTAAGATTGATCATTCTTATTCTTACATAAAAATATTATTTTCATAGCATACCTTATATAATAATAATACTAATATATTTTCATTCATTCAATATGTGGAGAAAAGGAAGGTATTAGAAGAAAGGTTGAATAATGTCAATTAAAAGCTCAACAATTTTTGAAATAATGAAGTAGAGATAAGACCATAGTAGTACAAATGAATAAATAAAGGGTAAAGAATACACAATATTTTATACGGGCTCGTCTCAACCATTGAGACTATGTCCAGTTCTTGATCAACCTGATCAAGTTTCATTATCTTTCACAAAGATACATTATTCTTTCACAAGCCACTTCTAGTTAAACTTAATTTTTCTTTGATTTGTCTCTTTAAGCAACTATCCAAGTATTCTTTGAATAATAAAGCCTCTTTAGGATTTAACAATCAAATATTCTTTACAGTAAAGCATCTTCAGGCTCCAAGCGATAACACAAAATTAAAATTGGGAAATCACTTGTTATTTCATCTTATTTTCAAGATGTAATGCAACCAAATTAAGTAGAAAGATTTTTACAGAAAGAATGAATAAAACTTCTACAATAGTTGTTCTATCTTTCTTTATGAGTCTTTAAGCTTCTTTATATAAGTGCTTCATGAAGATAACTGTTACAAATCCTTGATCATCTCTCACATGGTTGCTTCATCTATCTTTATCTTCTTTTTTTGTGGAGAGAAGTGTTCATTGATTCATTAAATGCGAATATTAAATGTGTTTTACCAAATTGTCATTTCTTATTGATCAAGAAGACTATTTATCATCTTTAAGATACCAAACAGAAGGAACTATTGTGTATGCCATTCAAAAATGATTTTTTTTTAAACCTTGTATGCTTCAAATGATTTGCTTATCCTTTCTCTGACAAAAAGTATATCCTCGACCGTCCCTTAATGTAAGTACCACAGAAGTTTTTATTCCTTTCGATTTGTTAAAGAATAATATAGATAAAGGTGATTTGGTTAACAGACATCATAAATGATATATATTAAATATATTTGTACAAAGTGGTTCATCTGAGAGATACGTCATCATAATCAATCATTTATTCTATTTCATCTTATGATTAAAAAAATTTCTCTAATGAACACATCTATTAAAGTCAATACCATAAGGGATCAAAGACTATCTATTGATCTGACACAATAATATTTAAAAAAATATAAGCTATAAATAGAAAATATTTAAAATATTATTTTTGGGTTAAATATGTTTTTATTCCTTATAAAATTAGCAAGTCTTGATTTTAATTCTTATAAAAAAAAATTATTTTTCATCCCTATAAAATTAAATTATTATTTTTTATCATGTTAGTACTTGACATCTCTAAAAATTTGTACAAATTTTTAAAATAATTGTTATTTATTTACTTTGAAATGATCGCTAGAGATAAAAAATAATTTTAAATTTTAGATGAATAAAAATATAAAAATTATATTTTATAAGAATCAAAATTAAAATATATTAATTTCACAATGATAAAAAAAATGTTTATAAATTTTAAAAGGATTGAAAAAAAATTATAAAAATCAAAATTAAAACTTATTCAGAAAGTAATAACATATTTAAACGGTTAAATCTATTATTATTTTTTTTATTGGATCCCGCTAGGGCCGCTATGCCTTGCTTGAACTTACCCTTTTCCCTTTAGCATGTTTTAGACCCTTATAAGTTATAACCATCAATAAAATTTAATTAATCAAAAATACATTATTTGATTTGAGTCTTATTTTGTTTGAAATGAAAAATATTTAAAGAAAAACTCAATTACATGAGCAGTCGTCACCAGTTAATTTATTGTGTTTCTTGTTCTTTGAATCGCAGTGACATACAACAAAAAGAGTGGACATGGTTATGCTTTGAAATCCTTTTAAACTGATTTCATAGAAAATAAAAAATAAAAAGAAAAAAAAAACGTCTTTAAAGATGAATTATACAGCATAATTAAGAAAAGAATAATTAGATGTTACTGACATAGTCATGATTTTGATTTGTCTTTAAGGGGGCTCGTGTGTGTTTACAATCATTCTTTAGAATAGTCAAAAGTCAATTTGAGGCTTAGAATACCAAAAGCATTATTATCATTAATTGGTTAATTATTATGGCTGACAAGAGAATTTATATACTTTTTTGTGTCGATCTTCTTGTCCGCTTGAAACTTAAAAAATCTTAAATTTAAAATTAAAAATGAAGTCAAAATTTTAATAACTAAATTTATAATTGATATTAAATTTTTTAGAACTAATTTTATATAATTATAATGTAGTTAAAGCTAACCTTATCCTATCAGTCCTTATTCTCATAATGACAATTTCTAACTTAATCCCATACTTCACAATTATATTTCTTGTTTTTCTTGTTCTTAGGGTCATCTACTACTTGAATACCAGATGGATTTTTCTTATAAATTATTAAATACCGAATAGATTTTTCTTAAGCATTCTTTGAATATCTCCGTTTTACATAATGCCATTATAATTGAATCAGAAAATTCCTTTGTTGTAATGATTCGTTGGTAATCTTTCATTATTGTATTTTTTTTCACGTGCATACAGTGTTAGCATTTGCAAACACATTAGCAATTATATATATACATTATAGTACAAAATTGTTTATAAATTTTACCCGTTTGACATGTCTCAGTTAATAAAGTTGTGACGTATATAGGGATTGCTTCAACTTAGGGTCACTTTGGAATGATTAGGAGATTATTTGGCTTTTAAATATTAATTTTTAAATAATATGTATTTGATTAAAATGATTTCTAACAATTTAAAAAAATTACATTTATTTTAATAATTAAGAAATACTTTTGAATTTAATTTTAAATTTTAAAAAACACGCCTAAACTATGTTTGAGAATAGTTCATCTCTTATTGTTGTCATCATCATCAATAATATTGTCACTATTATTATTTTCACTATCATTATTATCGTTGTTAATTATTGTTAGGCTAAAAACCTAATTTGGTCCCTTATAATAATTTTTTGTTTCAATTTAATTCCATATTTATTTTTGGTTTCAATTTGGTCCCAAACTAATTAATTGGTTTCTATTTAGTCCCAAATTAATTAATTGGTTTCAATGTGGGACTTCCGTCCAAATTATTTAAACGGAGTTAACTTTTGGCCACGTGGATGCCACGTAGATGCATACGTGGATGAGAATTTTTTTGAAAACACCTGGACCCAGAACGGCCCGTTCTGAAACCGGAACGGGCCATTCTGGATGCACTTTTGGTGTGTTAATTTTGCACTCGGAACGGCCCGTTCCAGGTGCAAAATTAACACACCAAAAATGCACCCAGAACGGGTCGTTCCAGTTTTTTTTTATATAATATAAAATATTAATAATTTTATAAAATATATATTATTAATTATATTTTAATTATGTTATTATATCTAATAAAATAAATATATTAATATTTTTTTATATTTTATTTTATTATGTTTATCTTATTAATTTTTATTATTTTATTCTTCTGATCTTAAATAAGTTGCAAAAAATTATAAAGTGATATTTAAATATTTCTTCAAACAGAAAGAGGAAAAGAAAAAATTATTACTCTATTTATAAGACAATTATATTTTATAAAAATAAGTAATTTTAAAATTTTTACCATAAAAAAATATTTTTCAAAATTATTATATTTTTTAATAAAATTAATAAAGAATATTGGTTTAATTGCATTTTTTATCCCTCAAGTATTACAATTGTGCAGTTTTGATCTGCAAGATTTTAATTGGATAATTTTAATCCTTAAAGAATTGCAATTGCGCGATTTTGGTCCTTCAATTTTTAATTGAGCAATTTTAGTCCCTCGAATATCATAATAGTATAATTTTAGTTTCTCTCATTAAAAATTAATAATTTTAATATATATATAATGTTTTAAAATTAAATAATTATTTATCTATTCAAATTAACGTATATTATAATTTTCGATATTATATCAATAATATTATTAATATATTTATAGATAAACTAATAATTTGATAAATATAACTTGTTATATATTAATATACTTTTACAAAAATATAAGTATATTAATTAGAAATATATATCTAATTTTATATATTTATATTTTTGTAAAAGTATAGTAATATATATTAAGTTATATTTATCAAATTATTAGTTTATTTATAAATATAGTAAAAATATTATTGATATTAATTTATCAGTAATATTTATTTAGTAATAATAAATATATATCATTTAATATATTAAAAAAATTATAATATACGTTAATTTAAATAAAGAAACAATTATATAGTTTTAAAACATTATATATATATATATATATATATATATATTAAAAATTTAAAATTATTAAATTTTTAATGAGAAAGACTAAAATTGCACAATTATGATATTTGAGAGATTAAAATTGTTAAATTAAAAATTGTGAGACTAAAATTACACAACTATAATCTTTTAAGGACTGAAATTACTCAATTAAAACCTTAGGGATCAAAATTGCATAATTATAATACTTGAGCGATCAAAAACACAATTAAGCAAAGAATATTTTATTCACAGTTCTGGAACGGGCCGTTCTGAATCCAGAACGGGCCGTTCTGGTTCCAGGTGTTTTCAAAAAAAATTTCATCCACGTGGATGCCACGTATGCATCTACGTGGCATCCACGTGGCCAAAAGTTAACTCTGTTTAAATAATTTGGACGGAAGTCCCACATTGAAACTAATTAATTAATTTGGGACTAAATTGAAACCAATTAATTAGTTTGGGACCAAATTGAAACAAAAAATAAAAGTGGGACGACTAAATTGAAACAAAAAATTATTATAAGGGACCAAATTAGGTTTTTAGCCTTATTGTTATTATTATCTTATTATCATTGCTGTCAACATTACAACTCTTATCATCATTATACTACTTATTCATTTTATTGTCATCACAACTATTGACATTGACATTAACATTATGATTTTCATTATTATTATTATCATTGTCATTGTCACAATTTTTGTTGTCATCGTCACCACACAATACTATTAAACCAATTTTAACAAGATAAAAAAAACTTTTAAAATAAAATTATTTTAAATCTTAATTAAAACTTGCAAAAAAAAATCCCAAATGAGCCTTTAATTAGTGATATCAAATTCAAATTTTTAATATGATGTTGGAATGATTGACCACTGTGAGATCATACTAATATAAGGTTATTTTGAAACTAATTATTAAATTATCCATGTCAATGTTAGAAAATGCAAATCAAACTTGTTGAAACCAAAAACATAAGAAATATTTGGTCCTTCAAAATGTCTTTATAATAATAATGGATATTAAAATTTACGAAATATTAACTTAAGTCGTTTTGCAAGAAAAAAACTAGACATGGTCCATGTATTGTCCATGTAGGACAATTAGTGAAATTAACATTTTTAAAAAGTGTTAATCTCATCAATATGTCTTATGTGAATAACATTTGAATATTACTTGACATAAAATTAAACATATGCATAAAACACAATTTATATTTGTGTTTTATTTTATATAAAACATCATTGCTAACTATTATTTTTACTTAATTTTGATATTTTTTATTGTTTCATTGCTCTGATCTCTCTAACTCAACAAAGTGAAACATAGACAATAGGTAACTACAAGAAAAGGTGAAACTGCCACCAAATTTAGTGAAAAAATAAAATAAAATTAGTCGCTACTAGCAACTGACTTAGCGACGATATGTAACATATTGGTTACTTTTAACTTAAATTCAACTACAAAATTAGTAAGCAATAATAAATATTAAAGCAAGACAACAATGATAAGTTACGAAATAAAATAATTAATTTGTTACATAATTAAATTTAGTATCTGAAAAATAATGAATGATGTGTGTATCATGATTAGTTGACATCATGGTGTATCAAATTAGTGAAATAAAATATAAATTTTTTTTATAATTCAACCGACTCAATCGTTGTATTTAATGATATATTAGACTCGGGATCATATCAAGTTTTAGATGATTTAACTCTTCTACATATGTTATCTAAAAATAGATATTTATATATATTTTGAATGACACATTAAAAGAAAGTGAAATTGATAAATTATCAAATAATTATGAAATTGTATGAAAATTTCGATACTTAATCTAATTTGTAATATTGTCAAATACAATAGTTAAATTGACTGAATTTACATTTTATAAGAGATTATTGAATTGTCATTTCACAAATTTGACATCTTGGTGCCAATGGATCTTGAATCCTTAATTTCCCTCAACACACATACATATATATTTTCAATACTCTTTATTTTAGTAGCTAAATAGACTTTAAAAAAATAATGGCTGATAACTTTTTTTCAAAATTCTTTATTTTTGTGGCCAATTTATATTTATCTAGGTTTATTTTTAAAATATTTCAAACTTTAGTAACTAAATTTGTGACAAAACTTCCAATCTCTATTTCAGAGACCCAAAATATAAGTAATAATTAGCAATAAATGTATAATTAATTGATTACTAGATGGCTTTGCGAATTGGATTTTCAAGATTAACTATTTTAAGTCACTATGTAAATCGGCAATTAAATGTCTATATTTAGCAAATATATGCAATTAGCGACCAACTTTGTTAGTCTCTAAATGATATTTTTGTAGTGAGAAAAGAAAATGAAATGTAGAAAGAACTAATGAGAAAAAGGGATATAAAATCGATTATTTTGAACTACAAAATCAATTGAAAAAATGATTTTGTTCCAGCTAATGTTGTTATAGGTGGGTATTCTTAAAATCAGATTTTGACTGATTTTAAAAGTACCTATAAAATTGATTGTGTATAACCAATTTTATATGTTCTGATAAAACTGTAGTCCTAGCTGTAGTAACCCAATTTCGTCCGGGAAATGTCAATTTTTGTTTAAAAAAAATAGAAAAAAAGGTATATTCAAAAAAGAATAAAAAAGACAAAAATACGTAAGTCAAATGTAACATCTCATTGTTTATACTTTTATGGAGGGTAATTTAGTATTTTTTTATAAAATTCCTAGCCCAGAACGGGCCGTTCCCAATCTGGAATGGGCCGTTCTAACTTTCCAAAATGCCTTAAAATTTCTAGCTCGGAACGGGCCGTTCCCAAAATGGAACGGGCCGTTCCGGATTCAGAACGGGCCGTACCGGTCCCTCCAGAAAGTCTATAAATAGCGCCCTTCCCCTTCCCAAAGGCACCAACACACACATCTCTCCCCCCTTGGCCTTCCCAAAGGATACCCTTCCCACACACATCTCCACCTTGGACCAGAGGGAACCCAGAGAAGGAGACCCACTTCTGTAGCGAAGAATTGTGAGTATATTAAACTCATTTCTTTTTCTTTTTTTTTATTTTATTATTTTTATATTAGTAATATCTTTAGTCCTTATTTAAATTCAAAATTTGATTAAATATCATAATATAGTTTTAAAATATTTAATATA
Organism: Cajanus cajan; assembly: GCF_000230855.2. NCBI lineage: Eukaryota > Viridiplantae > Streptophyta > Magnoliopsida > Fabales > Fabaceae > Cajanus > Cajanus cajan. Next base: position 28,857,460 of record NC_138527.1, on the reverse strand, counting down.
AATATATGAAATTATTGTATTAAAAATTTTATTGGAGGAATGGTTAATTAGATGTGACATCTTTTTAACCTTTGAATTTAAAGTACAAGTTGTGACAGCTTATCTTTAAATTTTTCCTCCAAAAACAAAAATGTCCGACTAAGAATTTTTAACATCATAACATCGCTAGCAATAATTATAATTAAAATTTCATTGAATTGACTTTGGTGTACACCTTAGTTAATTTTATATTTTTAAGATGAATGAGCTGAGACAGTTCAAGAATCTTATATTTAACAAAAATAAAATTTAATTAAAAAATATCAACACACAAATATTTTTTACAAAGAACTACGTGACTCTGATTCTTCATTACACATGAAGATACGTAGGAGCAAGAACTAAATCTTGTCGAGCCAAAAAAATAAAAAAATATATTATCCTCCTTTTTATATAACAATAATAATTTTAACCTTTTTTTCAATGCATAATTTAAATTAGTTAAATAAAATATATTTGATTATTTTAGTGAGATAAATATTTTTATAAATTATAAATAATTAGTTTAATTAATTAAAGGTAATCGTCTTAGGACGAACGTTGTGAGGTGCTAATACCTTCCTCACACGTAATCGACTCTCGAACTCAAAAATTTGGTTTTCGTAGACTATTTTCTATTTTATGGTTTTTCCAATGTTTTTCCGTAAAAAAATAACATTGGTAGCGACTCCTCTTTTTCAATTTATTTTTCGCCGTCCCGTTGCGACCGAGGTTGCTACAGATGGCGACTCCACTGGGGACATTTTTGAGAGTCAAGCCTATAATAATTAGTTAAACTAATTAATAATTTTTAAAAATGTTTATCTCACTTTTATTTTATTATTATTATTATTATTATTATTTTTTGTTTATATCTCTTATTTTTTGTTTGTTTGTCTTATTTGCATGAATTATATAAATATGTGTTGTGAACTTTAGGGTAGAAGAATTTTATTTTCTATATCATATGTGTTGTGTTTTGTAGATTGGATAGTGTAGGATTGCTCCTTTCACACACTTCACTTGCACAATTTCACACACGTTTATGAGTGGGGTCCTATGCCCGGACTTGAGTGCAACTTAGGATAGTAAGAGGTTGAGTAGTAGTAACCTTCTTGATGAACATCTTGTTTGGTTATTATGAAGGCCTCACTTAGAGTTTGATCCTTTCAAGGGCATTATCACCTCTAATAGTTTACCTATTATTGTGACTAATATCCTAAGAAGGGTTATTGGCTCTAGGAACCTGTTTTAGAACTATAGTCCCACCCTTTTGAGAGGAACACGTATTAGTAGTCCATAGGGTTTTCAACTTAAGGATATCCTTATTAAGTATCACACGAGCAAATTTTTCCTCTACGTTCGAACGACGCAAAAAAAAATTATTCCATTTCATAATACACATCATACATTTTTTTAACTTTTATCATATCTCACGCCTCTTTAATATAACATTCATCACAAAAAATTATTCATGCATGCATTCATCTACATTTCATAATTCATTCATAATATGCATTTTACATCTTTGCATAAAAAATAATATTCTATGAAATCATTCATACAAGATTAAAGATTGCAATTGTCATCATCATTAACACTTTTGTTTCTTAAAGAAAAATGAATAAAATTCTCTTTTGCATAATTCAAAGTAAGATCATTATTCCATTTGAGCATTTAGTCTAAAATGTATATCATAACATTCAATATTTTCATAATTTTTCATGACATTCACGCATAAGTAATCATGTTAGGCATATTCATTAGGCATATCCATCATCTTCTCTTGTCATAATTGCATTCATTCTCACTTAATCATCGCAAGTCAAATGCATGTGTTTCTATAAAAAAAAACCAAAAAAGAAAAACAAAAAAAATTTCTTTCATTTCAACATTTTTCTTTAATAGATGCATTTCATAGTAAAATAAAGGTCTAATTGATTGCTCATTCATGTCATTTTTTTAAAAAAAAAATAACAACTATCTAATTTGATTATTTTCTTTTAAAGAGGATGTCAAGCAACAAATTTATGCAATGTCTCAAAAGAAAAAGAAAAAACCAGGAAACAAAGAAAATAGGGAATAACATGAAATTATTGTTCTCACTTACATTTAATTCTCAATCGAGAAGATGAGCTTCTTTGACCATTTAACTTGTCAATTGACGTGGTTTTAAATCCATTTTTAACCTTTTGAAGTATTCATTTCATTAACTTGCATAACAAAGTTGTGTTGTTATCTTCATTGTCATAAATTATCTTTGTCCCATTACATCTCATAGTTTCCTCATTATTCTTTCAAAAATAAAGAATTTGTCCTCATAAAAAGTCAAGTCTATTAGATGATTCTCAATTAGCAAGTTTGGCAAAAATTGAAGATTTCTTATCGGGACAAATTTATCATTTTTATGAGTATCTGGCCCACCAACTACCACATTTAATGGAGACAAGTCTTATGAGCAAAAAAAAAAAAGAGTGAAAAATGTAAAGTCCGTTAGACTGAAAACCCAAAAGGGCGGTCTAAGCAAAAGTTAGGACAAACAAAAAAAGAAAAAAGAAAAAAGAAAAAGATTAACATGGAGTTCATTAAGTTTTGTCTTAGGATTAACCTTTAAAAAATAAGTAGTCAAGATTTGAAATGATGTATGACCATCACTTGTCACCCAAATTTGAGCCTAAAAGTGAAAATTTTCTTCAATTACCTCAAAAATTACTTCAAACAAGGCTCACCTCAAAACAGGGACAACACAATGGTCCTATTTAATTCAGCTTGTTTATGATACCATCAAAACAATGAAAAGGAAAAGAAGAGAAATGAACCAAAGGCATGAAGAAGGAATTGTTTTATCCTTGATGTTATTGGTTAAGATAGCTTCTTATGCTAGTGTGACAAGTAATGTGGTGGTTAAGTTCATCAAAATTCAACATCACAATCCTTCACCATATTGTCCTAAGATGAATGGGGCAATAGAAGCGGCAAATAAGAATATAAAGGAGATTATTCAGAAGATGGTGGTCGCCTACAGGATTTAGCATGAAATGCTCTTTTTTGCTCTGCACGGATATCACATTTTTGTTCGCACCTCTACTGGGGCAACTCCGTATTCTCTGGTTTATGGTATGGAAGCAGTCCTTTCTATTGAGGTCGAGATACCTTCTCTGAGAGTATTGGCCGAAAGCAAACTTGAGGAAGCATAATGAGTTTAGGCTCGCTATGATCAGTTGAACCTAATTGAAGAGAAGAGATTGAATGTCTTGTATCATGGTCAATGATATCAAAAAAGGATCAAGAGAGCTTTTGCCAAAAAGGTTTGCCTGCAAGAGTTTCAAGAAAGAGATTTGGTATTGAAGAATATCTTGCCACCTCAAAAAGATCATAGAGGGAAGTGGACGGGAAGATCTATTGAACCCAATAAACTCTAATGCAGCCAAGAAATTCTATGCAAAATAATAACAAAAATAAAAAGCTCGCTATGCTGAAAACCTGAAAAGGCAGCTTAGGCAAAATTTAGAGCGACCTGCTAGGCTAAAAACTCGAAAAGAGCAGTCTAGGCAAAAGTTAAGGTCTAAAAAAAATGAAAATAAATAAAAGAAACAAGAGCTCGCTAGGCTGAAAACCTCAAAAAGGCGGCCTAGGCAAAAGTTAGAGCAACCTGGTAGGCTGCAAACTCCAAAAGAAAAACCTAGGCAAAAGCTGGGGTGAAAAAAAAGAGGGGCGAAGAAAAGAAACCGAAAAAGCATTGAAGCCAACACTATAGCAAAGATCCTTGTTTCGAATAACCTCCAAACACACATTTGGGCCTTTGTATCTTTTCTTTCATATCCATCTCACCGACCAGTGTTACAATCAGATAAAGTCCATACAGATCAAAAATTGGTTGCTTCTTTTTTTAAGTTTAGTCTTAAGACAAAACAATTGAACTCATCTATCATCGTTAACACGATTGCTAAAAAAAACAAAAAAAAACAAAAAAATACAAATGCTCATAAGACTTGCACATCCATTACATCATGGAGAGAAACAAACATGTAGTGCAAAATCTTCTATTCATCAATGTTCATTGATTACTATGCTCAATAATTATGAGAATCATTCAAAAGATTAGATTGGGAACAAATCACAATTCATGCCTTCCTTTGATTCCCCCTACCCAATTAAATGAGACATTTGTTTCATGTCTGATTCCTCCATCAATTCATATATCAATGTCGTTTCCCTGAGTCAAAAAACAAAGCAATCACATTCATCATTGTCTCTTATTCTACCCCTTCCTTTCAAGACTAAATTGGGACAACCACTTCACACTGGGGCAAAGCATCTCATTGCCATCTCATCACCTTAACTTTCAATTGGAATAATTGTCTAATCCAACTTTGTTCCCTATTTCTTCATAAACTAGGGCAACTCAAAGTACTCCTTTTATACCGGGACAAGTTCTCAACTATCATCACATTTTCATTTCAACCATATAAATCATGTGTCTCAAGTTTAATCAAGTCAATGCCTGTATCATCCATATTCCGCCATTCTAAATACAGTTTATCCTTCCCATATGTGTCATTGTTTGATTCTATCCACTCAAGTCCAAGTTAGTCTACATTCTTCCACCTTTCACTCCATTAATTTGACATCAAACTGGGGCAATTGCTCAATCTCTTATTCCCACCAGGTTCTCAATTTTTGTCATATCTTGGGGTAGTTTGCTCTATTTTCTCTATATCAAAATAAAGTCACGTTCAAATATCCTTTTTGAATAGTCTTCCAAAAAAAATCATGTGTCATTGTTATGCATGTTGATTAAATGATGTTTCAAAGGGAATAACAAGATGGTGATAATCACTTAATTGATAAGTTAGGCCAAATGAGTCTCACTTGATTCTAGGTGGGATAAGTTTGAAAAGATAAATTGTGAGATCATTTTTCGACGATTGACAAAAAAGGAAATAACAGGATTTCATGAATTTGAAAAGGATAAAAAAAAGGGTGAAAGGCCTTTGCATAGATTTGCTTTTTCTAAAGAAAATAATCATTTTATGATTTTCTTTGAAAAGAAAAAAAGAAACAAAATGAAATTTGTCAATGACACCTCATAAACATTCTAACACCGAATCAAGCATTACATCATTTGTATTAATATGTTTGAAGTGTTCGTGCATTCAAATTCTCACTTGGCATCCACTTTGTTTGCATCAAAGTTTGGTAGTTTCCTAATACATGCATTCAAATTCATCACTTGCATATAAAGTCTCGCACTTGTCCGACATCTATATCATCTACGTTTGGGTTTGGCACATGTTTGACATTCATTACATCATAGTTTGATACATCCATTCAAATCCAATACTTGTCCAACACCCACATTGTTCACATTAATGTCTAATACTTTGTTTAACACATTCATTCAAGCCCAATGCATACTTGTCATTTGCATCACCAAAAGTTTGGATCATCCCTAACTCATGCATTCAAGTACAATACATGTTTAGCATCCACAATAGTTGTACCAAAGTTTGGTACTTATCATGCACATGTAATCAAGTAATGTACTTGCATAACACATTCAATGAAGTTTAATATCTACTTGTTATTAACATTGTTTCCATCAAAATTCACACTTTTATGTTTCGGGTCCCCGCGCCCATGTTTTTAATATTTTGGGTCCCTACGCCCATGTTATCAATCTTTCGAGCCCCCGTGCTCACTCTTTTAATTTTCAAGCCTCTATCAATCTTTCGGGTCCCCGCGCCCATGTTTTTAGTTTTTAAGCCTCTATCAATCTTTCGAGCCCCCGTGCTCACTCTTTTAATTTTCAAGCCTCTATGTTCACTCTTTTACTTTTCAAGCCTCTATGTTCACTCTTTTACTTTTCAAGCCTCTATGTTCACTCTTTTAATTTTCAAGCCTCTATGTCCACTCTTTTAATTTTTCAAGCCTCTATGACCACTCTTTTACTTTTCAAGCCTCTATGTTCACTCTTTTAATTTTCAAACCTCTATGTCCACTCTTTTAATTTTCAAGCCTCTATGTCCACTCTTTTAATTTTCGAGTCCATGTGCTCACTCTTTTAATTTTCAAGCCTCCATGTGCTCACTCTTTTAATTTTCAAGCCTCTATCAATCTTTCGAGCCGCCGCGCTCACTCTTTTAATTTTCAAGCCTCTATCAATCTTTCGAGCCCCCGTGCTCACTCTTTTAATGTTTCATGCCTCTATTAATTTTCAAGCCTCTATGCTCACTCTTTTAATTTTTAAGCCTCTATGCTCACTCTATCAATCTTTCGAGCCCTCACGCTCACTTTTTTAATGTTTTGAGCTCTCGCGCTCACCTTTTTAATGTTTTGAGCCCCTGCACCCATGTTGTTTAACGTTTCGCGCCTTCATGCTCACTCTTTTAATGTTTTGAGTCCCCGCGCTCATGTCTTTTAATGTTTCGAGCTCTCGCGCTCATGTTTTTTAATGTTTCGTGTCCCTCGTGCTCATGTTCCTTAATGTTTCAAGCTCAGGGACGAAATTGGTGTTTTCTTTACTTATATTTTACTACAATAATATGGAAACAAGAGTTGTTTATATTATCTAGTAAAATTAAGTAAAGAGGGGCAACTGTAGTAACCCAATTTCGTCCGGGAAATGTCAATTTTTGTTTAAAAAAAATAGAAAAAAAGGTATATTCAAAAAAGAATAAAAAAGACAAAAATACGTAAGTCAAATGTAACATCTCATTGTTTATACTTTTATGGAGGGTAATTTAGTATTTTTTTATAAAATTCCTAGCCCAGAACGGGCCGTTCCCAATCTGGAATGGGCCGTTCTAACTTTCCAAAATGCCTTAAAATTTCTATCCCGGAACGGGCCGTTCCAAAACTGGAACGGGCCGTTCCAACCTTTCAAAAAAGTCCTAAAATTTCTAGCCCGGAACGGGCCGTTCTGGTTTCAGAACGGGCCGTTCCAATCTTCCAAATAAGAGCTAAATTTCTAGCTCGGAACGGGCCGTTCCCAAAATGGAACGGGCCGTTCCGGATTCAGAACGGGCCGTACCGGTCCCTCCAGAAAGTCTATAAATAGCGCCCTTCCCCTTCCCAAAGGCACCAACACACACATCTCTCCCCCCTTGGCCTTCCCAAATGATACCCTTCCCACACACATCTCCACCTTGGACCAGAGGGAACCCAGAGAAGGAGACCCACTTCTGTAGCGAAGAATTGTGAGTATATTAAACTCATTTCTTTTTCTTTTTTTTATTTTATTATTTTTATATTAGTAATATCTTTAGTCCTTATTTAAATTCAAAATTTGATTAAATATCATAATATAGTTTTAAAATATTTAATATAAATATATGAAATTATTGTATTAAAAATTTTATTGGAGGAATGGTTAATTAGATGTGACATCTTTTTAACCTTTGAATTTAAAGTACAAGTTGTGACAGCTTATCTTTAAATTTTTCCTCCAAAAACAAAAATGTCCGACTAAGAATTTTTAACATCATAACATCGCTAGCAATAATTATAATTAAAATTTCATTGAATTGACTTTGGTGTACACCTTAGTTAATTTTATATTTTTAAGATGAATGAGCTGAGACAGTTCAAGAATCTTATATTTAACAAAAATAAAATTTAATTAAAAAATATCAACACACAAATATTTTTTACAAAGAACTACGTGACTCTGATTCTTCATTACACATGAAGATACGTAGGAGCAAGAACTAAATCTTGTCGAGCCAAAAAAATAAAAAAATATATTATCCTCCTTTTTATATAACAATAATAATTTTAACCTTTTTTTCAATGCATAATTTAAATTAGTTAAATAAAATATATTTGATTATTTTAGTGAGATAAATATTTTTATAAATTATAAATAATTAGTTTAATTAATTAAAGGTAATCGTCTTAGGACGAACGTTGTGAGGTGCTAATACCTTCCTCACACGTAATCGACTCCCGAACTCAAAAATTTGGTTTTCGTAGACTATTTTCTATTTTATGGTTTTTCCAATGTTTTTCCGTAAAAAAATAACATTGGTGGCGACTCCTCTTTTTCAATTTATTTTTCGCCGTCCCGTCGCGACCGAGGTTGCTACACTAGCTACTGCCGAAGCTTTTCCCACTTCCTCATTTTCCTCTTTCTCTCTACAAAGAAAAACCAGATCCATGTTCCAAATTATGCACGTACAAACATAGGTGCCTTGCATTATTTTTTCAATTGTCTTTTTTAAAAGGGTTAACAGTATCATATCTATGTTGCTTCTTCTAATTAGAGTGAGTCATGAACGAAAAGCTCATACAACCATTAGAATCAACAATGTTGTGCTTGGAGGCATTGTTCACCAGAGTCCACCCCAGCGCGCCAATGCTACTGATATGGTGAACAACCAATTCGATCATCGTCACCTTCATTATGTCATTGTAAAGACTTTTAGAGGATAAGTCTTGGATGTGACCTAACTTGTTCAAGAAACTTTTACAAAGAGAGTAAATATGAAGATTTTAAAATTTTGAAGGATGTACAAAATCAGTTAAATCTTAACCAGTTTCGTATACCACGTTTCAAACTAGTTATATTTATAACTGATTTTAAATACGATATACAAAATTGATTAAAATATAATCGATTTCATAAAGTCACTTTCTTCCCTTAACAAAATTTATTATTATCGATAATTATTTAATAGTAATAAATTAATTATGTCTATTTTATTATCTAATAAAAATATTAATGAAATATATAAATGTTCACTAAAAATGTATTTATATTATATTAAAATTTACTATTAGCGACAAATATTTATTGAAAAATATTTAAGTCCAACATCGACTATAGAGATAAGATAATTAAAAAGCATATAAGTGGATAAAAACTCTCATCTTATAAGTTTATTTTGTAGGGTTGAGTTAGACTTATAACTCATCATTACCAAACTCAATAATACTAAACTTAAGGGAGTGTATTGGAAAAAACTCAAATTTCACATCGACTATAGATAAAATAACTAATTAGGAGATAAGCTAATTAAAAAATTAAAAAAATTAAAAAATATATAAGTAGAGGACAACCCTCATCTAGGTAATTAAAGAGTATTATGAATCATTTTTTAAACTTTTAGTGATAATAACAAAAATTATTAAATACCAGTAAAAAATATTACAAAAATTTATACATTTTTTTCGACCATTATAATTAAGTATCTTTACCAGTATACAAAATAATTGTTGGTAAAAGATTTTGTAACAATTTTTATTGTCATTAAAAGCTATATTATACCATTAAAAATACATTTTATTGTAATGTTCTTACATATAAAATTGGTTATATCATAACTGATTTCGTATACCACAATTAAAATTAGTTATATAGATATAATAAATTTTAAGAGTATGACAAAAAAAATCAATTATTATTTAATTATTTTTGTAAAATTATCAATAATTACAAAATTATTGTTGTGTCAGCTATTAATGCAGCTGCAACACAATCAGACAATTGGTTTAATTGCCCTAAGGGCCTTAACGCCGTAGGCTATTTTTAGTCTAGTGAAGATAAAATGTTAATACGTATATAGATGCCAAAAATAGGTGTTTTTGAATTGGATGTCTCGTGGCCACATAAAGACTAACATTGCTCATGGTTGAATTTCCTTTGTGAAATTTTTATAATAAGAACTAATAATACGTGTCATGCATTGTAAATTTTGTCGGGACAAAGAAATGAACTAAACATTTAGGGTTGAGTTATACTAAACAAAAGCTAAAAAAAAATGCATTTTTATTTTGAGAGAGATAATCAAAATTATAAATTTTATATAAAATAAATAAATGAATAAGTCACGTAAATATTGTACCTGCATGAGGGTACACTCGTAGTCTCCTAGGTAGTAAAGGGCCGAACGGATACTTCTGGTGGATACTTCAGAGGGGGAGAGGTACCTGCAAAAGACACTCCGACGCTCAAGTCAGGACAAACACGATTTTTTAGGGTAAAGAATGAACAGTGACGTACCTCGTTACGTGTGACCTATTTATAATACCTGACATGGGCCTGAACATGGTGGGCCTTTTCTGACACTTACCAAATTAGGTAATACGACGCTAATTGGCTAATTACGTCTTAATCATGCGCTTATCCTTGTTAACTATGATCAATATTATAATCCTTGCTTTATCCTTCGGCACGTCGCCGAGCCGACAGGTTAGGGCTCGGGGTGCTGAACGTCTTCGGCTGTAGGCCGAGCCGATAGGTATTTGATCGGCTATTCTACTTGATCGGCATTTGGCTGAGCCGGTACGCTATATATGGAGATGCATCATGGTTCTGTTCGGCTCGTCATTCAGCCGAGCCGATATTGCTAGCGGATTTCTGTCGGCCTTCGGCTGTAGGCCGAGCCGATGCTAGCGTTAGAATTTTAGGTATGGTTCAGTTCGCGTGGGTGTCTGATGGAACGGCACGTGTTGGTCCACGTGACCGATAGGGTCCTCCCGGTACACATATATTTTTAAAATAAAAGTTATTAGGTCAAATGATTTAACATTTATATCTTTTAACTAAAAATTGAGATTCAATCTTATCGTAAACATGAACTTGTAATTAGAGGTATTACTTTCTTCTAATCCGATAGAAAAAATTGTGCTTTTTTATAAAATTAAAAAGTTTTACATTGATTACGTGAAATTTTTGTGAGCCATTTTGATTTGATCCCTTACCTTTAAGCTAAATTAATTTATTTAACAGTTAAAAGCAAGATCCAGAGCAAATTTTCATTTACTTTACAGGACTGTTTTAAATTTTAAATGGAAAGATCGATGAATATGAAAAGAAAGCAAAGCTAAAGGATGCATGGAAATTACTATTTTATAGTACAAGGCCAGTAGTGGGGTGTCGGCAACGTACGTTCATTTTTACTTTCACATTCTGAGGAAATCATTAATTGATTAATAAATAATCATAAGCCCTGATCCTAGAATTGGTACACAATAATGGTAAAGCCCGACCATACTTACTTCTATACCCATTGTGGAGTGATTCAAGGACACACTCAAGGAACACTATTTAATCTTCTATAGTACTACATTATCAACCAAACCTAATTTTTCTTTTCATTTATTATTACTTGTTCTTAACTCCATAAACGGTTGATGACCCAATTAAAAAAAAAAAAAATTCCAGAAGCAATAATTTAAATTCTGAGCTAAACTTTGGGCAATTGCGGAATTATGCAGACTTGGTAGCTTCTATAACTTCTAGCACATAACAACCACATTCAAAGTTTTTTAAAAGAGAAATTCAACTATTAATACAATATTTTCATACATTTTCTTTTCCCGACTGAAAAAAAAGGTGATATTAATATAACATGGAGATATAAAGATAAAAAAGAAATATTGTATAATTTTATTATACAAAGAGTTAATTACCTATGCACTGTCAGTGTAAAGTTTTTTTATACTGACAACTAATTATATCTTTTAATTGTGTCATGTCACTATAAATACATTTACTTTTAACAGTGACATGACACAATTAAAAGATATAATTGGTTATCAGTGTAAAAATTTTTTTACACTGATTCAGTATAGGTGATTAACTCTTATACAAATATAATATCTCATTTTTCAAGTATTCCCACCAAATTTAGTATGGGTTGTTGGAATTGGAGCTTAAGGTTAATGCCTTTAGAGCATTGCTCAGCATTTTCAATGCATGCAAAGAGCAAAGAAAAAACATTTGGAAAAGTAGTAATACTAATACTGTGGTAGTTAGTAGGTTAGCTAAGCATTAGATAGAAGAGGTAGGTTGTAGTTAGTTCAACTAATTGTCAAACGAAAGACACAAAATCAATGGCAAAGATATGCATGCTTCCCTCTCTTTTCTATAAGTAATCTCTCCCTTGATTATGGGCTTACGTGAGCACAAATTTTACTTTTACTTGCTTTTCTGTATAGTGAAAAATTCTCTCCCACAATATAGGAAACGTGAGGTAGATATATAGTAAAAGAAAAATCCTATCATATTATCAAACATTTCCCTAAAAAAAAAGTTTCATATTCAAATATCGTGGTTTTATTTCTTATTTAATAAATCATTCTCTTAATTTTATAATTTTTAATAAATTTTATTAAGAGGTGAGATTGGAATATATTGGTAGCACTCCTTGTAACAAAGTTTAATTACTTATGTTTGGTACTATTTGTTGTTCACGCGTGCTAAAGAAGTGTAGGGTTGTGTGTGTTTGGGTGCACTTGTACGTTAAGAAACTTTATGTTAATTGCGTGAAAGTGTAAAGTGAGTGTAGTGCATGTGAGTTCAAGTATATATCCCTCCCCGTGAAGCTGAAAACTGAGTTTGTGGAGGGTCCAAGATATGAAGTCCCATCCAATGGGATGTTCCATGGTGGTTATTCTTTTATTTGGATATGTTTTATAAAAGCATTTATAGGGTCAAATTGAAGGAATCCATTATTATTCTTTTGGTGCTTAGAGTCATAACATGATATGATTTTGTGAATAACACTTTTAACAACATCCCACATGGCCATGGGGCTAGAAAGAGAGAGGAGTGGGGATATTTAGCTTGTGAGTTCTGAGCTGTGACCCAGTGATGTCAAAATCTATCTCTATGTTATTTCCAAAAGCTAATGCTTTACCGTTTTACATCAATTAGTTAATTACATGAGAATATAAAAATAAATAAATAAATTTTGTTGTGCACGGGTTTAATAATACAACTATACTAAAAGTGTAAAGATACAACAGTGTAAAAAAAAAAAAAAAAGTAAAGTAACGCAAGTGCATGCATGTGGTGGAAAGTTTTAGAGGATTGATGATAAAAAAAAGTTTAAAAAAAATGAAACATCCCCTCTTATAAACTAACTAATTAACATTATCATTATTTGTTGGTATATTTTTTAAAAATTGAGATTAAATTCATAGAAGACCTATTAGCAGCCTATTTGTGTAAGATTGTGTTTAACTTTTTATTAAGGAGAGTCGCATAATTTATTTATTTGATAGGAGAAAATATATATATATGTAAAGTAAGATGCTGTGATCATTACTTTCTCCTTTGAACTAAATATATTTTTGGAAATCATTTTCAAGTGGAATATCTTAGAAAACGAAAGCTCGTAATTCATCTTTTTCTTAATTTTATAATTTTTAGTTAATATGATTTTATTGATAATTAATGAGAAATTTATTTTTATCTTGTTTTTCATTTTCAAGAATTAAAACTAATAAATACAAGACTTTGTTGTTGTAATCAATTTTTACAAATACTTAAAATGAGAAAGAAAATATAACTAAAATATTTTAATAACTATCAACAAATACTTGTTTATTCAAAATTAACAAAACTAAATGAACCTTATCCTGATATATCTAATAGAAGCCACTGTTGTGTTGTAGTTGTATGGAAGCTCAATTATTTCTAAACAGAAACATAAATCCACAATGAATCTGCTATTATCTACAAGGTAATTATGCTTGGCTAGTTTTAAATTTGAAGTGGATGAGGATCCAAAGATGCAGAGGAGATTACTCGAATGTGAACGTGATTTGAGCATTAATTTGAATTTGACGTGTAGCACTAGTATTTGAAGAAGGGCATGGAAAAATATTGAATATCCTTGGCAAAAGTGAAAGGTGTACGTGGAAACATAAAAAGAAAGGAAAAATCTACAACGTTATATCATAGATCATGAGAGAGTAAGAAATGGACGGCAAGGATTCGTTATGTTTGTGACAAGTGACAAGACACAGAGAAAGAGAGTGAAACATATATAAGAAGAGACAAAGCAAGAGAGGTGGAGGTAGTGCCGCGTTTGGATGTTTTTAAACAGCAAGTTGGTTAATGGCCGTTAATACGCTATCATTTCCTCTTTAACAACTAAAGTCAAAAAGTCTATTTCTTACCACTTACTACTTTGCTTTTTGAGCAGTTTTTGTAGCAAACGAATCAATCAAAAAAGACAATTATGAAAAAGATTTCTTAATTGCTATAAAAAATTAAAGATTTGAAATGCAAGTGACAACAACAAAAAATGGACATTTATATTTATTAAATGCTAAACACATAATCAACAATATCTTTTATACATAATTGGTTGATTACTTCGATCTTGATCGGTGTTTTTTTATATATATAACACAGAAATTATGTTAGGTGACTCTTACTCAACTTCTTCTAACTGTTTTTAAAGAAACAAAACGTTGCTTAAGAATAATAATTATTTTGAAACAAGAAAATATGTTAACATCTTTTGAATGTTATTGAAAAAGGGTACTCATATTTAATGATATGATGTATAATAACATAAAATGTATTATTGCACGTAAGAATATTTCCATTTGCACTATTCCAATGGCGTGACATTTGAACAAACGAAAGGAGTTAGATAAGGAAAATGGCCTTTGCATTTATGTGAGGGTTCAACTTCAGGAAATGGACAACATAGAGAGAATTACCCATCACTCGGATATAATAAAGAAATAAATAAATCTGTGTAATTTCTCATTTAGTTTTTCTTTTATATATATATCTGACAACATATCTGATTTGATTTTTGAATTCTCTACTCGTCCCTTTGCTATGTTTCTTTCCTTGTGGGTGAAGAAAAAAATCAAAAGAAAAATCATGTTAGAATCCAACTTGATTTTGAACTGAAGCCAATAAGAAAAGGCCAAAAAGCTGCATGTGCAGTTGTTACCTTGGCAAGTCGTTAAAGTACTCACAAATCGCTTTCAAAGGGCAAATGGCACGTACCTTGGTTCAAGTAAACTACATGCATGTGCATCTACATCTTTTACCCACCATGCCTTTCAATTCCTTTGTCCCCAACACTGGTTTTACCTTTGTTTTTAACCTGCCTTTATCATTCATTTCTGCTTCTCACTCACGAGATAACCCATGGTAAAGTTAAAAGAAAAATAAATAAATCCCCAATTTAGTTACTACTATCTCTTTGTCCAAGGTGTATATATATATATTTTAAGATGATTTAGTTCATCATTTTTAGTGAGTTTTTATTATATTTTTTTATACATAAAATTTAAATTCAAAACTTTATTTAAAAAAACAGAGTCTAGTAAGATAAGTAATTTGTTGATATATTAAGATTTATTTAAAAAGTTAATTTTATTAATAGATATTCTTTTGTATACACACAAGTAATATAATTATTTGTCAACTATATCGCTTTATGCTACTACAAGTATTATTTTAGTTTTAAAAATCATTAAAAAAATCGTGTTAATTACTGAAAATCACAAATGTTAAATATATTGACCCTTTTTAAGAATTACTATTTAATAAGAACTTTCATAGCTAAAAGTTGTAATTTTTAAGAGGTTTAAATATATTTTTAATCTCTCAAATTTAGGATAAATTTATTTTTGTCCCTCAAATTTAAAATTGATATTTTTAATTTCTATAATTTTAAAAAATCTTATTTTAATTTTTATATTCAAATTTTATTAAGAAATTTATCAAATATTATTGCATAATATTAACTTATTATGATATTTTTATTAATGAAAATATCACATTAAATCTAATTAATATTGTATAACCGTCTTAATTTATTACTTTCATATATGTTATTGGTGATTTGAGAGATTAAAATAAGATTTTTAAAAATTACAAGATTAAAAATTACGTTTTTAAATTTGAGGAATAAAAATAAATTTATCTTAAATTTGAGGGACTAAAAACATATTTAAACCTTTTTAGAAAATAATGTGAGACTTTCTATTTTCAAAAGCTAATATTTGAGTTAAATATCTTGGGAACAAATTCAGAATTTCACCAAAATTTGACCCTTTTTAAGAATTACTATTTAATAAGAACTTTCATAGCTAAAAGTTGTAATTTTTAGGAGACTTAAATATGTTTTTAATCCTTTAAATGTAGAGTAAATTTATTTTTTATCTCTCAAATTTAAAATTTATGTTTTTAATATTTATAATTTTAAAAAAATCTTATTTTAGTTTTTATATTTAAATTTTGTTAAAAAATTTATCAAATATTATTACATAAAATTTACCTATTATGGTGTCTCTCTTAATGAAAATATTACGTTAAATCCAATTGATATTGCATAACCGTCTTAATTTATTATTTTTATATATGTTATTGGTGCTTTGAAAGACTAAAATAAGATTTTTAAAAATTACAAAATTAAAAACTATGATTTTAAATTTGAGAGATAAAAATAAATTTATCTGAAAGACTAAAAATATATTTAAACCTTTTTAAAAAATAATGTGAGACTTTCTATTTTTAAAAGATAATATTTGAGTTAAATATCTTGGGGACAAATTCAGAATTTCATCAAAATAATATATTTTTCATTTGTTTTTCTCTGATTATCACTAGCCTAACTCCAAATTAGGTCACCCAAGCCCATCCCTATATATCTAGCTATCATTTATGCTAAGCCATGCATGTCAGGTTAATTTCTAAGACCAAAATTGAAAACACCATACCCTATTTTGACCTATAGCAATTTTCCTCAAACTAAAAGAGCCTCCACTGAACCGGCAAGCCTCGTATAGGCAAACACTACTAATTAATTTTACATCATGATGGTGTGCTTTTACCTTGTAATATTTTATAATTCATAAAGAATCCAATCATAGTTAATTTTAAGAGATTAAACAAATAGGTTAATTAGTTAGCAAAGCAACAGAAACAATTTTTTAAGAAAAAAATTAGAGAATAGTTGAGTGATGATGATGGGAAACAAACAAGGTAAGAAGCAGCACAGAAGATTTGGTTCCTTTTAGTTGCACACCTGTTTCACTTGTACCAATTCGTTAGACGTATTTAATTATAAGTCATCCTTCATTAAAGTGATTAACAAACACAAATGCCGAGAATCGCGGTTTAAGATCATTTCCACGTAAAATCTCTAATCAAATTTTATCGTTTTCCATGCAGATCTTATCAACGAAGATCCATATTCAACTCTCAGTAATCACCATTAAATGATTTGCTTGACAGGTAATCAAAGTCCACCTGTGTAGGAAGACAACTACTTCAAAATTTATGATAATAAATATTTCGTCGTACGTTTGGAAAAGAAAGAAGAAAACGAAAATTTTTTATAAAAAAATAAATAATATATACAATTTTCATTTAGTAGAGAAATTAAATATTAGGAATAAAAATTCATTTTCCTTTTTTATTTGATTTAAACTTTAAAATTTTCATCCTCGTGATTTTCTTTCCGCTATATTAAATAAAGGATTAGTCTTATGTTATTTATCTTTTAAAATAATATATATATATATATATATATATATATGAAATTTTAATTATGCATTTACACATTTTTTTATGATAAAAAAAATGTCAAAATTATCCTCATTAAAAGGTAGAATGTAATTATGATAGATCATTTAAGTATTTTTGAATTATCATAATTTTTTAATTTAAAAATATTTTTTTAGATAAATTAAAATATTTTAAAAAAATACACGTGAAACAAAGGGAATAAAAATATATTTACATGAAGAGTATTTTATTTTCAGACGAAGTTGGTGATGGTGGAAGAGGGATATATAAATGCAGATATATAGGTAACTGTACTGTGTTGATTAAACCGCAACAACGCGAAATATAAAACTTTTAATAATTAAAAGTACATTTGTCGTTTATGGGAAATGTTTAACTTGCAAAATTTAAAATAAAAAGATAAAAGAATAATGTAATATAAATATTTATCAAAAGAAAGAGAAATGTAATGTTAGTTGTTGTAGAATAATAGTCAAAAGAGATGATAAAAGAGAACACAAAGTATGACTTTGATATATTGAACTGACTCAAACAATAATATTGCAAGAGTATTTATACAACAGTTAAACTAAACTAAATATGGTTTGTTATCTATTTCAACTTAGCTAACATACTATATCTATTATTACATATAGATGACTTAATATCCCTTTTATCCCCTTTCAAACTCAATGTGAATTGTTTATCAATAGTGAGTTTGTCCCTGAGCTCTAGAAAAATTGCAGAACTTGGAGACTTAGTTAGAAGATCTGCTACTTGAAATCGTGTTGGAATATGACGAACTTGAATTTGTCCCCGAGCCACTCTCTCTCACAAACCATAAGTCTAATTCAAAATGTTTGGTTCTAGTATGCATAACTGGATTGGCAGAGAGAAGAACAACCCCTTGATTGTCGCACCAGATCAAAAGGAGATTGCTTACTCCAAATATGAAGTTCTAAGAGGAGATTCTGAATAAATTGAATTTCTGCAACCAGACTTGCCAGACTTCTGAATTCTGCCTCTATGCTAGATCTAGAAACCACTCTTTGCTTCTTTGCCATCCAAGAGACAATATTGGAGCCAAGATACACACAATTCCCAGAAGTTGACCTCATGTCTTCGTGATCACTTGCCCAATCCAAGTCACAGTAAGCAAAAATGTCAACATCAGTGGACTCTTATAGTGTAAGCCATGTTGAGAAGTACCTTTAAGATATCTTAGTAGCCTCTTTGTTGCTTTCCAATGAACCTCAAGAGGACGATGCATGAACTGACTCAACTTATTTACTGTGTAAGCAATGTCTGGCCGAGTAATAGTAAGATATTGAAGGGCTCCAATTACTGACCTATAAAGACTAGGGTCCTGACAATTGCGGTGCCATCATTGACAACATTTGAAGAAGGCGCCATTGGGGTTTTGATAGACTTGGCATTTTGATAGACTTGGCATTAAACATGTTGAGTTTGTCAAGTAGATCAATTAGATACTTGGTTTGAGAAAGATGAATGCCACTTTCATTATTGGAACTGACTTCTATGCCTAGGAAATAATGAAGTTTGCCCAAATCTTTTAAAGGAAAAGATTAATGAAGAGTCTGAACCAGGTTTTGGATGGCTACAAAAGAGTTACTAGTGATGATTATATCATCAACATATATAAGAACGTATATGACATTGGTTCTGGAAGTAAAAATAAACAGAGAGTGATCTGACCGAGCCTTTTGAAACCCC
This sequence comes from Cajanus cajan, assembly GCF_000230855.2. Taxonomy (NCBI): domain Eukaryota; kingdom Viridiplantae; phylum Streptophyta; class Magnoliopsida; order Fabales; family Fabaceae; genus Cajanus; species Cajanus cajan. Next base: position 28,838,436 of record NC_138527.1, on the reverse strand, counting down.
AGTCGGAGTAAATTGATAGTAAATTTCTAAAACCAAGCGCGTGGAGCTTGTTTGAGTCCATAGATTGCTTTTCTTAATTTTCAAACAATATTTAAACTTCCTTTATGAAATCCCTGTGGGTGTTGCATGTATATTTCTTCCTTGAGATCACCATGAAGGAAGGCATTATTCACATCAATTTGGTGAATTGGCCAGCCTTTAGAGACTGCAAGAGCAAGCACCACTCTAATACTAACAGGCTTGATGACAGGGCTAAAAGTCTTTGTATAATCCAGCCCCTGCTAGGGATGGCAACGGGGCGGGGCGGGTACGAGTTTCATGATACCCGTCCCCGTCCCCGCGACTGAAACCCGTACCCGTCCTCGTCCCCATACCCGTCGGGTATGTAAATTCTGTCCCATCCCCGTCCCCGTCGGGTATCGGGTATACCCGTACCCGTACCCGTACCCGTAAAAAAATAATTTTTTTTTAAAAAAATTAATTTTTTTTAACTTATCTTTATATCATATTACAATGATAATTAGGTTGTTTGTCTATCTCATATTTTAATCAAGAGACTTTTTAATAATTAAACAACTACAAATATTTCACATCATAATAAATAACCACACATAATTAAAATCTTACAAATTAAACAACCACTAATATTGAGTAGTCACAAATAAACAACCACAATGTTAAGTTGAAATAACAAAATAAACTGAAATTTCTCAAATAAAAATTAAAATTCATCTTGCAAGTGGAAAATGTTGAGTAATGTCATTAAGCTTCAGTCCACCTATCATAAGACAATTTATAAAAAATTAGAATCGAGTTATGAATGAAAATTTTAAAAATTAGAATTGAAAACTTAGATTGGAGTAATAAAATTAAAATCCACTTACAACATCTATTAATTTTGCACATGTTCAGTAATTCCACTTGCATGCAATCCACCTGCATACAAAAAAGATAAACTTTAGATGTGATAAATGAAATTGAAAATTTGTAATATTAAAATATAATATACCTTCATCATTAGATTCACTTTCACTCATTAAAGTAATTTTTTCTTTAGTGGTTTTAGCACCTACAAACATCAAATATAGAATATTAATTAGAAATGATACAAAATTACTAATTGACCATTAATGCTAATTTATCTTTTATTAATTTACCTAGATAGTCTGAGTTCCATAGCCAACTTTTAGTACACATCAAAGCTTCTACGGTAGTATGATTAAGTCGACTACGATTAGGACTTAATATTTGACCGCCGGCACTAAAAGCAGATTCAGAAGCTACAATAGTGATTGGAATGGCTAAAACATCCCTTGCAATTGCTTGGAGTATTGGATACTTTAACCCATTTGTTTTCCACCATGATAAGATATCAAAATCCGATGTAATAGGTATATTATCTTCCTCCAAGTAATAATCCAACTCTGTTTTCATAGATGAAGTTCTAGCTTTTTTCTTTTTTGCCATGAACTTTACAAAATCACTCATGCCATTATCACCAACATTTCCCTCCTCAAATGATGAAAACTCAGAAGAAGACCTGTCATTCTTCTTTGCTTGATATTCAGAAACCAAATCATAACACAATTGACGAATTCTACTAATTTCCAAATCACAATCAATGTCATACAATTTATCAAAATAATATTCAAGCAAATCCATTTTGTACCTTGGATCTAAAACAGAAGCTACTCCCATGATATCATGAATGGCACTCCAATAAATTTCAAATTTCTTTAACATTTGTTCTGCCATATTGTGAATGATTTGATTAGGAGACTTTACCCATTCATCTATTGCAAGTTTGATCTCACAAATCTTTGGGAAAAAAATGTTGGCAGTTGGATATTTGGATCCAGAAATTATTTCTGTGATATCATTAAACATTCTCAATCTCCCACAAACATCTTTTGCAAACTCCCATTGTGATTCAGTTGGCAAACAAGTGTATTGAGATTCACGCTGCTTTAATCGAAAAAACACATCCTTATAACACAAAGCAATACCAAGCATCTTAAAAGTGGAATTCCATCTTGTTGGACAATCTAAAGTTAATTTTTTGTTGAAAGGAATTCGCAACTGTTTAGCTGTTTCTTCAAATTTTTCTACCCTCTTAGGTGTTGCTGTCCAATATGCTACACTTTCCTGAATTTTTTCCACACCTTCTTTTACAACTCCCAACCCTTCTTTCACAATCAAATTGAGGATATGTGCAGAGCAACGCATATGAAGCAAAGATCCATTATGAATTAGTCTATCTAACTGCAACTTATCCTTAATTTTCTCAACCATGCTATCATTTGTGCTACAATTGTCCAAAGTAATAGTGGATAATTTTGTATCAATATTCCAATCCAACAAACAATCAATCAATACATTGCAAAGTCTATCAGCTGTGTGAGGTGCAGGAACATAAATGAACCTATATATATAATCATATTTTCATAAAAAGATAATAAAAAAATGCAAAACCAATTAGTAAAAAAAGCTATAAATTAAAGAAACTTTGTACCTCAAAATGATACTCTGTAAGGTCCAATTGCCATCAATATAGTGAGCTGTAATAGCCATATACCCTTTTTTTTGGTTGCTTGCAGTCCACATATCTGATGTAATTGTCATTCTTCCTTCATTTGTATCTATCAGCTTCATGACAACTTGTTTTTCATCTGCATAAATATCGAGTATCTCTTTCTTTATTGTATTTCTTGAAGGAAGTTGAAATAATGGTTGAATTGCTGCTACAAATCGTATAAACCCAATATGGTCCACTATTGAAAGTGGATATTCATGCAATATAATCATCAATGCAAGCTCCCTCCTTGCATTTTCTTCATTATAACTACCACATGCCAATTCCTTTTTCCCACGTCCTAAAACCTTAGAAAAAAGCATTGTTTGTCCCCCCTTCCTACTTGTACAAACCTTCTTTAAAACACATATTTCTAAATGGTGGTGCAAGTGCTTTGTTCCATTCCTCGCTTCTCCTCCAAGCAATTTGTTACAATAGTTACATTTAGCTTTATCCTTTCCATCAATTCTAATCTTTTCAAAGTGTTGCCACACAACACTTTTTAGCCTCCTATTCTCTGTTTGTGTTGTTGACTCTACTTGATCAGATGCTTCTGAAGGTGCTTATAGTAGTTCATTCATCAATGCTTGACCAGTACCAGTAGAACCTTGACATGGAATTGGTTGTTGTAAAGATTGTGGGGTTGGTTCTTGTGAAGGTTGATCTTCATTGTTAATTTTCTCTACAAGCGTGCAAGTTCACACAAAAAATGGTTAAAATACCAAAAGCAAACATAAAATACGAAAAGGAACATTTCAGTTGATAGTTAAAACCTTATATTGGATGGACCAAGGTGCCTTGTATATTTTTACTATTTTAGTTGTATAATATTTGCCTGCAATAAACAGTATTTGCCTGCAATAAACAAAATCACAAAATAGGATGTAACAAGAAAAAATTCAGCATTACATAGTTATTGATGAAGCACTATCATAATTAAAAAAATTCAGCATTACATTGCACTGTGCTTGGACCACTATGGCAGACAATGACTAAAGTAGAGTATCATCAAATAACAAAATCCAAAATTCGTAATCAGCAACAAGGTGGAGACCAAGAAAAAAATCTAACAAAGACAATCAAAATTAATGGAGCAAAAGTACCATTAAACCATTTTTACTTTCAACTCCAACATAGCTTTACTGAAAATAAATATAACCATTAATGAAGCGAAAGTACCATTAAACCATTTTTACTTTCAACTCCAACATAGCATTACTGGAAATAAATATAACCAACCTGAAAGGTCTCCCTTATTATTTTATATTCCAAATCCTGTTCACCAGTAGATGTCATTCTTCGCCTTAAGCCATCTACCCGAGTAAGAAACAAATCAAGATATTGAAACAAAAATATAAATTGAAAAGTTTATTAATGCAACTTATTGTAACTTACGGGAAGTGAGGAAATGAAATTAGAAAAAAAATAATAATAACGTTACAAGCACTGCAGAGAATGATGCAACAAACTAAATTGAATATTAGATATACCTCATCCAGAGTTGAAAAGGTACATTGCAGGGACTTCTCAAAGACCTGAAATCATTGGCAAAATTGACTTTTATAATCAAAGAAAAAACTAGATATTAATCAGAGGAGGAAAACACATTTGTCCATTTGGCTCTTCAAACACAGGAAAACTACCTAAATTGTAAAAAATCAAGGAACAACATCCAACCTGGCTTATTCTTTGTGAAACCAGTCGCGAAGAAACCATCGTTCCACCCTGCAACGAACCCAAACCACTCCACCGTACTTCCACCCTGCAGCGAAGAAACCATATTATCCCAAAACGCGCTCGGAGAATCATAGGTTGGAGATTTACCATGAACGGGAGAGGGTTGGGGATTTACCGTGGACTAGCGTTTGGCGTGGTTGAGGAAGAGTACCTCACTTGTGGCGGCAACGGCGGCAGCGTCTCCGCTGTCAAAACTGCTTGTCGGACACTGGACTATGAATCAGAAAATTGAAACCCTAACCTAAGTGTTTGCAGCCTCGTGGCCTTTACATTTTACAACAATATTTAAAATGTTAATTTTTTTAAAAAAATAAAATCGGGGACGGGTATTTAACCGGGGACGGGGATGGGGACGGGGACGGGGACGGGGCGGGTAAGTATATACTCGACCCGTACCCGTACCCGGTCAAAGCGGGTATTCCCCGTCAAAGTCAGGACGGGTTCGGGTATTACCCACGAGTACGGGTTTATTTGCCATCCCTAGCCCCTGCTGCTGATTGAAACCTCTGGCCACTAATCTGGCTTTGTGTTTGAGAATAGAGCCATCGGGTTTATACTTGTTTTTAAAAATCCATTTGCATGTTATTGCTTTTCTGCCTGGAGGTAGAGAGACTAAATCCCAGGTATAATTCTTCATTAACGCATTATATTCATCGTGCATGGCTTGTTTCCAATGTTGAGTTGCAAGAACTTGAGTGGTAGTAGTTGGTTCTGATGTGGCCAAAAGAACCCGTGGCTTGAAGATTCCAACTTTAGCTCTGGTGGTCATAGGATGCTGATTTGTTGCATGTGTGTCAAATTGTGATTGAGATGAAACGTCTGGATTGGTCAATGATGGAGTGGATGGAGGGGAAGATGGAACAGGATCAGCATTTGGCATGTTAGAAGTAGAAGTGTTGGAAGCCGACTGATAATGAGGTTGAGCAGATAATTGAGACGTTAAGGTAGGAATACTTGGTACTCCTTGTGATATTTGAAAAGGTTGTTTTCCTGGAATGCTGTTAGTACCAAACATAGACAGACCAAGAAAAGTGTCTTCATCAAAAACCACGTTCCTGGGTATGATAACTTTTCCATCACAAGTAAAACATTTATAGCCTTTATGGTGCATGTTATAACCAAGAAATAGACACTGAGATGGTCGAAAATTCATTTTATGACTGTTAAAAATTCGTAGGTGAGGATAACAAACACAACCAAAAGGTTTTAACAACATGTAGTTAGGCAGTTTCTTAAACAAAACTTCATATGGAGATTTGAGTCCAAGAGTGAATGTTGGAAGCCTATTTATGACATGAATAGCAGTACTAAATGCATCTGATGAAAATTCATGAGGGAGACCAGATGAAGATACCAATTTCTATGATATGACTATGTTTCCTTTCAGTTGTCCCATTTTGTGGGTGAGTATGCGAACAACTAAGCCTATGGATGATGCCATTTGCATTAAAAAACTTTGTGAGGTAGGTGAATTCTTTTCTCCCATCAGATTGAAACATTTTAATTTTTCTCCCAAATTGATTTTCAGCCATAGTTTTAAAATGAGTAAAATGATGTGCAGTTTCATATTTATTATGCATAAGGTAGACCCATGTACACTTAGAATAGGCATCGGTAAAATGAACGTAGTATCGAAAACCTTCTCTTGAAACATAGTGAGAAGGACCCCAAACATCACTATAAATGAGTTCAAGAGGAGCATTGTACAGATTGTTTGAATCAGAGAATGGAAGAGCATGTGATTTACCAATGCAACAAGATTTGCAAACAGAAAAATCTTTATTATTATGAACAGTCAGAGGAATATTACAAGTTTTCATAACAGCCTCTACAATTTTCCTAGAAGCATGAGAAAGTCTATTGTGCCATACAACATAAGATTTCTCATAACGTTGAACATTCAAGATAGTAGAGACAGTGGGAACATAGGCAGCAGAATTCGCATCAGGTTTCAGAAATTTCACTGCATCAAAAACATATAATCCATTTTTAAGATTCCCTTGCAGAAGAATTTCCTTCGAATCCTGAGATTTAACAAAACAATGATTGATGTGGAATTCAAGATATACTTCATTGTCTCTACATAATTTTGATACACTTAGCAGATTTTTGGTTATATGAGGAACATGTAAAAGATCTTTCAAAATAAACACTTTAGGAGACATACGAGTGTGAAACATGGAGGTACCTGTATGATTAATTCCTATGGCTTGACCATTTCCCATATGTATCTTGTCTTGGCCTATGGTAGTTGTTCTTGAACCAAGATTATTCAAATCTGGTGTGAGATGATTAGTGGCTCCCGAATCTGGATACCACTGATCATCATATGGCATGGTTTGAGAACCAACAAACATAGCTTGCATCTGTTGTGAGGTACCTGAGTTGGTAGAGTTGGTATTATTATTAAAATTAGGTTCAGCAAACTGTTGATCATACCTGTGCCAGCAGTAGAAGGCTATATGACCAATCTTGCCACAAACTTGACATTGTTGTTTGTTGCCTCTTCCAAAATTCTGATTTGATCGTCCACGACCTCTGCCTCTTTGATAACTTCTACCATTTGTGCCATTATGATTGAAAACTCCTCGTTCATTTGTAGTTTGTTTTCGGGTTTGGAAATTGCTTTGAGTCATATTAGCCTGCAAAGGTGTACTGTCATTTCTTTTGTGCTTTTCTAATTGTTCCTCTTGAGCCATTGGCAAGGCTTCAATTTGTTCAACAGTATATTCATCAGTTCTTGTAAGAACAGATGTGGTGAAGGGGTCGTAATCTTCTGGCAGCCCATCAAAGATAGCATCGATGTGCTCGGCTATGTCAAGCGGTGACCCAATTGCTGCAAGAGTATCGACAATCTTTTTAATTTCAAGAAGATACTGATGTATGGTCGTGGATTTCTTTGTTGCTCTTAGTTGAATCTTGAGTTGTTTGACACGAGCCTTGGTTTGAGAGACAAAGTAGGTTTCAAGATTACTCCATATCTGATGACACCATTCATATCCAACCATTCTCACCTTGAATTGTGGTTCCATACTTTCTAGTAACCAAGATTTGAGCAGGTTATCTTGTTGATCAAAATCTTTGTATTCTGAATTGATCACTTTTTTTTCCTTTGCTTCTTTAGACTCATATTGAGGTGGAACATGAATAGCTCCAAGAATGTGTTTCTTGAGACGGTAGCCTCGGATGGTAGAGTCTGCTTGTTGTCTCCAGGTAAGAAAGTTGTCCTCACTCAGTTTGGACGAAATAGGGGTGGAGAAGGCTTGAGGGATGAACGATTTGGGAGTTGCAGAAGCCATAAATTTGTGCCCAGAAAAAAATGCTCTTGATACCATGTAGAATAACAGCCAGAAAGATGATAACAGAGAACAGAGAGTATGACTTTGATATATTGAACTGACTCAAACAACAACACTGCAAGAGTATTTATACAACAGCTAAACTAAACTAAATGTGGTTTGTTATCTATTCCAGCTCAACTATCATACTATATCTATTATTACATATAGATGACTTAATATCCCTTTTAGTTGTATATCTTCAACGGTGGAGCTTCTTGTGGGACATGGGCCATGGCGCCCAAAAATTTTGCTAAAAACTTATATGAGGGATTTTTATTTAGATTTATTTTAGTTAATAATTTATATTATGTATTAAATTTTAGTTCAGTCATTATAAAATTTCTGAAAACATACTATCACAATTCATATCAAAAGGGATTTAAGTACGAAATTAATCATATATAATTGCAATTTATAACAATTTAAGGATAATAGATTCATGTGAAAAACAACAAATAAGAACAAAAAAAGATTAGAATTTTTTCTTTTGTACAACACAGACAATACACAGAGGTTGGGAGTTAACTTCATTACCTTTCAAATATTCCACACCTTAAAAGTAAGAATTCACATTCCCTCGTACCTCTATCAACAAAAAGTGAAGGATATGGGTCTCTAAAATGATCTCCTCTTGGCTCCCCTCCTCTTGATTCTTTAGAGCCTAACAAGAGTGTGAATAAGAAATTAACGTCTCTCATTTTGATATTAAACCTAACTCGATCTCCCTCTAATCCATCCATAATTACTAAACCTTAACTTTGGTTACATATCTTTTCTTCTCACTTGATAATACTAATAATAATAATAATAATAATTCTAATGATCTACCATGACTGTACACTGTGCAACACACAACTAACTACGCTTATATATATATATTGAAACAGTAATATAATATAAGCACATCTACATCTCATGAATATGTACAACTATGTTGCTTGTCCAACAACTATATACAAATATATATAAAACTATCTACCAATAACCGGTAGTCTACAAAATAAAATCAAACTCTAGGCACCACATGTGGCTCTACTGCTACTCTCCAACCTACCCTTGTCCTACTCTTATACAACATATGATTATCACAGTCCAAACCATATGGAAACATGCAAGGGTAAGTTAGGTAAAATAAATAACTCATATAATTACGTATGCAACACATCAACACATAAATTCATTTTCACATCCAACACAAGAAACATACAACACATATACTACACATCTTAACATCACTTCAACAATACAACACATATCAACATTGTATCAACACATCAACATATACGCATCGTCACGCATTTCAACTCGGAGATCTCCTATAACATAGAGTAAGTAGTCTAAGTGGCTAGGTCCTACTAAACCGACAACACATAACCTTTTTGGATTTGCTAGGTAAATAGAAAATTTGGATAAAAATTCACAACACGATAACGGTTTCTCAGACTTTGTCACTTAAACAAGGAAGTATAGTACTATGTTAGGATAGGAAAACTAGGTTTAGGCCTACCACAACATTAGCTAGCTCAACTAAGTCACCTATGAGATTAGCCTACTGACTATCCTCCAAATACTACAACCCTCTGATACTCGGTTAGGAATTAAGTTTCTAACTTCGTACTTTACTCGAATTGGCCGCTTGTGATCAGTATAGCTCGACCTGACCCCTATACCGTGGTCCCTTTGTACATGTGTGCCTCGACCTTGCCCACACACGAGATCAACTAAGTCTCAGAGGAGAAAAACACAACATCCACTCCAAAGGACAACTTCCCAAGGAGGGTTTTTCACCAAATTGGGCTCTTAGAGCACCACAACTATCTCAATCCGCACAATGGGATGAGAAAATTTGAAAACATATCCCCTAGTCCCAGTGATCAACAAATCATCATCACAGCTCAATCAACACACAACTCAATATCACAGTTCAGCTCAACAACTGAGAATAACAACACAATAGCTCATTATATTTTTCAGCACAACAACTCAATCAACACATAACTTTTCAAGTCATATATCATCTCTATACAACTACTCAACTTCACAACTCGTTTACAACACTATATTCAACATGCATCTCAACATCTCACTACTCAATCATCACTACTCATATTCAACTTTAAACAACACAGTCAACTCAACAATTCAACTTACAACTCAACCATCACAAAGTAAGATCTTTTCGGTACATAGCACAACATACAATTTTATAACAGCATACAACTCTCATCTAACAACTTAGCAAAAATGTCATCATGCACTTCACAACTCTCAACTAGATCATCTCATCATATTTCACAACATATACATGGTCAACACACAACATATAACAACTTTAACAACTTAATTTTCAACATGCTTTAACAATATCATCTTTTCAACATATAATTGATCAACACACAACTCATAAACAACTTCAACAACATACAACATATAAACAATTCCAACAACACAAAACATGTTCAACACATAATGTTCCTCATCATACCATATCTTTACAACTTATTCAACATCATTTAACCATAATACAACTCAAACAAAAAGCTTTCAACATACAACTCATCCATTATGTAAGCAACCAACTTAATTAGAAAAGAAATTTAATAAACTAATTCCCCACGCTCAGCGTAGAAATTCACGCTCAGCCTCAGCCTTCCAGAGGCACAACTCAATTCTCACGCTAAACACAAAATCCCATGCCCAGCATCAGCCTTCCAGAGGCACATCTCATTCTCACGCTAAGTGCAGAATCCCACGCTTAGCTTCAGAGTTCCGGCAGCATTTCAAAATTTTCATGCTAAGTGTGAAAACCCACGCTTAGCATCCTAAACCCAAAAATTCATACCAATAAATGAACAACTACATCTGCAATGCCTTTCAACCCATGCAATGATCAAAACATGTAACCCCAAAATCCTTCAACCCCAACAACATACAACTCAGAATTCAGAAGAAAAGCGACATGCATTCACAACAACTCAAGGAAATCATCATATTTAAATCTTGCATCAAGAACAACCAAAAACCCTAATTTCAACAGAAGATCCCATGAATCAAACCCTACAGCTGCAAATTTCATCAATTTATCAACATTAAACCTTCAATTCGTTCAATAGCCCCATGTTTTCAACCCAAGACCCCAAAATCCAAGCTTCCCTTATCTTAGAACGGGGTGAACGATGAATTTTGAGCTACTCCGAGGTTGAAGAAGAAGAAAAAGAAAAAAATGGAACAGAAATCCGACTCCAGGCTTCAAAGCTCTCTAGCACACCAATTGCCTAGCAACCTTGAAAATCAATAAGAAATATGTGGTTTGGGAGAAGGAAATGGGAAAAGAGAAGGAAGGAGGCTTGTGGTCTTACAATAATAATAATAATAATAATAATAATAATAATAATAATAATAATAATAATAATAATAATAATAATAATAATATAAAACAATATATTATATCATGAATCTCAAATAATTTAATCAAAACAAATTTATACAAAAATATGCTCGCAATATCAAAATTCTCTATAAAATCAATCCTTTAAATTTATAATAAAACACAATTAATTTAATTGAGAAGATGTAAAGTGTTACAAAAAGAGGCGGGAAAATAGTTATACAAGTGTTTTTAACGAAGCATGAAGATGTCATAAGCCATGTGAGGGGTTTAGGATTTAGGTTAGGGTTGCATAGTATTCGTCCATGAGTTGAAATCGATGATGAATAAAAAAAAATTATATAGTGGGTGCAATAATTTCTTCTTTACAAAAGTATCTTTATTATCTATATTTATAAAATTCAAAAAGTAAGTAATAAAATACAAATAGTTTCACTTTTTATTCTTGACATACAAAAACTTTTAAAAATATATATCAAGTATCTAGTTTTAGAAAGAAATAGAAATCTAAGACATGTTTATTGATTTTAGCTAAAAAAAATTAACTTTTCTTAATATCCACAAATTAGTTATTTGAATTTTATTATAAAGATTAGAAATAGTACATCGTGATTATCCTTTATAAATTTGTACATTTGAAAGTATCAGATGATTTTTTCATTTTTAATATAGTCAAAACTTTCTACATAAGTAACTATAATTATGCAACATCCACCTCCGGCCATCTCCCATAAGTAATTATACTTGCTTATGTAAAAACGGAAGTAAAAAATAAAATTGCAGTAGTACCAAAGTGACACAAGTCTAAAACTTGAAATGTGTGAAGAACAAATTTTGATATACTAACTTATTTGCTTTTTATAATATTATAATATAATAATATTGTGTAACAAAAGACCAAGACGTAAGATGTCAGATTGTCAGTGAAAACTTGTCTTGTTTTTCTTTAATCCTTTCTTTGGCACATACAAAATATCAAAGAAATAGGATAGAGAGCCAAGAAATAATAAAGGGGAAAAAATTACGATTATTTGATATCAAAGAAATTTGTCAACGAAAAAATAAAAGATGTAAATCTCGACTTTTTTATTTTAATATACTGTTTTATTTTAATATTTTCGTAAATATTTTAGATTATATTTAATTTACGTAAATATACTGTTTTTCTTATGCAGTGAAAAGTCGTTCAATGAGTAAACGATTTCTCATTTCAGTTTTGATTAAAACGTTGAACACCCCTTTTAGAAATTGGTGGTTGCCAAACTGATTTCTTATCGGGTCTTTTTTTTTCAATTTGTTTTTTAGTTTTTTTTGTAAATATTTTAAAAATTATTTTAGTTATAATTAAAATTTTAAATTTATAAATTAATATATTTTATAATTTAAATATTTCAATGTTATTTAATAAATTTTAGTAATATAATATTTTGAATTGATTTAATAATTTATTTTTTTTAATAAATAAAGATATTTTAATATTTTTAAAAAATGTATTTATTTATTTATTTTTGAAAAAAATATAGATATTTTAATATTTTTTAAAATATTCGTTGACTAAAAAAAGATAATATTTTTAGGGTATTTAAATTTTTAATTTTTATTTAAAAACATAGATAAATTGAAATTATTTGTTAAAATTATAAAAATTTATTATTTTTTTATTATTTTTATTTGTCTTTAATTTCAAACAAAAGAAAGAAATAATGGTTTCATTAAGATGAACAATTTAGAAATATTTATCCCAACACAATAGGAGATGAAATAAATAAAAATAACAACAAAATCACAATCCACTGAATTACATAATAGGAACCTAGTTTAATGAAGTTTATGCCCACCAGTTCCACACCTTGGAGGTTGTCGGTTCCTTGTTGGGTTTCGACGACCAATGTGTGGTTGTTGTAGTTCAACTTGCTCCTGATGATGTTCTATATAAGCAGTATTCGTAGGAGGATTCAATGAAGGACTTCCACCGACCTTAGAGTGATAAGAAGAAAATGAGGGAAAATTCATGTTTTGCATGTAATCCTATACACTTTGTGGCGTGTGTACGTTGACACAAAAAATATTGCTCATGAAGTCCTCTGTGGGAGCTATTGTTGTTGGTGGGGTGTTCATGAATTCTTCATGTTGCGTATGATATGGTGGATTCATTGAAAGAGACTGAGGATATTGTTCCACACTATAAGGTGGTTGGTTATCTCCAACTATTGGGGTATGTGTTGGTGTTGGATAATATTGTTGAAATCCTATTGTTGTTGGATGTTGTGTACTAGAAGTGGATGTACCAGATGAAGAATATTGGCTACAAAGAAATATTTTTGAATTTGCACGAAACCATTGCAAATATTTAGGAGTGTGTTGAAGAGGCCCTTGAAGTGGTTGCCCAAAAATAACATGTTTGCGTCTATCTTTCCAAATGGAAATCTAGTATGCATGTTGTTCAGCCCAGTTGGTGTCACTGTGTCCTCTCATGTCAATTTCGTGCATTTTATCAAGATTATGCACTTCATTAGGGATTGATTGCCACAAGCCATATTGTAATTGGACTCTGTCACTTTGATGCCAGACTATAACTGCAAATGAAGCTACAACAGTACAAGAAATCCATATTCTGGAATCCTTGTAAGCACGTGTTGGTAATGAGGACTCAAATCCCCTATATGGCATCCAAAGAAACTGAAAAAAGAAAAAGGTTTAGACAATAAATTAATTGAATAAAAGTTTAATCAAAGAGAGTATGTTTGAGATAAGTTGACATCGTATTACCTCGTTATGATTCATGTTATCATATCTTAATCTGTACCCAAGCAAATCTCCATGGGGCATCCCCGTAAATCTTAGCCCTCTTCCTGTCCATCTAAAAATACTGTACATTGATTAAAATTTACAATTTATGTGGTTGTTTGATGTATTAAAGTTGTATATAAGTTTATTCATACCTTAATGCAAGCGAATATGTAATATCTCGTTCGACTCGTGGTTGGATGAAGGGCATGCGATACCAAGCCCAAGATTGCAAAAGTAAAGAACATCCACCCATTTTCTTGGATGATGAATAAATCGCCCTACACATTTCTCTGTACAAATATGTCAAATAAGTAGAACCACAACTATATCGTCCTGCACATTCTAAGTCAGTCAAAAGTGGTAAATACATTAAGTGAAGTCTGTTACCTGACTTGTCTGGCATTATTACACCACCAATCAACCCTAAGATATATGCCCTACAATGTTGGTGCAACTGTTGTTCAGTGGGTTCATCTGGTAGCGCAATTGTATGGTCTTTTAACCATTTTAGTTTTATGATTGAGCCAATTAGAGCTTCCCCTTTTGGAGGTACGAAGCCTAACAACTCATAACACAATTCATCACAGTCAAAGAAAGTTGGTCCAGTGACTGGTTTGCCATCGATCCTCAAACCTAGTTGAAGTGCCACATCTTCCAAAGTGACCGTGCACTCACCAATTGGGAGGTGAAATGTATGTGTCTCAGGTCTCCACCTCTCGACCAAAGACGTTATCAGACAATCATCAATTTTAAAATGTCTAATTTTGGTAACGTCCCCAAATCCAGCAACCTCCAACAAATGTTCAATTCTTGGGTCAGGTGGAGGCATAGAATGATAGTAAGATTGAATTACTTGACCACTTGTTGTCTGTGAATATGGTAGAACTGAAACGTTAGTAATGAATAATATTAGTTGTAAAGATTATGAAATATATATTAACTTACCATAAGATGACTTTCATTAGATCTATGGAGGTATTGTTTCCACAACATAGTTGAAGATGACGAAGACATTCTTGAAGGAGAAGAGCAACGAAATTGATGAATGCAATAGCAAAAGAGAAATGTTGTGTGTTTAGGCTTTGATGGTATGTAGTGTATATATAGTGCAAAAAAGTGAGACAATTAATACATGCGCGTCAGGAATCCAACAACTTTATGCAGTGTCATTGATTCAGAGTGTCATTGATTCAGGGTGTCATTAATGCATGCGCGTTAGGAATCCAACAACTTTATGCAGTATGTCATTGATTTAGAGTGTTATTAATTCAGGGTGTCATTGATTCATAGTGACATTAATGCATGCACGTTAGGAATCCAACAGTGTGTCATATTGATTCAGAGTGTCATTGATTCAGAGTGTCAAAAAATATAAATTATATAAAAATTAAAATATTACAAATATAAGTATAATATTAATTTATGAAATTAAAAATAAATTATAATTAAAATATTAAAATATCTATATTTATTGAAAAAATTAAATTATTAAATAATTCAAAATATTAAATTACCAATATTTATTAAATGACATTGAAATAATTAAATTATAAAATATATTAATTTATAAATTTAAAATTTTAATTATAACTAAAATAATTTTTAAAATATTTAAAAAAAAAACTAAAAAAACAAATAAAAAAAGGACTCGATGAGAAATCGGTTTAGCAACCACCAATTTCTCAAAGGGGTGTTCAACGTTTTAATCAAAATTGAAATGAGAAATCGTTTACTCATTGACCGACTTTTCAATACATAAGAAAAACGGTATATTTACGTAAATAAAATGTAATCTAAAATATTTACAAAAATATTAAAATAAAATGGTATATTAAAAAAATTCATAAATCACACGACTTTTATTTTTCGTAAATAAATAAGAAAATGAACAATACACATAAAATTCATCCATATTTGAATAAAGAGTAATTTTTACTAAGTATTATACCGCTCAATAATTTTATATTAAATATAAATTTTATAAACCCAATTATTAGATTGAAAGTTTTTTACTTTTAAATTATATATACAAAATTTTATATTAATCTAAGATGATTTGTTACTTCATTCTTATAAAACAAAATTAACACAAAATATGCATTTCAAAATATAATAAAAATATAAACATTTTGATTATCTTTAAGTTGTTGTTCAATTTTAATAAAATTTAATATAAACATATAAAGTGATATGAAGTTCTAATTCAATGGTTAGATTTACAAAATTTACATTTAATATAAAGTTATTCAACAATGTAATACTTAGTAAAAGTTACACCGATATCATTTGAATCCTCTTGAATGTAGGATAATCACATTCGAATAACACTTTTTGTTATTCATGTCATACTTTTATTTATTCAAATAAATAAAACTCTTATTTGAATATGTTTTCTTTCAAAATGTGAAAAAGTTTAATTTTATTATTTTAATTAATTTATAATCTAAAAAATTTTGTTTTAAAATTATTTGCTTATTTTTAATTATTTATTTAATTTAAAAATATTATTTATTTAGTAATATAATTTTTATTTAAATGATTAATATAAAATATATAGTTGAAATGTCCTTCCATTTGTAACATTTCTTTCACACTATTTGATTTCATACAGAAAAAAAAAAAAATTGATACTATTTTTCTTGAATTAACGTGACAGAAATGACATGTAGATCCATCGTCTCCCAATGCAACATTTATTAGTGGTACCTTAAATTTTCATACTTATAAATTGTTTCATCAACCTGGTTCTTGAACTTCAAGGATTGTAGAAAGTTATATGCTAAGTTAATCGAAAAAGCCTCTATAGACTCATCTAGTCAAGTCCAATTATCTTGCTTTTCTCTTTTGAGTTTAACATCTGCATATTTTGAGTTTATATATGTGAATTTACGTAACATTTATTATACTGTTAGTGTTTATTTATCGGATATAACTGTGAGTGTATATAGAAACTTATATTTATTATTTGTTTATTGGAAATAACTACAATTGCATAGAGAAACTCACGGCAGTTCGATGAATATAACTGTGATTGGTACTTTGTTAACCTTATTTCACAACTCAGATAAATCTACAACATTAAAACTCACTTTGATTGAATTAACCATGAAAACAACTTGTAAAGATTATTGATTTGATATATATTAATGTTTTAAAATTTTTAAAAACAAAATTAAACTATAACATTATAACGCATATCAGAGCTATTTTAATAAATTTTAAGATTGAAAATATTATTAAACATTATGACAAAAACTTGTAACAAAAATGGAACATAATATAATATCATTTAAATTAATTTTAATATTTTCATTTCTTTTTAAGTGTTGTATAAATTTCTTAATATACTTTTTATTTTTATTTTTACATCACAATAAATATACATTAATTGTAAATATATAAGTTAAGTACAGTAATAAATAAGGGTATAATTAAAAAAATAACGTTGTGTTAATTTTTGACAATAACAAATAAACAAAAACAAAATTTTTCTAAAAAAAACTGAAAATTAAAAATAATGGATGGAGTATTAAATTTGTGATAAATGTAAGTAGGTTAGAGTATTCAATTGTAATTAGTAGTACTGCTACTATTCAAATTCTGCCATACCGTATAATACATTGGTTTTTATGGTGGTGAAGACGGAAAGTTACATCGCGTTACCAGAAAGAATTTGTGTGGCACATCACATTTACCTAGACGACTGTGCAATTCAATTGTTCTTTCTTTCGTGCCTGTTTGAAAACAGAGAGAGTAGTGGCAAGTGTTCATGAAGAGAGAAAAAATATAATATTTATATTTAATTATTATTTTTATAAAAAGTATAATTTCATTCTACTGGGTAGATTTTTTCACAAGAGAAAATAATTAAATTCTTGAATATAAAAACATTGTTTTGAATTAGTGAATTAATAATAGATAATAGATTGTGGTCCATTTGAAAAAGGTAGGAAAGTGGGAAAAAGGGTATTTGCGGCAAACGGAAGATGCTTGCATGTGGTAATGGCAGCTTACTAACCATCGAAGTTTTTTTTTTTTTTTTCATTACTGAAATATCCAGGATCTGACTAATCTTCTTACTATGTTAGAGACACCTCAAAAAATAAAATAGTTAGTCTTAAAATTTAACACGACCGCATACACAAGATAGAATTTGAATTCCTAACCTTGTTTATTTAAACGTAGATTAATTCCTAACACTCAATCACATGCTGGCTCGTACTTTGTCCATACAAGTTAAAACCGCTATGTCCCACATCGATTTTGTAGATTTTCCATCCATGAAAGCTACAAAACCACACGCCTTCACCCACGAAACAGCCTTTGTGCCCTCCAACGTGGGCCCCATCACACTTTGCACTGTTTTAAGGTGGTCATGAATCCACTTATACCCCCTCAGCGGTTTTTGGTCCCAACACTTTTTAAAGCGTTAGTTAAAGTTGTCACTCCCAAGCTCTATAAATTAAGTGCCACCCCCCTTCATTTTTACTTCACTCATCTACTCTGCATTCTGTCTCACCACTGCCTTCAAAGTAATTGCAAATTTGCATTTCAATTTCATCATGTCAATGGCAAAACTCAAACGTGCACATTTTTATTTTTTTTTTACAAAATGTTGCACGTTGTGAGAAGCATTTGAAGGAAATACTGATTTTGATTCTTTTGTTTTGGATGTTCAGGGAAAAAAAAATGGCTTTCATTGGGTTGCTCTTGGTGGGGTTTCTCACAATGTTCTCCTCTGCTTATGGGTATGGCTATGGTGGTGGTTGGGTTAATGCACATGCTACCTTCTATGGAGGGAGTGATGCTTCAGGAACAATGGGTATGCGACAAAATTAAAACTTTGGTTGGATTATGTTAAAATTAAGGCCTAAGTGGCTGACCCATTTGGGTGATTTGTTAAATTGTGCAGGTGGGGCTTGTGGGTATGGGAACCTCTACAGTCAGGGGTATGGAACAAACACTGCTGCACTGAGCACTGCTTTGTTCAACAATGGTTTGAGCTGTGGCTCATGCTATGAGATCAGGTGTGTGAATGACCACAGGTGGTGCCTTCCTGGCTCCATTTTGGTCACTGCCACTAATTTCTGTCCACCAAACAATGCCTTGCCAAACAATGCAGGAGGGTGGTGTAACCCTCCTTTGCACCATTTTGACCTCTCTCAGCCTGTTTTCCTAAGAATTGCTCAATACAGAGCTGGAATTGTGCCTGTGTCTTACAGAAGGTAATTATGTAATTTGGCTTTAATATATATTTATTTTTACACTTTTAAGAGTTTTGGAGAAATGGGCTACCTTACCTTGTCCCCTTGTCACTTTCAACTTTTTGAGGGTACTTTCTTGTTATTTTTTAACTCAGGGAACTTTCCCTACTTTCATTGTCTAAGTGGTAAATGATGAATCTACTTTCTTCTTAAAGTTGGTAAATTTACACTGAAATTACTGTTTTTGGCCAAGTGGGGTTACTGTTTTCTTTCTGCAAAATTTAATTTAGAGTGAACTAGAAATCATTTATTTTTAAAAGATATATTCTGTATACAATTTTTCATGCATTCTCAGATTTTTTAATTAAAATATAAATATAAAGTTCCAATTTTTTTTTTCATTTTTAATTGTCTCATGTTAACCATAGCTCACCTTGTGAGATAAGGTATCTGTTGTTGTGATGGATCTATGTTAAGAAGCAAAAAAAAAAATTAATTCTATATGAAAACATAACAAATGAAGAATTTTTTTTATGGCTAAGCTCTTTTATGTGGTGATCCAAACAAGCAACAAGAGTGGCATGTTCATTTTATTCTTGTTGTGGATGTTGTGTAGGGTACCCTGCAGGAGAAGGGGAGGCATAAGGTTCACAATCAATGGTCATTCTTACTTCAACTTGGTCCTAATAACAAACGTAGGTGGTGCTGGTGATGTGCATGGTGTGGCCATCAAAGGGTCCAGAAGTGGGTGGATGCCAATGTCTAGGAACTGGGGTCAGAATTGGCAAAGCAACAACTACCTCAATGACCAAAGCCTCTCCTTCAAGGTCACCACAAGTGATGGCAGAACTGTGGTGTCCTACAATGTTGCCCCAGCTGGGTGGTCCTTTGGCCAAACCTACACTGGTGCTCAATTCCACTAGAACTTGAAAGTTCCAAATATTTGATCATATACTACACCATATAAATAGTACTACTATGTTGTAATTTCTCAAATAGTATACTAGGGTATTAAATAGTATGCTACTTGGTGGAGGGGGTGGGATCAATTAGCAATGGCATTCTAGGGATCACAAAATGGTTAAGGGCTTATTTTAAGATGGCCCTTCACCATTTTGATTGTGTCACAAGGGGTTTCTAAATCTTGGGACCTTCTTGATTATTGGGTTTTTTTTTTGTTTTTTTTAATTTTGGAAGCTTTTTCAATCTTTCTGCTGCTGAAAGCTAGCAGAGATGGAGGTTTTATATTTTATTGTTATATGTGACCTACTAAATTGGAGGAGGTGGAATATTGTACCACCCGCCATTAGTATTGGAATTTTTATTTAGGGTCCCTATTGGGATTGTTAGAAGCATTGTTTGCTTACTCATGTGGTGTGAGCAGCCATGGCTAAGTATGTTTTGTTGTACTCAAAAGTGTAAATTTTCCTATTTCAAAATGTAATGGAAAATTGGAGTAATTTACTACTACTATGTGCTCTGCTCTTAAATCTATTCTGGCAAATATTCTCTTCTGTGCATGAACATGAAAATGAAAATAGAAATCTAAATCAAGAAAGATTTGTCTTACGGTGTGTTTGGACCCCCTTCTTGAGTTCACATTCTTAAAAATTAAAAATTAAATTCTTGAAAATACACATTTATTGTGTGTTCAAATGTTGTTGCTTGCAATCAACAAAATATCAAATACACATTCAATCTAGTCTAACATGATTTTGCTTAGAAAAATAATTTAATGGTTGTTTTGAACCTAACATGATTATATATTTAGAGTCACGTTTGATTAAAAGTGCTTAAAATGTAGCATTTTCACAGTTTTAATACAAATTCACTTTTTCTTTTATCGGTACAAATTTACTTTTAAGATAAAATATTTTAAAATAAATTATTTAATATCAAATTCCTTTAATCAAATTCAATTATAAAATTAAAGATCACTTAAATTAAATTTATAAATATTAATACAAATTTACAATAAATAATTTGACTAATTTTTTATTTAAAAAACCATTTAATTAAAAATACTATGTTTTTAAGACGTTTGGAAAGTCTCGTAAATCTAATAAACAAATATACTTTTTTTTAGACACGAAAAAACGAATATAAGTACATTTATGTTTTACTGAAATATACTTAATACATATGAATAATATATTATTATAGTATAATTCTTTTTGCTATAATATTTTGAAATTATATAATTGATATATTAAAGGCTTAGCTCTAATCTATTTAGAGGTTAATTTGTTACATCATTTAAAATTCTTATTTCCAAATTGACTTTAAAGAAAGTCACAAAAGCCTTAATCAACAAAACATACATAATGTCAAGTAAAGAAGTCATATTTAATTTTTTATTTGAAAATAAATCATACCTATTTAAATTTTAAGAGTCTCATTTTTCCTCTAGTAATAATATTAAAAAAAAAAGCAATTACACGGTTGAATACTATTGCTAATTGCACATAATTAATGTCAATGATCGTTTCGAATATTAAATAAAATTTTTAAAAATCCTTATTAAGGTCTTAAATGATGCAATTGTTTCGTATGGATTTTAAACACCGTGAAAGGTTGAACTATCAACCAATTTTGCTCATTTTTAATGTTTGTAAGGACTGATTGTGTATATAAATTTTATTTTATTTTAATAATGGTTTCAAATATTATATGTAATTTTTAAAGCCATAAAATCTCCTGAAATTTAAGGTAATTAAATTATGCAAATTATTGTATGAGCTTTTAAACTACTCGAGCGGTTAAGATGATAATAAAAAATTACCATAAGGAATTGGAGTATATGTAGCGTAAATTATTGCAAAACCATGAGGCATTAAACATTAAAACTAAATAGTGTAACTTTAATTAGTAACTTTGAAATCGATAATTAAAAAATACAAGTATTAATACGAGACTTGGTTATCATAGACTTTGCAAATAAATATGATTTTGGACCATTTTGCTTAAATTAAATATTTTAGAAAGAAATTTTTTAAGAAGTAGATAGGAATTATTTCTTTAAAAATGAAAATTTTATTTTATTTTCCTTAAATAAAGTCTAAAAAAATTTAAAAATAGAAAATCATTTATCCTATTAAAAAGGTACTTTTAAAAAAACTCAAAAAAAATACCCTTTATTATTCAAAAAAAAGTTAAAATAGGTCAAGTGTTCAGTGTTGCAGGCTTTTGTTGGATTAATAGATGAAATAGCCTTTTTGAACAACCCGTACCCAGTAAGAAATAAAAAGCCCAAATATAAACTAGGGCAGAATAATAGCATGCTTTTATTAAATTTCTTCGTAATGAATTTTTTTTTTCTCTAAAAGTTAAAATTAACTTGGAAATAAATTAAAATAAAAATTTGGAAAAAAAATATATAATTTTTTTTACAAATTAACTCATTCATAAATTAATTTAAAATTTAAAATTTTTATTTATTTTTATTTTCTTCTACTATAAAAAATTCGTTTAGAATAAGATGTAATATAAAAATAGAATAAGATAAGAATATGATATGATAAAATAATTATAAATTTTAATTATATTCAATGTTTAGTACGTATAAAGATAATAAACTAAAAATGTTATTATATTTAACATAAACTTATAAAATATGATATAAATTGTGTTTAAATAACAATTTGTGTTTTTAGTCTCTAAAATTAAAAAATTATTATTTTGATCCCTTAAATTTAAAATTTATCTTTTTAGTCCTTACAATTTAAAAAAAATATTGTTTTAGCTACTAATATCATAAATAATAATGATAAATTGAGAAAGACTAAAATTTTGGAGACTAAAAATATAAGTTTTAAATTTGATGAACCAAAAAAATATATACCTCAATGTAACATCCCGATAGGTTTTTACACTTTTTACAACTCAATGATTAAGCAACAAAAAACCTAAGTATCATCTAGCCTATGATTTTTCATACAAGCAATATCTAAATATTCATGTTGCAATATATATGTAAGGAGTACTCAATTGAAAACACAAGATCCCTCAATAGGATTACAACAACGTTTTGTACACACGTAAATATTAGGCAACAAAAAATAAAACTCCTAAGTTATCAGTCAAGCAATATCTATGCACATATTGTATCAAAAATAACTCAACAACAAAACATAAGTCATCTCTAGATGGCCATTTCTCAAGCATTGCTTTATAACTTAATCATGCTCTGCTCTCATAATAATATTATCATAGTCCAAAAACATGAAAAAAGAAAGATAAATTTGTATACAAGAAAACAAAAATATAATATAAAAGCAAATCGACTAACTATATAAACAACTTCACAACATGAAAAAAAACTTCACAAATTTCAACATCGGCATTCAACAATATTTCTATTAGACATGACACCAACAAGTTACACAACTTATGAACACAATATAGCAGCTTAATAACATAACAACTTAATAGCACAACATCTTTATGCGTCATCATGCATTTCAATAAAGACATCTTTCACAATACATGTGAGCATTATAAGTGGTTTGACCTTATCAAATCAACACAACACAACATTTTTCATTGGTAGGTCAACAACACAATGTTTAAATATCAATCCATTTTCATCACAACACAATTTCTCGAATTTCGTCACTTAAACTAGAAAAATCCAATACCAATATTAGGTACAATGTACCTTGGGTGTGAGCCCACTATGACATTTGCAAGCATTAACCAAGTCATATGTCAATATAGCTTGCTAACTATCTTGTCGATATCGCGCACCCTTCCAATAATTTGTTAAGGATTTTATCCCTCGACTTCATACTTTACTTAATTTAGTCACTTCTAAACCAGTATAACTCAACTTTTCCACCATACGGTAATAACTAAAGACTTAGAGGGGTCACAACACTCCACATCAAGAGTTAACTATCTTAAGAAGGGTTTTTCAATAACTTGGATCCTCAGAGTACCATAACTCATCTATATAACAAAATATTTCATCTTTCAAAAATAACACATCTCCTCTAATCTTAAGTCAAGAACATAACTCAACAATAAAACTTAACAACATGACTATACAACACAACTTAAAATATACAAAATTTGAATCATCTCTAGTTCAACTTCTAACAACACAATTCATTAATCCTAGCAACATATTTCAATATTATTTTATCTTATCTTTTCAACAATATCATATAAAGCATTAAGTTAAAAGGTCACACAACATGATACTCATTTGGGCAAGAGTACCCTCGATAGGATAGTTGAGCTCTCTAAAGCTCCTTGTTGGGTGACATTACTCTCACTTAGCGAGGAAAATGCTATACCAGTTTCTTTGGGTGGGCTTTTGGCTCGCCAAGCCACCAAACTCCTCTAGAGCTTGTCATTAGGCATTAAGAGCTAGCTAAGTGATCAATCTTCTTTGAGTAAATTCTAGTTGGGTGATCATATCTCACTAGGCGGTCAAGATCCACAATGGGTCCTTACATCAAACGCGATATGCCTTATTGGACGAGATTAACCACAAAAGCATACTCTCATTGGACAATAATCTATTATTGAGCAAAAGTATAATTATAGATAGATGTTCATTAGTTCAAAAGCGCACATTGTGTGCTATAAATTGTTGCTAGACAAAAACAAGAATTTCACCCATAGAGAAACGTATTATCACTAGAAATTAAACCATGAATCTCTACCAACTCAACATGCAACCTGTAAATCAACTTATATTCATCAAGAATCACACACACCATGCAATACAAATAGATTCCAAATTCATTCTTTTCCCTGGAATCTGATTCTCCGAGCTATTAAAGACCTACCAACCCAGACCCAGACCCAGTAAAGTAAACCTGAGCCCAAATAGCTTGAAGGCCAAACAAAAATAGACCCTCCAAAGAAACTCACGAAAACGAAGCCCAGTAAAACCAAAAGCAGTGTGGAAGACAAAAACGACCTGCCGTTTACATTTTCCTTTCTGATTATAGACAGAACACAACACATGATCATTATGACATTATCCTCGTCCTGGTGAGTGGTGTCCCCGATGATACTGCAACTCTCCCTCCGACCGACGTTGCACCGGAGCCCGGCCACCTCGGACCGCGGCCTCGTGTTCCGCGAGAAGGTACTCTTCCTCGAAACCCTAAACATAAACCCCTCGAAAGCCTTCCTCTTAAACCCCGCCATCCGCTCCGCCCCTCTCTCCACCCTGAAATCCGCCACGCGCTCCCTCTCCTCCCTGGGCCTCCCACGCGCCGCCGTGGCCCGCATCCTGGACATGCACCCCCTCCTCCTCACGTGCGACCCCTACACCCACCTCTACCCCCTCCTCGACTTCCTCCTCCACGAGGTCCCAATCCCCTACGACCACGTCCACCTCTCCCTCACCCGCTGCCCCAGGTTACTCGTCTCCAGCGTCGACCACCAGCTCCGCCCCACGCTCCACTTTCTCAGAAAGCTTGGCTTCCATGGGCCCCACCACCCCCTCACGTGCCACAACACCCTTCTCCTCGTCTCCAGCGTGCAGGACACCCTCTTGCCCAAGATTCAGTTTTTGAAGGGTTTGGGCCTCTCCCATGCCCAAGTGGCCAACATGGTCGTTAGGTCCCCTGCGCTGTTGACTTACAGCGTTCACAACAATTTGCGGCCAAAGGTGGAGTTTTTCTTCAAGGAGATGAATGGGGATGTGGCCGACCTCACGAGGTTTCCGCAGTATTTTTCTTTTAGCTTGGAACGGAGGATCAGGCCCAGGTATGAGAAGCTGCGTCAGCTTGGCTTGTCCTTGCGCTTGGAGGACATGTTGAAGGTTAGTGATGGCGAGTTTAATGCTAGGTTGGTTGAATTTAGGTTTAGGACGCTTGAGGAAGGACAACGGTTTTAGTAGGTAGTTGTTCTTGCCATTTGGTATGCTTTAAGAAAGGAGAAAGGATAAAACTTGGTTTCAGTTCTTTAGGTGCCATTAGTGTTGTTTTCCTATCAGAATTGGAGTTTAATGAAATTTGCGTTAAATGTAAGTGCATAGTATCTGAATAAATCTTTGGTTCTGATTGGAGAACAGTACTAATTGTACCTAAATACTAATTGTATCTAAGAAACTGTAGTTAAGTTTTATCCTTTAAGAAATGGTCTTCCACTATGATTTTGGCCGCAAATTTGAGGCTTTTGGGGTATCTGAGATGGCAGTTGCATTTGTGTGCACATTTTGGTAATGATGAGGATTGCTATATTGCTGCCACCATGACCGCAATTTAAAATATTAGTTGTTGGTTTTGCTAAAGCACATAGGTTGATACGTGTATGTGGTAGAGAATGGGCTGCTTGTCATTCAAATGAAACAGGGTTAAGGGCTGCTTGAGGGTTTTGGTTATGGAAAATAAGGATTTGGAAGTAGATGCACATGACCTTTAGAGAGGGTAAAGTGCGAAAATGGAATTGTGGAATTGATTTTCATGATGCTTGTATTATGAACTGTGATGGAGTTGCTAGAATCTAATCTGTCGACTATTTAAGTAGTATAAGTACTTAAGTAGTTTTACCCTATTGAGATCACTCATTGAGATGTGTTATAACCAAAATAACCTATATAAATAGGGACAATTCTCACTATGCGAACCTGTTTTCTGGGTTAGGCCTAAATCCAAATTCTAACATGACATTTATGCTTATCCCAGTGGTTGATATTGGATTTATTAAGCACTCGTTATCAGTTATCAGAATATTCACAAATGTCCTATCCAACAACCTTATGATTGAGATTTTCAGTTGTCAATATGGAGGTAATGTATTAGAGCTTCCACGTTATCTAATGTGTATAAAATAATGTACATAAATGGAGAGCACTCCTCAATCCTCATCCCTTAAGTTAGTTTTTGGAAATGAGTTAGGCCTAAATCCAATTTTCAAGATATCCCATAAATAATTTGTTAATATATGCATTTTGATACTTTTAGAGTTTGTCAAACCAATGTTGTAAGCTTTTGGCAATAATAAGGTATGCTCAATTTGGTTTAGTCTTGTTCAAATTCAATATTTCATTCTAAAACCATCTGTGTAGTCTTTGCTCTATCGTCCTCCGGGATTCTGCTATATTTCATATTTGTGAATCTTCCTGCCATTTTTCTGAGCTTGCATGTTACTTCAAGATTTTCTGGATGTTACTATGCCCAGTTATTATATTTAATTTTAAATTTATCAAGTTTGAGCTTCTTTGTTACAGCTGAAAAATGTTGTTGATCCTGGCTTATGTTTTAGCTCATTATTAAACACTAGATTGAGTCAATAAAGTTGTGTGAAAGGAAACAAGGTGTTCTTGATGCAAATGTGCAAGAATAGTCTCTGGTAAGAATTTTTGAATTCTATGGAACATTTTTGGTATTCATGGTATTAGTATAAAGTATATACTATCGAAAAACAGTGATTAATATTTGTCACAAATTGTAATTGCACACAAGGTTGATATTTCTATTTCAACATAATTTATTTCATATTTAAGATCAGGATTTGAACTTTAGACAATTTGGTTAAGAGATATAAGCTTTTAACACTTATGTTGGTGAATTCTTTGGAATATATTCTCAGTGATTGATGTAAGAGCGATAAGAGAAAATATTTGCATATAAAGGTTGTATCAAGATCGATCTTTGACATGGTGTAATGAACTGATGTTGCTGAAAGTAAAAGAAGTACCCAAAACCGGGATGCTTCATATGGTAGTCATTGGGCCTCTGGCCCTCCTTATATGAGGAATGAATGATGATTGCAGCATGGCCTAATCTTTGAAAGGAATAACTACCTCTCCTCCAACTTTTTTTTTTTTTTTCTCAAACCATTGCAACTTATCTGTTAGGCCCATTGGAACATGCAACATACTTCTCCATGTATTTCTGGAAACATCATTAGGTTCAAATGGACTTAGATTCTAATTTAGTGTTTGGGATAATTTGAATTGGAAAATAGTGATTACAGAATACAGATAACAGTTGCAGTAAATGATTGATTTAGCCAACATTTTTCTATTTTATGTGGGTGATGCCATGAAGTTTGATAAGGTATACACAGCTGGCCTCCTCAGATCCCTAAGCATCATGTTTAATTGTTTTGTTAATACTCTAGTTTATTAAAAAATTACATAAGTGTTAAATGTTTTGTACAAATGCCTCAAATGTTTATTTAAAATATCGGTTGAGAATAACTGTTGGAACAATTAAAATTTTCTATAAAAATAGTCTGTGGTCAAGGACGGAGCCAAGGGGGGACCTACGGGTGCCACGGCCCCCCCAACAATTTTAATTTTTTTTTATATACATATATATTACTATATGGCACCCCCTATTTTTAATATAAACTCATATTTTTAATATAAACTCATATGTATATTACTATATGGCACCCCCTATATGGCACCCCCAGTATTGAAATCCTGGCTCCGTCCCTGTCTGTGGTCAGGAAGTACTTAAATTAGTATACGCACCCGTCCTTTGCACTGCAACGGTCCAAAACATTCCATTTAAGTGCAACGAACGAGATCGCAACGGATTCATTTAGCATTTGAGCGGAATGAAAAACTTCAATGATTGAACTCTGTCCCACTTTTGAACAGTTTTATTATAACTAGTATTTTACATTCTGCATTGAGCATGTTTATATTTATGTAATTAAAAAATAGATCATTTTTAGATTAATGATAAATAATTTATAACAATATGTGGCTATTTTTAAAATTTATTTGAGTTTAATTATAAATAAAGATAAAAATGATTGATTAAAAGATATAAACAATTAAAGGAAGCTATTTATATTGATAAACATAAAAGGAGAATAGTTTTACATAGTTTAGAGTTTTTGTTAAGTTTCTTTTTATTATGTTGAAATGTAAGTTGTGAAATTAAATTAAATTTCAAATTAATTTTAAGAATTATATTTGACGGAAATAAAAATAAAATAAAATGGTTAATGAGATTGGATAAGGCATGTGGCTTAATAAGAGTGATAATAAGTCCTAGAATTATCCCCATATATTTATGTTAAAATAACTCTTTAAAATATTTTCGTTTAAGATAAAGATTCAAATTTATAATATGAGTAAAGAGTATTTCTGCAAATAATAATTATTTATATGATAAAAATTTATAATAAATAATATTTTTAAATATATAAAATATATTTAATTTATAGTAAATAATTTAAATTGTGATATAAGATTCCTTTTAATTATTAATATTTTTAAATATTGAATTTTTATTAAAATTTAAAGGTAAACAAGGATTGGTTGAAATGAATGAACAATCAAGAAGGTCAAATATATAAATAAATATAAAATGACAGTAATTTGACATGGTTGAAATTTTTTTTTAATTAATTAAGAAAAACAGTGTGTGAGATCATATATGTTCTTTCAAATGAGATAAAAGAGAAAATATTTAATTGAAATACATTTGTTAAAATTTTCCTTTATATGATAACATAGATCATGTAATACATATACATATGGTCTTGCATCTTACTGTAATCTTCAGATGTCAGCCATGATTCAATCTTGCAACAAAGCATAACCCTGTCAAATTAGGATGACTTTCATTAATACGAAAAAGAGAATGTTTTTTGTTGAGTTATTTGTTTCCTGGCCAAAGGTTTACAATACTATGTACTAGTACCTACTACCTAACCTTCTAGTTTGATCATCTATAATGTTTCTGGGTTGGTCCATGTGCATAACTGGTAAGAAGGATCAAGTGGAGGGAGGATTCATTGTCTCTAGGACGCAATAATTTAATTGACGCTGGATGGATCGTTTTCTCATCATCTGAGGGTGTCACAATTAATTTCAGCATATAATAATAGTTTATAATGTTGTTGTTGTTCATGGAAGCATCTGGGTCACAAGTTGACGAGGTTACTGACAGGTTGGTGCCAAGTTATAACAACTATTAATGGGTTTGTATCCTGTTAGATGAAATTGCAGGAGTACTATCTCAAATTGCAGTCCTAGAGTAAATTTCAGGCCTATTTCTTTTACCCTTTTCTACTCTGACAAAACTCAACATATAATACCATAAGTTTTGTTGGTGTTGTTTATTGAAGTTTTTATCAAAGATCAATACTAAGAGAACATATTAAACTGTGTTTTAGTTTAGACCACATGTATATTTTTTTGGAAGTACTTTTGTTCCAATCGAATAAGATTAATATGAGCAAAGCAACAAAACTCTTCTCTTGAATATTTAACACAGGTGTATCCTTAAAACTCGAACTTAGAATTGTTAGTGAAGTTGAAATAACTTTTTACTAGTTGATTCAAGTCGATGGTACACATAATAGCTAGTTTTATCTTTTCTAATTTTTGCATGTACAAAATTATTTGAACAGGTTGAAATTGATATCATGTAACTTGAAAAGCAATATATTATATACCTGAAAGTGTCTCATTAAGAGCATGATGGGAATTATTTTACTGTTGGTTCCCTGTTTGAAATGGAACGTAGATAAATATTTCAGTAGGGTCAAGCATTTTTATGATTGTTCTGATATATCTGATGCTGTTCTCCAAGCATTTGATGAAAGTTGCCACAAGGAACTGCGAGAAGCCACGGTGCCCCTCTTCCCATTGCCAATTATAACGAGGACAAGTCACATCAAGGGCACAAAATACTGTGCGAAAATGTGGTTTTAATGTTATTATTTTAAATGATGCAGCCTGGAATCACTAGCTTTGGACGTACTAGGATTTTGTTGCTTTTTCGGTTCCTAGAACTCCATTAAGGACCCTCTTTGCTTCTCAACAATTACTTGGATATTTTGGTGAATTGCAATTTAGATCACATATGTGAACAGTGAATCATATATATTATGTTATAGGATAGGAGGCTTTTGATTGGGGTCCTTTGAGGGGTACAAAGAGAATGAGAAAAGGGGAACACAGCCCTTAAGCACCATTTCCCTTATGGCAAAAAGCTTTTGCATAAATCATAGGGTGCTCAAAGGGATACAGATATTCGTCAGTGTCAGACCCTCATGCATTACAACAATAATAAAATGACATGTTTGTGGCACGTTGGTCATGAACAACCGTTGGGCCTGCTATGTTTCTTCAGAATCTGCACATTAGGGTCTACTATGCACGTGGTCTGCTGCAATCGTGTCTAAAAAGCAGTAATGGGACAACATTGTTTTGCAAAATTAATCTTAGCTAAAATTGATCTTGAAATGAGGTTATCTATGTTTGAACATTTTTATTTTGAAAGAAAATTAATAGTAAAATTTAATGTACTTAAAATCACATTAACTAATATTTTTAACTAAAGATATGTAGTGTGTGTTTAGATTGCCGTTTTAGAGACACTAAACATCTGTTTGCACATTTCAAAACATATGAAGAATAACAAAAGTGATAGATTGAAATAAATGTGGGTAATGTTCCACCAAACACATTTGTAAACATTTACTTAAAATTATTTCAACTTGATCCCAATAGTACTTATAAGAGAATAAAAGAGAATTCCATGCAAAATCTATTCTGTCCTTTATCTTCCAATGCAATTACTTATCAGTTTTTGCTATAGAAACCTGCATGAATAATTGAACATTGTAGAAAAAAAAGTGGGCAAAATCACAACTATACCCCCAAGTTATGGCATTCATTACTATGTCCCTGATACTTGACTTGGTTTACTATGGACTAGTGTTCATCAAACTCTTTTACTTTGCTCTTAAACCAGTTATTTGTCACGGGTAGTTAACATCGGAAAAATCATGGGGAAAGCAATAAGAACTTGAAGATATTGAATCTGCAATGAGGTCCACCTACTTTTTCAACCCTTTGTGGTTTTTCTGACTCTGTCATTTTCTTTTCCTTTATGAATCAGCATGTGTTACTGGCTGTTCGGATTTCTTAGTTATTGCGGTCTAAACAGCCACCTTTATCATTATATTTGCTATCATACCTTTTACATCTGTCCTTTGGATAATATTCATTAAAGTTAGCAATCTATTAATATTAAAGAAACGACTGAAATCTCTTCAAGCTCACGAAATCTTCAAGACATTAATTTCATGATACTTCACCACAAAAACATTTTTTTAAGTAGTTTATATATGATTATTATTTATACAAATATTTTTTAATTTTAATATATTTCTTTTAATCATATTATTGATCTGAAACATTACTAACTTTATCAATAATTAATTTTTATTAAAGAATAATACTAACCATTTTTAATAAATATTAGAATTTCTTTTTTTAATAACATATTTTCAATTTTCAAGACTTAAATTCAATATTTTACTTGAGAGAAGCAAATTTAGTTTATCAATGACTTGTTGATAATTTTCCAACAAATTACACAGTGCCAATCAAAATGTAAGGTTCACGTTCAATCAATTGCTCTTTTTTGACTTATTAAAAGAATAAAGACGGAGCATAAACTTCCTTTTGCACTATAATAAAAATGATTTAGATTTATGCGTATTTTGTTCTTATTAATAACTTTATTTAACCATTATATACATATCAATAATTATAAATACAAATTCATTTATATTCTCATGTCTTTATGAGATAAAGTTAACCACAATGAAATATTTTTATATAAAATTTTGACAAATGATTATAAAAACATATTTAATTATTCGTGTCAATGGTTAATTGCATACACAATTACATATATAATTTTTATTATATGTGAGAAAAAATTAATTAATTATTTTATTATTTATTTTAATTAATAATCTCGTAGCATTATTAATTACTTGTGAGTTATATTTAATTATTAGTGTCACAACTATAACTCAATAATTATATTCCTTTATTTTTTGCACTTAATTGTAAGATGAAATTAATTATATTTACACATTTATTAATCATGTGATTTATGATTGTCAAGTAAAAAAAAAATTAATTATACGTTTATTATTGAATCAATCCACATGGGAGATTTATCATTAAATCATAATGGTTCATCTAGTAATAGGGAATTAGAGTAGAATGAACAAAAGTTTACATTCGAACTCTGATGTTGGAATTGTAATATAGATTAAAAAGAACAATACATTTATCATTACTCAATTGATTATTAGTGTTTTCAATATTATTTTTGCTATGATTATGTCGTTTCATGTGTCCTGCATGTATATACATGTTTGAGCTATGGATAATATCAAGCATGAAAAGTCGTTTCATGTATCTAAATTACGTAAAACATTACATGCTGGAGCAATATACATAATATCATGTTCTTTCACATTGGAAATAAATGGTTTTCATGTTCTTTTAAGACGTACGAATGATTCTTCTGATATGTAATTTTCACTCTATGGAATCTTGAGAGGAAGAAGATAAAGCTATTAAACAGGTGGGGTTCTTTCAAATTTTTATGGAACTTTTTTTATGGGAGTTGTATCTATCTCTTTTTCTTATCGGGGACATCTCTTATATATATATATATATATATCCAGTTAAAATAAATCACAATAAATCTACTCCAGTTTTAGGCTTTGGTTTTCACCTCAGGCACAAATATTCTAATATTAACTGCACTGGCCATGGAAGATGTAATTAATCCTAGTGTATCATTTTATTTTGTGTTATATATTTTTACACTTATTAAATGTGTTTTTAATTATTTAAATATGAGGTAAATTTGTATGTTTTGGTTTTCAAATTTAAATTTAATTTTTTTGATTTTGGAATTTGTAAAAAAAATCTTATTTTTGTCTCTGCTCAAATGTTGTTAATAAATTTTCAACTACAGTATTGCACTAAATTCACAAAATAATATTTTTATTAATAAAAATATCATATTAAAATTAATTAGTAATATATAGCTGCCTCAATTTGTTATTGTCAATTAACAATCAGAAAGATCGAAACAAAATTTTCTAAAATTAAAAAATTAAAAACATTAATTTAAAATTTAAAAGATTAAAATTATATTAAAATTGATATTTTTATTATTGCAAAAGAAAGAAAAAAAAGAGTTATATCCTCTATCATTGAAGTGCAACTGTAATTCAATGAGATCCCACCTAGATACTTGATTTCTGAATCTGTCAGCATCTACATGCAAATAAATAAATAAAAATTCCAAGGTTTGATTAGGATTTATTTTTCTCCACTTCCAGAGTACTGTTGGTCTTTTGCCGTAGCAGCTTTATGTGAAGTTAATTAATGGATTTAGCGACACCATCTATTTTGTTGAACAATAACTATAGCAGTTTTAAACGAATATTGGGTCTTGTTTAATGTATTTGGTCCACAGGGGAGTACAGCACAAATTCAAAAATAATGATGTCTAGTGTCCAAATTAATTAATTTGTGTGGCAGCAATTGATTAAACATGGGGCAAAGAGGAAATGCATTTACATCCTGCAGCTACCATAGTTCCAGCCCTAATCATGTGTAATAAAAAAGATTGAATAACTATAAATTTTCTATATTAACTTTTTTACTTTATTATTATTATTATTATTATTATTTTCATCTTTATATATAAGTACTTAAATTTATGGAGAACATGTCTTATTTTTTACATGACACCTACATTTTCTATAGCACTATTTTTTATATAAAAATATTTTGAAGTTAGATCACTCTTTCGAATCATCAAGATTTAGACAACTGCTAAGTGCATGTTTTTAGAGAAAGTTTTACCATAATAAAGTCAAAATACATTAATTAATTATTAGGTTATAAAATGAGTTAAGAGAACACGTTCTCAATAGTTTTAAATGTAATTTTAGAAAGAAAAATATATGTTCTGTAAACGAATTTATTCAATTTACTAATTTTACAAATATTTAAAAATGAATAAAATATTATAAACGGTTGTAACTTAGTTTTCTAATAACCCTATCTCTACCTCTATAAATATTAGACATACTGGAGGAGTTTTGAATTTTTTGACTCATCTTATAAGGCACTGCGATTTCCTTTCCTTTAAATCTTGTTTGTTTAGGGTTTAGGGTTTAGGGTTTCAGGGGATTTACTGTTTACGACGAACGAAAGGTGAAGAAAGTTAACATTTGTTTTCGCTGATTTGCACCAAAAGAAAAGCGAAGAAAAGCAGGAGAACCCACGTGGCCGTTCCTTGCGAAATTGTGAAGAAAAGAGATGAAAGCCACGTAAGAAATGAGAAAACCCGATAATACCCCTGCCCAAAAGCTGAAAATAGGAGAAAAACTGAACTCTCAGCGAGCATAATCGATTATGTGTCATACATAATCGATTATGGTGGCATATTTTTGCTTCCAGGCGTGCCCAGAACGGGGCGTTCCAAAATTGGAACAACCCGTTCCAAACTACTAAAACAAGGGTAATTTAGTAACCTAGAACGGACCGTTCCCAAACTGGAACGGGCCGTTCCAAACTAGTAAATTAACTTAAAAATCCTAGTTAAAAACGGGCCGTTCCAAATTGGCTGTTATGGGTAAAAATGCAACCCCAAATTTGTAATGTTAAAAATTTCTTAATTTTTTAATTGGTAAAAATTAACTTGTAGAATTAAAAAATGTATCTTCATTTCATTTTAATTTATGTAAATGATTTATCAATTTTTTTAATTTATTAATTAACTTTCAAAAATTTATTGTACATTTTTTTTTTATATTAAGAAAATTCTATTATTTAAATATTGACATTAAAAAGTGGAAATATAAAAAAAATAAAGTAATACATGTTATAAAATTAAAATAATAACACTTTCATAAAGATTAATAAAATAATGTTAGAAAATATAATTATCATAATATATTTTGTTATTATTATTTATTATTATAAATATTATTATTATTATCATTATTATTAATATTATTATTATTTATTATAATTAGTATCATTATTATTTATTATGATTCTTATTATTTTTCTAATATTTATTATTATTATTATCATTATTTATTATTTTTTAATAAATTATACTTATTAATTATAATTATTATTATTTACAATAAATAATATTCTACTCATTTTTAATTCAAGGGTAAAAGTATAAATTACATATTCATCTATTAAATTTTTAATTTTTATCTATCACATCAATCAATTTCTATACAAATTCTCACAAACTTTCTACTGACTTTTCACTATCTTTTCCTTAATCCAAACAACCTCACTTTCTACTCTATTTCTCTTCAAATCTTTTCTTTTCCACTCCCCCAAATTCATCTTTCAATCCAAACACAACCTAAGAGATTGGTTTTAATTCTTGCTGTCGAAAAATCTTGCAGACGATCTTTGTGTATCTATGCATGCACGAAAATTTTGGACGTTACATTTACTGCATGTAACCAAGCTAATTAATTTGGTACGTTACGTCTTCAATGCTCCCCGCCAAATCAGGAGATATTGTCAAGGAATGTATTCCATTAATGTGGATATCATATTAGAGCATCTCTCATGGAGGTTGCTTATAAGCAACCCATGTGCCATATCACTGCTAAATTAGTTCTGGCCCATTTTATGGATTGCTTAAATTTTAGCAGCAATTCTGCTAAAATTTAAGCAACTCATAAAGTGGGTCAGAGCTGATGTGGCAGTGATGTGGCACAGGGAGTTGTTTATAACTCTGCTAAAATTTAAGTAACTCATAAAATGGGTCAAAGCTGATGTGACACAGGGAGTTGCTTATAAGCAACCCCATTGTAGATGCTCTTATATACCATGCTTTAATCTCTTGTTTATTACTCAAATTCATATAAAATAGTAGTTGATAAGTGGTATGAGTTTGTGTCATTTAATCGAGTTGTGTAAAGTTTGTGATGAATACTTTGTTCCAGTGTTTTAAAACCCGGACCGACCCGGCCGGTCGGACCGGTTGGACCGGGAACCGGTGGTCCAGCCGGTCCGAATCTGAAGTTGGATCGGTTATGCAGTCGACCCGTTTCAAACTGGATTGAACCGGTCAATTTTCCGGTTCAACCGGTGAACCGGTGGGTCAAACCGGTTCAACCACTTTTTTTTTTCTTTTTTCTTTTTTAATTTTAAGGGACCATAAATCACAAAAATAATAATGAAAATTGAATCTCTTAATGAAAAAGTAAGGAGTCTTATTAAATATAACAATGACTACTTGTTCTAATATATTTGTTTACAATATATACAACTTAAATAACTTTTATAGTATATTATTAATTTTAAATTATATATTTAATAATTCAATATCTATGTAAATATTACATATATTATTTTGTGATATTAATTGCAAGCATATTATATATGTACATATTATTTATATTTTTAATTTGTATTAATATACCGTTTAACATGTAATTTTTTATGTATTTTTTTACAAAATAAAAATAAAAATAATTTTAAATAAGATAGAAAAATTTAAATTTAAAATAAGATATGAATTTATTAAAATTTATAAGTATAAATATATTTAATATGAATATTTTTTAATAAAAATAAATAAAAATCGAGTCATGCGGTTCAACCAGTGACCCACCGGTTCAACCTTTGACCCACTGACCCAATACCTTAACCGGTTCGATGACCGGTCCGGTTTTTAAAACTATGCTTTGTTCTTATATCATGTTTATCAAGAAAAAAATATATTTTTTAATCCCAAGCGTGTGGTTCAGCGGTAGGGGTTGATTCACGCTTAAGCAATGTCAGGAATTCGAATTCTGCCTTGTCTATGCAGCCGCCTTAAATCTTGGGATCACCTATCTCACCCTTTGAGGTGCTTCCAAGAGGAGATTAGTCATTGCTATTGGCGGTAGATACTCCAGGAACGAATAAAAAAAAAGATTTTTTTTTCCTTTTATGTTAAAACTGATAAGGTAGGATAAATTTTTATATTATAACAATTTATATATGTATATATATCTATATTGGTTTTGACATACAAATTTAAAGAATTTTATTAATTAAAATTAAATAATATGCGATCATAGGTATTTATCATAAATTACTTATCAACATGGTTCTTGACAATGAAATTCAGACTTATATTTTTTATAAGATATGAGTGTGATTCTAACTAACTGGACTAATCTTTATTGACAAAGTAGTTCAAATTTAATTGCTTTTATTGTCCTAAATTCTATCTTTTAGACTTTAATTGGTTAATTTAGATTATCCTCGAGAACGTTAATTATAAGACTAATCATTGTGAGGAATATAATGAGTTAAACTAATTATAGAAATATATGTAAAGCCGTGTTCTAAATTCTTTTCCAGAAAACAATTAAAGTGGACTATTAATTTCTTTGGTGACTTAGACCTAAAGACTTTTCTAAATTAAACTAATTAAATTCTTTTTTTTTTTTCTGCTACGAGAGCTAACTATTAATTTGAATTAGACATCAGCATTCATATTGTTTTGTTTATTTTATGAAAAATAATTACGTGAATATTTTCTCTTTTTATAAAGTTATAATAACTTACTTCGAAGCTTTCTTAGTAGTTTTTCAAAATTCATTAAGCAAATTACAGGACGTGAAAATTAATCACCACTACTTATCTTACTTTGACTATTTTTATAATGCTGGTCATTCATACTTAGTGTGTATTTAGATTAACTTTCAATTATACTAAAATCTCTTACAAAATCATGTTGAAAGTTAACGTAATAAACTTATTTATTAAATAAGTTAACTTAACGATTTTGGAAAATATATTAAATGAAAAACACAATTATTTAGAAAAGTCTTTAGGTCTAAGTTACCAACGTATTGCAATCAATATAAATAATATATTAATAATAGATTGTACTTGTAAGCCTATATATTATTAGTAGTATATATATCTTGCATTAAAATTTCATCGTAATATTTTGAAATTATATATGTAACTGTTAGTTTATTTTAAGGCAAAGTTTGTTAATTTGTATATATAAAAATTAGTTTAAGTTTATTAACCTATTTAGAAGTAGTTTTTATATCTATTTTTAAAGGTATAAAGTAGACTTTAGAATAAATCTTTGAGTAATATCAAAGTTTTAAAGAGCAAATTTAACTCTTTGTATATATATATATATAAGGTGTGAAATTTGTTACTTTAATTTCGGATTATAAGTGCAATTATTTTTTTGATATATATAGAAATCAAACTAGATGTTATATACAATAATTTACTCACATTAATTATTTAACAAATGAAGTAGATCTCCTAAATTAATCAACTCACACACATTTGAATCCATTCCCACATCGAATTACAAGTAGTGGACACGAAGAGTGGAAAGTTTATCTGAGGTTGCAATTAAATTCATGTAGAAAAATCCGTTGCAGTTTCCTTGTCGCTGGAAACAAACCATGTGATAATAAAAAGTTAAACATACTAACAAACAAGAACAAAGTGGAACATAGTTTGTGCTTCTTATTCTCTCATGCATGCCTCCAGAATCCAATAGCTTAACAGGATGCACATACATGACTGATATCCATCATGACAAGTTAAAAGGCAAAACATTTTGTTTTATTGTTTGTTACTACTTATGCTCCCTCTGTCTCTGCCTCGGTATGTGATTTCAATTTTGCAAGATACAATTTGATCTGTCCTGTTCTTTGTTGCAGCATCTGATGTTGGAGGGAGGGGGAGGGGCCTATGACATTAGATTATATGCTTTGTGATTTTCCATGTAGTTCCAAAGGAACAGCCTCAATAGAATCTTGTGTATCAGCACTACCATTAATATGGTGGGCCATTTCTGACCTTTTCATATTTATACTCTTTTGGCATGTAATCTTTTCTTTCATTTTACAGCTTAGGAGACAATCTCACTTTGTGATTTGGGTCACTCCCCAAAACCATGTTCTTCAAATGTATTCACTAAGCACATGAACTAATTAATTAATTGGGGTGTTTTGTCTCTGTGGTGCCAACACACATCACTTTTCCACAAGAGACCTCACTTTCATATCTTGATGTATACCCACTAGTGCATGTACACACAAAAAGCAATGTTCCCAAGTGCAAACTGCTGTCATTTCAAATGTTCTGCTGGCTTCCCTTCATGGCTTGGAAAATTATCTCCATCTCCATTTCAAGCCTCAAATCATGTGACATGTATCCACGAGCACCTAAATCAATTGATTAGAAGATGTTTTAGTTTAACAAATGATGTTCAATTCAAGTCATTGATATATAATTATATTAAATACTCAAAAGGATAACTTTATTGTCTATAATAATCTTATTTGACTCAAATAAAATGATTTTTGATAAAGTATTTCAATAATATAGACAAAATAAAAATATTATGTGACAAGTACATGTGGTTACATGGCCATTAGATCTCTCAGGTCCTAACTATACTAAGCTATGCCACAAAATCAGTTTCTCTTTACTAACGCCTTATGATCATTTGTCATAAGTTGTATGGCATTCACTAATTTCACTGAACGCATAATCTATAATATGGTTACTCCTGTTAAAAATGGTGTGGCAAATTTAGTCCCACATCGAATAAGTTTTTTTTGATGTGGCCAAATTAGTCCCACATTGGATAGGTTTGGGAATGTGTAGTGCCTTAGGTTCTATATATAGAA
Source organism: Cajanus cajan (assembly GCF_000230855.2). Taxonomy (NCBI): domain Eukaryota; kingdom Viridiplantae; phylum Streptophyta; class Magnoliopsida; order Fabales; family Fabaceae; genus Cajanus; species Cajanus cajan. The sequence goes on along the minus strand of NC_138527.1, from coordinate 28,797,939 downwards.
ACCCTTCCCTTCACTTTGAAATCATCCCAACTACAAGTTCATTTGTAACTTCTAAGGCTTGTAGTTTTCTCTTCTCTCTCTATTGTAATATTTCTTAGTGAAATATATTTGGTAGTGTCCGAGGAAGTAGGCATAATTGGCTGAACCTCGTTAAATTCTTGTGTTCTTTCTTTCTTGTTTTGCTTTTGGTTTAAAATTTGCTAGACGTTTTCGCAACAATTGGTATCAGAGCCAGGTTATTTTAAGGAAAAAACACTATGCTCTGTGCGCTGTAGGTATTCTATAGTCGGCACATCAGAAAATTTTTCCTTAATCCTGGACCTATTTTTATTATTTGACATTTAGCAAATTTTAAACACTCTTTTCGAATTGAGCTGAGATGGCAAACGAAGAAAATCCATTTAGAATTACATCATCAACTTTGAATGCTTCTTCAAGCATTTTGCAAAGAGCTGTTGGTGGGAATCCAAGGTTGATGGTAGAGATTTTCGATGGCAGCGGTCATTTCGGCATGTGGCAAAGTGAGGTTCTAGATGCTCTTTTTCAGCAAGGTCTAGACATTACAATTGAAGGAAAGAAACCAGAAAGTATGGGAGAGGAAGATTGGAAGACCCTCAATCGATTGACATGTGGTACAATAAGGTCATGCTTATCAAGAGAGCAGAAGTATGCATTCTGCAAAGAGACCTCTGCTAGTAAGTTGATGACGGAGTTGGAGGAAAAGTTCTTGAAGAAAAGCAGTCAGAATAAACTTCACATGAAGAAAAGGCTGTTTCGGTTCACTTACATTCCTGGTGCCACAATGAATGATCACATCACTAGTTTTAATCAGCTTGTTGCTGATTTGTTAAACCTGGACGTGACTTTTGAAGATGAGGATCTTGCCCTAATGTTGTTGGGATCACTTCCTGAAGAGTTTGAGTTTCTGGAAACAACTCTACTCCATGGGAAGGTTGTTGTGTCTCTAAATGAAGTTTGTGGAGCCCTATACAGCTATGAACTGAGGAGAAAAGACAAAAAAGATAGCTCAGAGAAGGCTAATGAAGCTTTGGTTGCAAGAGGACGTCCGGTGATCCAGGCGAAAGGAAAGAAGAAGCGATCGAAGTCGAAGGCTAAAGTTGGGAAAGATGAGTGTGCCTTTTGTCGAGAAAAGGGGCATTGGAAGAAAGATTGTCCTAAACTAAAAAACAAAGGTCAATCTAAGACTGTTGCAGATTCAAATGTAGCTGAGTATGTTGATGACTCAGATTGTTCACTTGCTGTTTCTGGTTCAACCAGCTCTTCTAGTGCTTGGCTTCTTGATTCGGGATGCAGCAATCATATGTGTCCTAATCGAGAATGGTTCTATGATTTCAGAGAACTAGAAGAAGGAGTTGTTTATACAGCAAATGATGTTCCTCTTACCACACATGGGATTGGTTCTATTCGATTGAAGAATCGTGATGGAGCAATCAGAACTTTGAAGGATGTTCGTTTTGTCCCGAGTTTATCAAGAAATCTCATTTCTGTGGGAGCCTTAGAAGAGAAGGGTTTCACGGTGCACGCAGAAGGTGGAGTAATGAAGATAATCTCTGGAGCTCTGGTGGTAATGAAAGGAGTTCGGAAAAATAATAGGTTGTACTATTACCAAGGTACTACTATTATTGGAACTGCAGCAGTGGCATCCAGTGACGAGAAGGAGTTGGAGTCGGCCAAGTTATGGCATATGCGGCTGGGACACGCTGGTGAAAGATCCTTGAATTTACTCATGAAACAAGGATTGTTGAAAAATATTCAGGCTTGCAAATTGGACTTTTGTGAGCATTGTGTCAAAGGGAAGAAGACAAGGGTGAAATTTGGAACAGCTATCCATGATACTAAAGGTATTTTGGATTATGTTCATTCTGATGTGTGGGGACCTTCAAAAACAGCATCATTGGCAGGAAACCACTACTATGTCACCTTTGTTGATGATTTTTCCCGGAGAATTTGGGTGTATGCAATGAAGACTAAGGATGAGGTGCTTGGAATTTTCCTTAAATGGAAAAAGAGGATGGAAACCCAAACTGGGCGAAAGATCAAGCATTTTCGAACAGACAATGGTGGGGAGTACACGAGTGATCCATTTAAGAAGGCTTGCGAAGAAAGCGGCATTGTCAGACACTTCACAGTCAAGCACACACCACAACAAAATGGAGTGGCAGAACGCATGAATCGAACATTGCTGGAGAAAGTTCGGTGTATGTTGTCCAATGCTGGATTGGGCAAACAGTTTTGGGCTGAAGCTGTTGTATATGCGAGTCATCTTATCAATCGCCTACCATCAAGTGCAATTGGTGGCAAAACACCACTAGAGAAATGGTTCGGAAAACCTGCTATAGATTATGATTCCTTACATGTATTTGGCTGCACTGCTTATTATCATGTTAAGGAGTCAAAATTGGATCCTCGTGCAAAGAAAGCAATTTTCATGGGGATTGCATCTGGTGTAAAAGGATATCGTCTTTGGTGCCTAGAGACCAAGAAGACAATCATTAGCAGGGATGTCACCTTTGATGAATCTACCATGTTGGGAAAGGTGACAACAGAACAAAAGAAGAATGGTACTCCAAAACAGGTGGAGTTTGAAAGGAAGATTGTTTTTCCAGCAAATGATGAAGAAAAAACTCCTATGGTAGATGAGGAGTCAGATGAAGAAGAGGTTCATATCCAAGAACCTCCACAGCAACTTGAATCAATTGCATTAAGAAAGCCAAAGAGGACAACCATAATGCCTGCTCGTTATGTTGATATGGTGTCCTATGCATCTCCAGTTGCAAGTGATGACATTCCTACCACTTATATTGAAGCAGTCAAAGGTTCAGAAGAAGATAAGTGGAGAAGTGCCATGTCCGAAGAAATGGAGTCCCTTAGAAGGAACCAGACTTGGAAGTTAGCAAATCTTCCAAAGGGAAAGAAAGCAATTGGGTGCAAATGGGTATATGCAAAGAAAGATGGATTTCCTGACAAGTCAGAAGTGCGCTACAAAGCAAGGTTAGTAGCCAAAGGTTATGCTCAGAAGGAAGGAATTGACTACAATGAGGTGTTTTCTCCAGTTGTAAAACACTCTTCCATCCGTGTTCTGTTGGCTTTGGTGGCACAATTGGATATGGAACTGGTTCAAATGGATGTAAAGACGGCATTTTTACATGGAGACTTGGAGGAGGAAATCTATATGACTCAGCCTGAAGGGTTCAAGGTTGCTGGAAAAGAAAATATGTTTTGTAAACTTGAAAAATCGTTGTACGGATTGAAGCAATCACCAAGACAATGGTACAAACGATTTGACAAGTTTATGTTGAGGCAAAAGTACACAAGGAGCGAGTACGATCACTGTGTGTATTTGCGCAAGCTGCATGATGGATCTTTTATATATCTTCTTCTTTATGTTGATGATATGTTGATTGCTTCCAAGAACAAAGAGGAAATTGAGAAGTTAAAAACTCAATTAAATGGTGAATTTGAAATGAAGGATCTTGGTGAAGCAAAGAAGATTCTTGGCATGGAGATAAGTAGAGACAGAAAATTGGGAAGACTTTGTTTAACTCAGAAAGAGTATTTGAAAAGGGTACTAAAACGTTTTGGCATATCTGATGAATCAAAACCTGTTAGTACACCACTTGCTTCTCATTTTAAACTCAGTGCAGATTTATCTCCAAGAGATGCAGCAGAGAAAGCCTACATGTCTAAAGTTCCATATGCTAGCGCTGTTGGAAGCTTAATGTATGCTATGGTGTGTACAAGGCCTGACATTTCTTATGCAGTAGGGGTTGTGAGCAGGTACATGCATAATCCAGGAAAAGAGCATTGGCAAGCTGTGAAATGGATTCTACGGTACATTCTGAACACTGTAGATGTTGGTTTGGTATTTCAGCAGGAACAAGATGGTCAAAATGTGGTTGGATATTGTGATTCCAACTATGCTGGAGATCTGGATAATCGTCGATCAACTACTGGCTATGTTTTTACTTTGGCAAAAGCACCGGTATGTTGGAGGTCTACTTTACAGTCAACTGTAGCTTTGTCTACAACAGAGGCAGAGTATATGGCTTTGACAGAGGCTGTGAAGGAAGCAATTTGGCTTCAAGGGTTGCTTGGTGAATTAGGAATTCTACAAAAGCATGTGAAGGTGCATTGTGATAGTCAAAGTGCAATCATGTTGGCAAAGAATCAAACTTACCATGCAAGGACGAAGCATATTGATGTTCGTTACCACTTCATAAGAGAGATTATCGAAGAAGGTGGAGTGGCTATCCAGAAGATAAGGACCACAGAGAATCCAGCTGATATATTGACAAAGGTAGTAGATTCAATCAAGTTCCAACACTGTTTGGACTTGATTAATATTATCAAAATTTGAAGACTGCATTGGTAGACACTATCAAAGATGAGAGATTTGAAAATATGAAATTTGCCAAGGTGGAGATTTGTTGAAAATGGTGTGGCAAATTTAGTCCCACATCGAATAAGTTTTTTTTGATGTGGCCAAATTAGTCCCACATTGGATAGGTTTGGGAATGTGTAGTGCCTTAGGTTCTATATATAGAAACCCTTCCCTTCACTTTGAAATCATCCCAACTACAAGTTCATTTGTAACTTCTAAGGCTTGTAGTTTTCTCTTCTCTCTCTATTGTAATATTTCTTAGTGAAATATATTTGGTAGTGTCCGAGGAAGTAGGCATAATTGGCTGAACCTCGTTAAATTCTTGGTGTTCTTTCTTTCTTGTTTTGCTTTTGGTTTAAAATTTGCTAGACGTTTTCGCAACAACTCCTTCACATGATTCTTTAAAAAACTCATTTATACATATTCCTTCTATGAAAATAGGAGAAGAATGAAACTTGCATTCTTTTTATGTCTTTCCTTTTCTTACAGAAAAAAAGGTATAAAAGAATGTGAGCTTAGAGTTTGGAACATTGCATTTTAGAATGGAAAAGTTTATTCTCCCTTGACTTAAAAGTCTATCCCTACATATACTTGCACCAGTGAGTCTACAAACTTCAGTACTTTTGATTTTTTTCATAATGAAATTAATGTTACTTTCTGGTTGATTATGAGTAGGTACATGCAGAATGTTATCCTTCAAGAATTGGAATATTTCAAATCTTTCTAAGAATTTGTGGTCTATGCGTTCCAAACAAATAATTGCATCAACATATGAAATAAATGCAGTCTCTTAACTCAAGTTCCACCAGAGTTTTTTTTATCACAACTGCATCTTGCAGAGTTAGTAAGGCAGCTTTACAATATCCAACCAACTTGAGAGAATTTTGTGACGGTAGATTTAACTTTAATGTTATTTTTACAATATTTTCCACAATAAAGAGAGGGAAACATATATATTAAAAACTCCTAAGAAGTATAAATAAGACTGTTGATGTGATATAAAAAGAAAAAAGTGCTAGAAAAAGATAAAGAACATCAAGTGAGTATTTGCACTATTTGGAATGTCAACAAGATCAGTACTCTAAAAATATAAAGAATGCTAAGATATGGAAAGATATGATCAATGTTGTGTTGAAAAAGATAAAAAAAAAAAAAAAAAAAAAAAAAAACAACAACAACATTAAAAACATTGTACGAAGAACATTATTGTTAGATTTATAAATATGCTATGAACTCTAAGCATATAAAATAAATAGATAGTTAAGAATATGGTACTGTATAATTGACCAAGGTACACATTGACAAATCTTCTTTCTATACACTACAGGGTATCCTAAGTAGGGAGAAAGGCACTGCATGAGTACACATAGGAACTGTGGGAGTACAAAGAGAAAAAGGAAGAATCGATCAGAAACAGCTAGCTATAGCTAGAGCTAGCTACGAAGGAGTACTTTAATTAAATTAAATGAGGAAGAAAAATATAGTATTCTTTCTGCTGCATAATTTCAGCTGTCAATCCATCCACCATATTAACATATATACACACACGTACCCATGATTGTTCAATCTCTTTCAATTGGGTTGGACAAGAAGGAAACCAACCAAATTATTCACTTTGTCCTTATATAGGAGAGAATATAATACTATAATAAGGGTCCTATAGGGATTTAACTACTTGTCTCCCCAAATGGCCCAACAACATTTAATGTTGGTAACTAATCCACCTCTTCTCCTTGTAACCCCTCCAACCATAGCACAATTATATGTACAGCTATTAATCCTCTGTTTATACTTATGAATTTTAGCTGAATTTAATGTAACTGTTGATGAATTTTAACTCAATTTAATATATATAATTGGGGGGAAAATAGGTACGTGAAATCAAGTATGTGCTTTGTTAGGAGTGCAATGGAATAAGTATGTGTTTTGGATTGTGGTTTGAAACCCTTTAAATGGAAGTTTGTGAATTTGAAAATAGTAAACTGATAAGGACTTATATCCATTGTAAGTTACATTCAACTTTTTTTTTTAATGCACTCTAAATGTGTACCCTGTTTGGGTAGAGTAGATGTATACCTAAAAACAATAGGTGGAAGAGAGTGAAAAACCGTATGAAAGAAATAAGTTTAGTGTAATTGGAATGGGGGGAGTGAAATTAAAAAAAATGGTGACACCCTATTATTTTATTTTCACGTTAATGTAGTGAGTTCCACGTGATTTTATAATTTATTTTTATAAAAAATTAATAAGTTACTTATTTTTTAAAATTATTTTCATAAAATAAGTATGTGTGTCAACTTTTATTTATAAGAAAAAGTTAAATTCAAAATAAGTCGGACCAAATATATCTATAATATCAATATGTGAGAATACTTTTAATTAAATAAATTTGTTAAAATAGTTTTTTTATGACATAGAATTAATTTCTTTCAATTTCAATAGTACGAGTAATACAATAGAGCATACAATATAAAATAACTTTTAAATTCTTTGTTGCATTCGTAACAAGTACAAAAGCCGCATTATTAACTCTCCTAGGAACATATTTTAAAAGGAAAGTATTATGCTGATTCAAGAGCTATCTCGTGTGTCGAGCAATTCACAAAAGAGTACCATACAGTCTTAAAAAAATTTTCCAAATCATCTTCCGAATATTAAAATATTAATATTTTTTAATAAATTTATTATAAAATAAGTATTTAATTTAACATTTTATAATTTAAATTATTATTTTAATTATTCAAAATGCTTTTCAAAATAACCTTTCAAACATTCTATCATTTTTCTTCACAAAAATATTCGAATACACATCAGACAAATATCCATTTATATAATAATAGATATAGAACAAGTATAAATTCGCAAGATTTAGTGGGTAGATGTGTAGGTACAGGTAATATAGTACTCAACCCACCCCATCCCATAATTATATATATATATATATATATATATATATATATATATATATATATATATATATATATATTTTGTGATATTATACATGAAATTCTATTTAACCTCATTTTTTTTCGAGTTCTTATCGTTCTAGACTCTATGAATTTACTCTAAAGACACTTATGTTAAATTTTTTTTTAAGTTTATTTACAAGAATTGAATGTTTTGTAATCTTTATTTAAAAGAATTGTTATATTAGATTTTTATAATGTTAAACACCTAATAAATTAATATTATGTGTTGCTTGAATGAAATATTATCTTTTTATTTATTTATTTACTTTATACATAAGTAAAATACAGGTCGCGGATACGGGTATATGGGTACATAGGTACCCAGCGAGGATGGAGATTAAAATTGCTACTCGTGTGAGTGTGAGACTGGATAAATTATTATTTTTAAACATGAGTATGGAGACGGGTACTATAAGACCCTACCCAGACTCTACCCATTACCATCCTAACCCTCCTTTCTTAGACTGGTTTGATAATTACTTCACTACATTCTTACAATCATATATATATATATATATATATATATATATATAGAGCATATCAAGTGAGAGAGAATTTATTATGAGAGGTGAGAGGGTTAAAATATAACCCTTAGATTAATCAAGTGAGAGAAAATTTGAGGTTTAATCAAGTGAAAGAAAATTAATCTAAGGGTTATATTTTAACCCTCTCATCTCTCATAATAAATTCTTTCTCACTTGATATGCTCCATATATATATATATATATATATATATATATATATATATATATATATATATATATATATATATATATATATATATATATACTTAATTTTAATATGTGTAATATACATACTAAATATTTATTATATGTAACTAAAATTTATTATAAATTATATATAAATAAACGTTATGTTTAATATATAAATCATATTTAAAATTTGTATAAATAAATATTTTTAAACATATAAAACATATTTTAATTTACAAAAATATTTTATATTGTAGCATAATATTATTTTATTTATTGATGATTTATTTTAAAAGTATAAAAATTTAATTAATAGATATTATGATAAATAAAAATTGAATTAGATAAGTTAAAAAAATTCTAAAAATTTTCTTCGTGAAACAAGGTTCGTAAAAACATTTTCACGCATGATAGAGACTTATGCTTAATATATATATATATATATATATATATATATATATATATATATATATCTTAATATATATATATATATATATATATATATATATACCATATTCTTTTTTAAAACAAAATTATATAATTGGGATTCATCTTCTTCCAAAACATTTATCTTCTCATACACTCTATTGTTCATTTTTATTTTTTAAACATTAAGATAGAGATAACAACATTGTGTATTCTCTCATAAACTCCATGTATGTCATTATCTCTCTCTATATCTCATTCTCCCTCTCTCTCATTCTTGTGTTTATGTGTGATGAGAATATTTTTATTGATTAAAACTCATTATTTTTATCATTTCTTATTTGATTTTATTTTGTGCAGATACCTATGTGATTGAACTGATAAATTGTATGTTTTCATGATTCAAGCAAATATAATTTCAATATGTAAAATCTAGTTAATATTTTTTTATTCATTATCACTGGAATAAAAAACACAAAACATATTAATTTTATTAACTACTTAAAATATAAAACAAATTAAATAATTCATTAGGTATATTATTTTTTATCCTATTATTTTTTTATCACTTTTAATTATATTTTTTTAAGATAAAAAAGAAATCAGTACAACATTTCGTATATAAATTTTAATAAATTATTTTATTTTATTTTTTATTACAAAATATTTGATTGTTATTAGGTAATAATTACTATTTGTTTTTTTTATATCACTTTAATTTGCTCGTTAACCTATTAAAAACAAATAATGATATAATTTTTCATAAGATGTGATATTTTTATAATTATTTAAAATTTAAAAATTATAGAATTACGTTACTAATTTTTTATTTATGATTTTTAACTTATAAATTAATAAAATATTTAAGCAAAATAACGATATATATATGTTGTTTATTGTTTTCTAGTTTACTTATATTTTAATTTTAATTATTATTTTGATTAATTTAACTTTTTTTATGACAAATCATGAAAAATTGAAAATTACATTTTACATTTTGATTTACTGTGTATTTTTTTATATAGTTTAATCATATATAATTTGTTACTTTGTTATTTTACGCTAAATATTGTTATTTTAAACTAAATATGATTTTTTTTAATGTTAAATCATGACACGGTTATACCCTATATGGAAGAAGAGACTCATTTTTTTTTTGTAAAAGATATTTTTGTAATATATATATATATATATATATATATATATATATATATATATATATATATATATATTATATATATATATCCAAAAAAGTAATATTGTTACCATGTGACTATCATTGTTTTTGAGGAAACATATAAGTATTTTCATAGATATTTATGAATACCTAAACAAATTTTAGTTATTCACAAAAATTATATTTTTAGAATTTGTAATTTTTATAAATCATAATTCTCGATATAAAAAACTTTTCTCCCTAGCAAACCTATATAAAAATTAAAGTGAGTGAATCTCTCCCCTTAATCTTTTATAGGATAATTTGTATGTAAAGATGAAATGTATAACTAGTTTAAGTTCTGTTTTTGATTTTTATTATAGTTTCATGAATTTTATCTTTTAGTTTCTATAATTAAAAATATTATATTTTAGTTTCTATATATATTATTTTTATTTTTTTTATTTTCTAAAGTTTCTGAAATATTAACTTTTAGTCTTGATAGCAAAATAACTTATAGGGAATAAAATGGAAATTTTTTTACTGTCTAACAAAAATGTAAAGTTTATGAAATTACAAAAACCAAAAGAGTAATCAAACCTATATAATTATGGCTTATGTCCTTTGGTTTAATAATTCACTTCTATATATTAAACATGAATAATTAAGTTTTAATCATCAAAATGTTATATTTTAAGATGATATATACTCATTGATTGATAATGTTTTGGCAATACTTCACTTTTTTCATTAAGTGTGTAGCAAATAAAAAAATTACAAAGAGAATAAAATCTACACAATTAAAGACAAAATGGAGTAAAAATGAAGTTTAAAGGAATGTACAATCATATTTGACTAATGCATGGTCGTGCTTCAATTGAAGCATGTCTAGATGCATGAGCATGATAAGCACGACTGTGCTTACCAATATACATGATCGTACTTCCTTTATAATGCAAACAAGCATGTCTTTCCACTTTTGAAGCACGCCTATGTCTCTTCCTCATGCTGTGAAGCACATTTGTGCTTACTGATATGCAAGGTCATACTTAGCTAAATAAGCACATCATGTTCATTAAAAGCACACATGTGTTCCTTTTGTTTTGCACTAAAGAAATATATAAGCACGATTGTGTTTTCGATTGTGATTTTTGTTGACTATAATTAGGGATGTCCATACACATTGTTAGGTATATCTAGTCTCTATCCATTTTTTTCTTCTATTTTTTCTTATAATTTATTTTCTCTTATATTTGTTATTGAAGTTCTATAAGCGACTAAATGCTAAATCCTCGGAGAAGGATTCCTCCAATTACAATTATACTTTTTTCCCTTTGTTTAATGGTTTCTAGCAACATGTGTGGCTAGTTCTCTTGTTGTAGGGTTGTGATATAATTGTTTCTTGTGAACCCTAATGATGAATTCATGAATTTCTTCTTATTAAATTGTTGTATTATTTTAACATTTTCAATTCTTATTTTAGTCAATTTAAAGTTGTATGATCAAACTTTTTAACTTTAAAATAATTGAATTATTGCAAAATTGACACGATCAAACTATTTTCATAATTTCTAATTGAGTTAATTATTTAATTCGCTTCTACGTGCACATACTTTATTTAAAAAAAATCTTTTATAATAAATTTGGGTTTTTTCTTAAGATAAAGATTGATTGGCTTCCTAAAATCATAAGATTGTTAACGATTTCAAAAGTATAATTGATGACATTACTCATTAATTCATTAATTTTATCTTGGAGGATTGGAACAATAAGCCACAACTTTAGAACTGTAATCTCTGAATTTTAATAACAACTTTCTAGTCTTGTTTGCAATTTATAAAATTAATACTCCCTTGATTAATCTCTATTTACTCAAATTGTTAAAAGTCATGATTAAATTAGTAATTACTTAAATTTATTTTTTAGGTTAAATATTTGGACTTTATCCATTATTACTATTACGGTAAGATACCCTTGTGTTAAACGAATTTCACATGCAACTCTAACTTGTAACAAAAGCATTTTTTTGTTATTTTTCTTGAATGAGAGGTTTTTAGTTTTTTTTTCAATAATTTTTTTATATTCTTTTAAATTCTAGTGTACTTCAATTTTTATTAGTCATATTTATCTATATTTTGATATTTTAATTAATAATATTATATCATAATATTAATTATTTATCATAAATTTTAAGTATCATTTACATGCTTAAAATGTCAATTTATAAAAAAATAGTTATAATTTATATATATATATATATGTATAATTTATTATACGAGTTAATCATTTATACATTGTTAGTATAAATTTTTTTACACCAACAACCAATTATATCTTTTAATTGTACCATGTCACTATAAACATATTTACTTTTAATAGTGACATGACACAATTAAAAGATATAATTAGTTGTCAATATAAAAAACTTTACATTAGTAATGTATAAGTGATTAACTCTTATTATATTAGCCAAAATTTGTATATAATTTATTATATATATTTAATCGATATATTTTAGGGACTAAAATATTAGTGTAAATAAAATAAAATAGTTTTTTATATTATTTAATTTGTTATTTGAAGTAAAATATATTAAAAGGAAGTAAGTGTATTAATAGGGTTACTTATGAATGATGGGAATGAAGTTGATGGAAAACTACGTCTTAATGATCATTTATGGGTTTGTGAGAAGATGAAGGTGAAAGTGGAAACATTAGGGCAAGAAGTAGTACAAGGACCATGGGATGTTGCTCTCGCAGGTTCCCGATGTTACTATGTTAGATGTATGTGCACTGTGCACTGTGCACACATCATTTCATGAAGAAAGCTACGAGTAAAGTAAATCTGGGAATGAATTCAGAAATCTTGTTCAAATGAATCTTACTAATAATGGCATAAGGCAGCACCAGCCACCCTACGTTTCTCCTTCACCTATTTCAACCATTCATCACTCACCTCAGGTGTTCAACCCTTCCATCCAAGGACTGCCAACTACTGTTTTCTTCAGATCCACTATTTATCTTTTTATATTCTTCGTAACAAGTATTAGGTATTTTTCTTTTTATATATACTTTATTTTATACTTTAATCTTAGACAGTTTAATCAAGATAACACAGCTTGGTATTCCTTATGTTAACCAATGTATTAATATTCTATTTTAATGTATTATCATGATTTTTTTTTTACTTGTACTTATGAAGGATTCAAGATGGAATGATATAAGTAACAAAAAAAAATTAATTTCTTCCATCATCCCGATGTACAACAATGAAGGAAACGAAAATAATTCTGTAGGTAGCTTCCAGCCAAATCGGACAGAAAGGAAGGAAAATTCTAAAATTTGGCATAAACATTTTAAAGCACAAAAGTCTGCATCACAATATTATTTTTGTAATATTTATAATTTAAATAATAAAATTATAAATAAAATATTGTTTATCAACTTAAAAAAGTATAGTACTTATCTTTCTTTCTTTTCATTTTTTTCTTATTAAAAAATCAACAATCTTCAAACTATCTATTCTCTTTCTTTTTCTTTTCTTTCACTTTCTTCTTATATCAAACACATGCTTAGATTCAAAAAAGAATATATACAATTGCACTTGTAGTTAAAAATTGGCGGTTAGTGGTACTATTTTTTATATCTATCTAAATTATAATAATAACACCAAAAATTTCAATTTAAAATTATATACATATTATTTTAATTTTTTTTCCACATAATATGTTAAGACTTCACTTTAAACTACTAACTCTTTATTTATTACTTAAACTCTATACCACTAAATTGTGGTTCCATTTAATGGTACTATGTGTGTATGAGAATCTATTATTAAAAATAATTAATTCTCATTCATTTTTAAATCGTTGCTATGGAAATATTTGTATTCGTAGAAATGATATTCATAATAATTTGTACAATTAAATGAAAAAGTAAAAGAAAAGAGAAAAGTTAAATAATAAATAAAAGATATAATGAATAGATATAAATACAATAAATAATATTAAACAAACTGTCATATAAATTATGGACATATGTTATTACTCTTTTATTTCTGTTAATCCTTGTTCCTTTCCTTCACGTTAATGCTTTTTCAAAAGAAAAGAAAAAAAATAAGACATTTTCATGTTTTCTTTTCGGTGTTAATAACGTTCATAAGTCATCATTCTTCTTTTCCATTTTGCTGCTAACATATTTCAGAAATTGCATAATTCTTTTTTACAGTAACGTATTTCAGAAATTTCTCATCAACGGATAAATATATGTTCCGTACCGTACTATATCATGTTTCAGGATGACAGAAATAAATAAAACGTGTGTGACTGGGTTTTGTAAATTTCATTTATGGGTCACACTGTCACAGAATGAGAGCAGTAAATTAAATTAAAATAGTGTCTTTTTTCTAACAATATATATATATATATATATATATATATATATATATATATATATATTTAGCTGAGTTGTCAATCAGTTGAGCAAACAAGATACTAGAACATTGAAAACACAGAAAAGAAACATGCTAATCTGGTTTCCTCAATCTCGTCTTGCCCCTTCTTATTCGACTAGGTTTCTTCCGAATGCATGTAAAATGTCAAGCAATACTACTGTGTTGGAAGTGAAGATTGTGGAAATTTTCTTGTTTGGAATTACTTTCATGATTTCATCATAGAAGACATTAATAATGATTTGAAATGTTAATTTGTTGAGATATATTTATAATTTTATGAAAATTGTAATAGAGAACATTAAAAATCATATTTTACTCTTCGTCAATTCTGATACCATTTTTTTTTAACCTTTTACACGTCTTGTAACTTTGGAGTTTTTCACTGGTGTATATATATGTATATTCCATGTATGCTCATAACTGGGTATACTAGATTAACATGACGGTATGTATTTTGTTTTGCATGCAAGGGATACATAATTAAAAGTGAATCAATTTTATCATATAACTAAATTAATAAATTATAATGTTTAAAAGATTAAAGTTTACATATATATATATATATTATTGCCAGTTTGGGGAGTGATTACGAGTTTTTAAAATGTTTAGCTAAAAAGAATTTAAGATGATTTTATATTCATTTTTAAAGTCAATTTTTTTTAATCTAGATTATAATTTAAAAGGATAACAATCACTTTATATTCGATGATGACTCTTTTTATCATCACTACTACTATTTTTATTATTAATATTATCATTATTATTATTGTCAATAATATTTTATTAATATTTATTATTTTTTATTAAAATTATTATAATTATTATCACTTACAAAGTCTTGCTTAAACTATTTTTAATAAGAAGAAAATATGTTTAGACATCCTAAGCACTTCAAGAGAAACAAGAAAATAGAAAATAAATGATTGATAATGATTCAATTTCAGTCATCTAATTTTTAAATAATATTCATTATTATTCCTATTAAATTTCATAATTTTCATTACCATTATTGATGTATGATGTTTAATGTTACTCTTCTATTGAATTTCATAACTTTCATTATCTAATGATGTCAATCTAAACAAAAAGAACATTAAATATTTTTAAAAAATCAAATAATCAAATTGAACTATTTAAAAATAATAAAATAAAATAAAATTTTAAAAATAAATAAAAGGAAAAAATATAATTTACTCTAAATTTTTTATTAAAAATTACGGCAACAATCTATTAACAGTATTAAATATTGGAGTTGATAAACAAAATTTTGTAATTTTAGTATTTAAAAAATGTAAAAAAGAGGGGGTTAAAGGTGAATATAGTATGTATATAGTATACGGTTGTTGGGGAGAATGACGTTGTGGTGAAGTGTTATGTGAATTAGTTGAGGCAGCAGGTGTGCAGGAACAGTACTATGAGCACATATGGTTTATAACTATTCATGAATTAATGCTTTTAGCAAAGCCAAGAGATTTGGTTGTTGGGTCGACTTCAGGTGGTTGAATCCCAGGTTAATGTCTCTTTCCATCACTCTAATGTTACCTCATTTTCTTTTTCCCTAATCACTTTTCATTATTTTATGGTGAAAAGAGACTAGGGTTGAAAAATAAAAGATAATTGAGATGGATAAGAATGATATTTGTGAGTTGTGGAGGTGATGTGATGGGGAGAGAGTAGAAAGAGAAAACTGAGTAGGTAAATGCAGGAATAGGGTAGGGGTGGTGCAGATGAATGAAGATGAAAAGAAAGGTGTGTGTAGCTCCACCACCACGTTCAAGCCTCTATCTTTTGTCAATTTAGAGAGAGACAGCCTTAGACTCTGCAACCCCATGAATGGAGAGAGAGAGAGAGAGACTCACACGTGTGGTGTGAATGAGCTAGGTGCAGCCAGGGAATGAATCATTATAGTTATAGTATAATGACAGCATGCATCTCATCTCACTTTTCACTTAACTACAAAATAAATACAATCTTACTTTAACAATGTCAGACAGGATAAATGAAAGCCACTATCCAAAAACCCTCACTCTAATTATGAAAAAGGAGTAGGAGTAGCAACAATTTATTTTAATTATTAATTAGAAATGAATTATATTGGGAGAGAAATATTTTGTTTTGAGTAAACTTACTTCAATAAAAATTTTATTCTTTTCAAATATTGGTTTAAAAACTTTTATTATTAATAATTTCTTAAAATTTACTTTTAAGTTAATATAATTAAAGTATTTTATTTTAATTTTTATACACACAACTTTATTTTTTTAATCTTATAATTTTATAAATTTTAACTTATAGGCTCTATAAAATTAGATGACAAGAACTAAAAGAATTCACAAATAATATGTATAAAGATTAAAATGAAATATTTTTAACTATACAACTAAAAGGTAAATACTATAAAAATTATAGATATCTAAATGATTATTAAGTCCCAAAAAATTTACTTAATATCGTTTAATCTACCCACTTGGTGATATTTTCAAGTTATTTTAAATAGGTTATGAAAATAATAAGCTAGTAACTTTTTTACTTTTTCATTTTTATTTTTATTAATTTAATTAATGTAACATTGGGCATTTGAGTAATGTGGTTGAGTTTTGAGTCCTTAAAGCACCTTCATCTTCTCTTCTTCTGTCCAAAGTTCCTTAGTGTGTGAGGAATCATTACACGATTGAGGATTCAAAATTTGAAGCTTAGAATCAAAGTGGGTTGGAGTGGAGCTGGTCGAAGCTCAAAGTCATTTTATTTCTTCTCTTTCATCTTCTCCATTCACTACAAGAAAAATCAAGATTATCTATGGAAAAATCTGTAGATAAACATAAAAATCCGTAGATAAATGTCAATTATCTACGGATTATCTATGGAAAAAAATCTGTAGATAAAATGGTCGTAGATAACCTATTTCAGGAAATTTTTATTTAATTTTAATAAATTTATTAAAGTAATAACCCTCATATTTGGCCTCTCAAGGATGCTATTTCATTACACTTCACTTTTCAACATGTTTTGTCCTTATTGCACATTTTCTGGGAAACTTCCCAGAAGGTCACCCATCCCTATACTACTCCAGGTCAAGCACGCTTAACTGTGGAATTCTTATGAGATAGGCTACAGAAGAGCTAATGCATGTTATCAGTATAAGTAGTGCAAATTAATTCATTTAAGTACAATCTCATACTTATACTATTTTTGGATCCCTCTCATTTTGGTATGTTCAGACCGCTATAAAAATATAAAAATATATATAATAATTATATTACCAATAATAATAATAATTATATTATATTTAATTAATATTTATTTATAAATATACTTACTTGTATAATTAACAATTTACTTATTTCTATTTAAAAATAATATTATGATACAATTTAAATTAATTATTATAAATTTAAAAGTTTAAATAATAATTTATATATTTTAAAATTATAATCTTAAATTTTCAATCATTAATAAAATACTAATTTAAAATCTTATCTAATTATATCCTAATATTTTCATATCAAATTTAAAATCATATATTAGTATGTTATTTTTTTTATCATCAATTAATTTAAAATATTATGATGAATTAAATAAAATTTTAAAATATATTTTAATCATAAATAATTTTAAAATGTATTTTAATCAAAAATATATTTTTTGGTCAATACGATAACTAAAAGTATTATGATAAATAATTAAATTAAAAAAATTAAATCTTATAATGATTATTTTTTTAATGATGCTAAATTAAATATTCTAATTCTTTTACAATAAATTAAAATGAAAAGATAATAAAATATGTTAATTGATGTTTCAAATATGTAACCTAAGAAATTTATTTACGGGTGAAGTTATCTACGAAAATTTCCGTAGATAACTTATCTATGGAATAATCCGTAGATAAGTTACCTACGGATATTTCCGTAGATAACTTATTTACAGAAAAATCCATAGATAAATTATCTATGGAAATTTCCATAGATAACTTATCTACAGAAATTTCTGTAGATAACTTATCTAATAACAATTTTAAAAATATTTATTTTAAAATATTATAATAAATTAACTAAATTTTAAAATATATTTTAATCAAAAATATATTTTTTTGTCGATACAGTGACTAAAAGTATTATAATAAATAATTAAATTTAAAAAAAAATAAATCTTATAATGATTATTTTTTTAATGATGCTAAATTAAATATTTTAATTATTTTACAATAAATTAAAATGAAACGATAATAAAATATGTTAATTGATATTTCAAATAAAATGTTTTACCTACGAAATTTATCTATGGGTGAAGTTATCTACGAAAATTTTCGTAGATAAGTTATCTACGGAAATTTCCGTAGATAACTTATCTACAGAAATTTCTGTAGATAACTTATCTACAGAAAAATTCGTAGATAAGTTACCTACGAAAAAATCCGTAGATAAGTTACCTACGGAAAAATCCGTACATAAGTTACCTACGGATTTTTTCATAGATAACTTATCTAATAACAATTTTAAAAATATTTATTTTAAAATATTATAATGAATTAACTAAGTTTTAAAATATATTTTAACCAAAAATATATTTTTTGATCGATACGGTGACTAAAAGTATTATAATAAATAATTAAATTTTAAAAGAATTAAATCTTATAATGATTATTTTTTTAATGATGCTAAATTAAATATTTTAATTATTTTACAATAAATTAAAATGAAACAATAATAAAATATGTTAATTGATATTTCAAATAAAATGTTTTACCTACGAAATTTATCTTTGGGTGAAGTTATCTACGGAAATTTTCGTAGATAAGTTATCTACGGAAATTTCCGTAGATAACTTATCTACGGAAATTTCCGTAAATAACTTATCTACGAAAAAATCCGTAGATAACTTATCTACAGAAATTTCCGTAGATAACTTATCTACGGAAAAATCCGTAGATAAGTCACCTACAGAAAAATCCGTAGATAAGTTACCTACGGAAAAATCCGTAGATAAGTTACCTACGGATTTTTCCATAGATAACTTATCTAATAACAATTTTAAAAATATTTATTTTAAAATATTATAATGAATTAACTAAATTTTAAAATATATTTTAACCAAAAATATATTTTTTGGTCGATAGAGTGACTAAAAGTATTATAATAAATAATTATATTTTTAAAAAATTAAATCTTATAATGATTTTTTTTAATGATGCTAAATTAAATATTTTAATTATTTTACAATAAATTAAAATGAAACGATAATAAAATATGTTAATTGATATTTCAAATAAAATGTTTTACCTACGAAATTTATCTATGGATGAAATTATCTGCGGAAAGTTTCGTAAATAAGTTATCTATGGAAATTTCCGTAGATAACTTATCTAATAACAATTTTAAAAATATTTATTTTAAAATATTATAATGAATTAACTAAATTTTAAAATATATTTTAATCAAAAATATATTTTTTGGTCGATACGGTGACTAAAAGTATTATAATAAATAATTAAATTTTAAAAAAATTAAATCTTATAATGATTATTTTTTTAATGATGCTAAATAAAATATTTTAATTATTTTACAATAAATTAAAATGAAACGATAATAAAAAATGTTAATTGATATTTCAAATAAAATGTTTTACCTACGAAATTTATCTATGGGTGAAGTTATCTACAGAAATTTTCATAGATAAATTATCTACGGAAAAATTCGTAGATAAGTTATCTACGGAAATTTCTGTAGATAAGGTATCTACGGAAATTTCCGTAGATAACTAAATATTATCTACGGAAATAATTCCGTAGGTAATATTCCGTAGATAACTAAAAATTATCTACGGAAAAAATTCCATAGATAATATTCCGTAGATAACTAAACATTATTTACGGAAAAAATTCCGTACATAACATTCCGTAGATAATAATCATTTTTCTTGAAGTGATTCTTTATTGCTCAAAGTCAAGATAAAGGAAGTTAGAATTCAACTCTTGACAAATTTGTTTATGCATGTTAAGAGATGCTTTTCAAAATCCCTATTTTCATATAGTATTGTTAGATTTATTGGTGAGTTGTGGTTCATAAAAGAAATTTGGGGTTTTGATGTTCTCTTAAGTGAATTGAGTAAAAGTGGATAATCTTGATGCCTTATGTCATTTTTAGTTGAAAATGAGTTTAGAATATTGCATATATATGAAATTTTATGTTGCATGTGGTTGATTTCTAAGTTACGTGTGTGAATATGAAATTTAGAGTTGAATGACCTAGTAATTGCTCTTGTTTCGATGTTGAGCATTGTTGTGGATGTTGAGCTTTCAGGCTTACAAAGATTTCGATACTGAGCATTACTCTCAATGTTGAGCATTGGGCTCACATAAATTTAGGTGCTGAGTGAAAAATGTCATGTTGTGGTTTTCTGTAATTTTTCTTATAATAGATGATAGAGTTAGAACTTAAAGTCTTCATAAGAGTTATAAATAACCATTTTAGCTTTCATATGAGATAAATACGAGTTTCATTGGATTAGTGGAACTCCAATTGTGTTGAGTTATGTGAACATTGTCATTGTACTATTATTGATTTTGGTAAATTATATGTTGATACATATGATGGGTGAATTTGGTGAACATGAATAGAATATTTGTGTCTATTGCATATTGTATGATGTATGATGATGATGATAAACATTGACATGCTATTATGATTAAGTTGTCTAGCATTGATATGATATGTATGACGAATGTGCTAAAGTTTGCAAGGTTTAAGTTGTGTATTGGCATTAATATGTTATTATGATTAAGTTGTCTAGCATTAGTATGCTATGTATGATGGTGTAATTTGATCTTTATATGTATTGACTTGAGGTAATGTATGCAGATAATGAATGTTAAGGTGTGGATGCTGAGAATGCTTTGAGGATTAAGGCATGTTGACTAATTTAGGACTTGAGAAAAGGAAATGTTTTAGAAACTAAAGATCCCACATAGGGGGTCTTAAAGTAGTGCTCGGGTAGGTCATTGCTAGAAAACATTCCTTAAGTAAGTGCGTCTCTTGGAGCGGGTTTTGAAGTGTCTTAAGTATCATTTAGGTCTTTAATCAATGATTGAGTAAGGTAAGAGGTTGAAGGTTACAACTCTTAATCGAGTACTTGGAAAGGTTGCATGGTTCCTTGAAGATAATTAGTGAATGAATTCCATATGTGACTTTGTAATGTATGTCAAGGTCGTGGTAAGTTTATATCTAGTTGTATTATTCCTAATAGTGGAACCAGACTTTCTTAGTGTAAATGATAAGATTCGAAAAATTATATGAGGGATTGATATCCCACTTTGTTGTGACCGAGTCGGTGCTTCATATAAAATGAGTATAAAATCATAAGTATGTAAATAATTTTGATGCTAGTTGATGATCCATAAAATGTAGTGATCATTATGAGTTGTTACATTTATTTATTTTTAACTCAAATAACTAAATATATTTTATATTTATCAATTTTATGAAACAATCTAATCCAATTAATTATTTTATAAGTTTTAGGTTTTGAACTCATATATATACATTAATACATATATACTGATTATAGGTAACTTAAAAATTAAAATTTTCAAACACATTCAATTTATATTAATATTCAAAAGAATCAATCAATAATTAATTGGATAAATAATTATTGCACTCTAATTACAAAAATAATATATAATAAATTTATTAAATTTTAATAATTATTTTAAAATTAATACTTACTATTTTTTTCTTTGGAAAGGATAATAAGATAGAACACTAGAACATTATTACACTAACTCCTCAAGAAATTAAACTCAAAATTATTTATACTACGTGATTAGGTGAAAAGGATACACTTTATACCTTTTTTTTATTAAAAATAAATATAATAAATAATTATTTAAGAGATAAGAAGTTTTGAGGTAATTATTTAGGTAAAATTATATAAATAAATAAATAAACTAATTTATAGAGTAATAAAAATGAATTAATTTAAAAATTTATTTACACAAAAAGAAACATCTCTTTTATTAGTAATTAGCAAAATAAAAATAATTTATGTCTTTATAAATTTTATTTAAATAAAATATGTAACTTTTAAAATAAAAATAGTGAATTTGAATCATGCAATTACGATAAAAATATTTTAAAAAATAAAAATAAAAACAAAAGTAATTTTAAAAAATTATAAATTAAAAGAAAAAAAATAAAAAATTCAACATATCTCTTTATTAATGTTATAAATATATAAACTAATATCATTCATATAATATTTTTTTTATTGAATTTTGTAATAATAATATTATTTTATTTCTTTCTGAAGTTCCATTATTTATTTGATCATTTACTTCTATTTCTTCGTGATATCTCTATTGTACTTCCATAAATCTTTACACGATATTATTATAAGAACAATTTCTCTTTCAAAGTTCACTTTCTCCCGGCCCACCTCCCAAAATTGTACTGATGGTAAAATAAAAAAAAAAAGAAAAAACAAATCCTCTTTTTAAAGTTTTATACTATCTTAGAAGTGCGTGAAAATTTCACATTTCGTGTAAAGAGACACTTCACACCTATGTCCATGTCTCTTTGCTTCGCTGCAAAACCTTTTCCTCTTCAACTTCACCATTTCTCCAACATTACTTTTCTCATGTCACACTGTCTCCAGCACATCACAAAAGCATTGTAATTCGGTCGCATGAACAACTATGATACGGTAACAGTTTCATATAACAACAACAACATTTGTGACACAAACTTGTGAAATGAAGACATGGCTAAATCCAAGTGTTGCATGATCTCTTCACAGCAAAGCCAGAATGCCTCTTCTTGTTACCCTTTTCCTTCTCTTTCCATGATGGGGTCTCTCTCTCTTGCTTCCTCCAACTGTGCCACACTTTCGAATGCTTCTTCATCTCAAGAGAGTTGTGGCTATGCCTCACCAAATGGGAGGAGCACAAGCTGGACTTTTCCTTTCATGAGGGAGTTCCTTTCCTCTAACTTTGAAGTCTGTAGTGATGTTGTTGGGGTAGGGGAAAGTAACAGTTGTGACAAAATAAAGCAAAGTGCCAGGTTCAATGAAGAGAGTAACCCTAATGAGAACCTTGTCAGTGGCAAAGAGGTTGATAGTGGAAACTCCAAACTTTGTGCAAGAGGGCATTGGAGGCCTGCAGAAGATTCCAAGCTCAAGGAACTTGTGGCTCTTTATGGCCCTCAGAATTGGAATCTCATAGCTGAAAAACTAGAAGGAAGATCAGGTGTGACAACAAAGTGCAAAATCAATGCTAATTAACTTCATTATGAGCCTCTTTGGATACATACACACAAGAAGTGTTTTAAGATCTTCTTTTATTAGAAATAGTTCAGTTTTGTCTTAAAAAATTGTCTAACTTGTATTCAATTAAGTTCTTGTATTATTTTCTCTTATGGTGTGAGTGTATTTTATATCATTTTCTCTTATGGTGTGAGTGTATTTTATAGAAGTTGTAATCTTCCCTTAAGTTTCTTTGATGTGATTTATTTTGTATATGAATTAGGGAAGAGTTGTAGATTGAGGTGGTTCAACCAGTTGGATCCAAGGATCAACAGAAGGGCATTCAGTGAAGAGGAGGAGGAGAGGCTAATGCAGGCACATAGAATCTATGGCAACAAATGGGCCATGATTGCAAGGCTTTTCCCGGGGAGAACAGATAACGCAGTGAAGAATCACTGGCATGTTATAATGGCCAGGAAGTACAGAGAACAATCCAGTGCTTACAGGAGGAGGAGAATGAGCCAATCTGTTTACACAAGAGTGGAGCAAAATCCAAGCTTTGTTTGCAGCAGAGATAATAATAATAATAATGATAATAATAATAATAATGCCTCCACAACTGAACCAGAACCATCACCTTCCTATTGTCTCAACCTCCGCCACAATGGAGCAGCACTCAGCAATAACATGCCTAGTTTCCCGTCCTTCCAAGGAATTGTACCAGCTGTGGTTGGTAAGTTTGGCTTGAATGGTTATGGTGAGAGAGAAGCAATGTCAAACACTCCACGACATGTTGGAATGTGTGCTCAACAAGCACCATTTGATTTCTTCTCTGGTGTGTCCTTTCTCTCCTTCATTATTCCCTCTTAACTGAATCTTTTTGGTCCTTTGCCTCCTGCAAACTGCTTCCATATAAATGTTCCTTAATTCTCAAGCTTTAACAAGCTTTTTCTTTTCCTTTAATTCCAAATTTCCAATCAAGTTTAATTAATAGTAGCATCTTCTAAAATGGTTTGTAAAAGTGATGCAAGTCATCTTTAGGTTGCCTTAAATTTTGTAACACAAACCTATGGTATGACTATGAGCATGTTGATGCAAATTTCATTCTTGTTAACTAACATTTTCCTATGGTATGTCTATGAGCATGTTGATGCAGATTCCATTCTTGTTAACTAACATTTTCCTATGGTTTTGAAAGTTGGTAGAAGCAATGACATGATGGGGGAGTCTACGAGCCAGGTCAGATTCAGGGAAAGGACTAATGAATCTCATAACCATAATTGCCAATTATCTGGTTTCTACCCTCATTACCCCCAACAACACTTGACGGCAATGCAACAACTAGACAACAATTTTTACAGTGTTTTGAAATCCTCCTCAGCATCGACAACAAGCACAGCCAAGGAACCATCATCATCACCATGTGTCGCAGAAATGAAAGATAAAGTGGTGAATAGTGACCCCCCAGATGGTGTTCCACTTCCACCCCAATTTTTTGACTTCCTTGGAGTAGGAGCCACATGATCAGATGATCCAAAAGCTGCAAACTTCCCCGGAAGTTCCTCAATATAGGTGTGGTCCAACATAACTGAGAAGCCATTCGAGGCATATAGAAAGGAAAGGATAGTTGCTTGAGTTTGGTTTGGTGCACTGTGTAAACTTGCGTCACTACCTGTGTGTTGATGGTGATATCACCCGTCTCTATTGTCATTTCCTTTTTTTTCTCACATATGGGGGACCCTTCTGGAAACTATTTCAAAATAATGCTCATAATTTAATTCCATTACCATGATCTTCCCTATGCTCAGCTTCAAGTTCTTATTTATTTTTTTTCCTTTATATGGTTAATTTTTTTTAGTTAAAACCAAATGAAAGATGGAAAGGGTCATGTGGGGTATTAAATATGTCCTAGACATTCTTTGTTTCTTGTAATGTGTTGTATGGTTAATTCGTTAGGAATGTGTGTATGTGATGATGGAGCTAATCAAACATTTTAGAGGAAAAAATGTTAGGGTAGGACAATAATTGGCGAGGGTTGTTTTACATGTAGCTACAGAAAGATGAATTGTGAACTGTGTTGGAAAATATTATTGACGAGAATAGTCCAAGTCCAAGAAGAGGAGAAAAGGGGAATGGGTTAATTGGAACTGTTGAGAACATCGCTTTCTCATGGGCCTTGAATGCAATAAGTGAGAGGCACAAATTGTGCAACCGACTTCAAATGTGCATTCATTGTGGGAACTGTTCTGTTCAATATCCTTCTCATCAGCAGTGCTTTTGTGAGAATTCATGCCCCTCTCTTATGTGTGGTCTTTATTAAGCTTTAAAATGAAAATGTATAACAAATGCAAATATCATCATGGTTAAATGTAATGTACAAAGTGCTTCTTAATTATACTATGTTATGAGGTTAGTCATTAATTTTAATTGTACATACATATTTTGTATCAATATTATAATAAAATTATGTATATTAAAAGTTGTAAGAGGTAACATTATAAAATATAGATATATTTTTTGGAAAGGATATAAAATTATGATAAATTATTAGTTATGTGGGAAATGAAATACATGTTATAAAAGTATGTTGTAGGAATAAGAATGTGTAGTGAAGGCAGATTGGTGAGGCTAAGAAATTTTTTTGATGAGACTGTTTATCTGATCCAAGAAAGTGTATTATTTATGGGAAGGCAGCTTCACGTCAGCTGTTTCGCTATCACCTATCAGTAACGTTAACAGTTACAGCAGTATAAAGCACAGATAACAAGGGGATATATGTTAGAAGAAAAAAACAAACACACACATTTTTTAATAAAAGTATATTTTAATTATTTATTATCTCATTTATGATTTATTTGGTGGAAGTGATATAATAAGAATGAGATAGATTAAAGTGGATTTTGAAAAAATGTTGGGTAGAGTCTATTTATTAATGGAATTAAGAAATTAGAGATGGATTCTATGTTATTTTATTATGGTAGAATTTACAAGACAAACATATATAATTATCTATTAATGTCATGGTCACTATATATTTGATTATGTTTTGATGGTAATGAATAAGGTAACTCGCAATATTTAATTATGTTTGAATATTAATGCATTGTGAAAGTAATTGTTTTTATTTATTTATTTTACATAAAAATTTAATTATATAAAATATAATTTTAAAATATTAATTTCTTTTTATATTTTATCTAATTTTATTTTATTAAACAATTAAAATTTTTACTCTATCTTATATTTATTTCATATCTTTCAATTCCTTCCTTTTCAAACAAAACATTAGTAACACTCTCCTTAAAATATTTTTTTTTAATACATAACCTTTCAATTTTACTACATTTTTTTGACTTTTGTAATAAAGACAACAATGATATGAAATTAATAAAATTTAATACAAATAACTAATACTTTTAATATATGTAAAATTAGTTTTTTTTTATATATGACTTATAATAGAGAACATAAATATTATATAGGAGCACAAGAAGTCCTAATTATGAGTAACATACAACAAATCATCACTATCAAGAAAAATAAATATGTTAATTATTTTTAATTAATTCTATCATAAGTTCAGATCTTACTTCAAAAATATCATTTGTTTTTAGTGGTTTATATATTTAATGTTGGTTATAAGTAAATACATAAGAAATATAATTAATAATAAATTATGAGTATAAAATAAATTTATTATTAAATGACTTAAAAAAATAATAGTCACATATAATTAAGATAAAAAGATGTCAATTTGTTACTTATAATTAAGACTAAAGGTAGTAGTTATTAAGTGTCAAAGTAATTTTTTTAATAACAAGGTATAATTCTTTTCCATCAGATCAGTTTTTCTAGGATAAAATTAGAATTTGATCATAAAATAGAAGTGTCAAATCATTTACGCTAATAATTATAAATATTTTAATACTTTTTATTACGGAAAAAAATTATTAAAAATTAAAATTTTATGTATTGTGCGTTTCCATTAATAAGTTTATTTTCATAAGTTTTAATCAATTTTTGGTGTAAAAAACGTTTCAATAAAATATATAATTTTCAATAACTTTAACTGATGGTAGACATTAGCATAGTAACATATTTGGATGAGAAATTTTAAAATTTTAAAATTTTTTGAAATTTGAATTATTTTGATTTTAAATTTTTACCATTTTTTAAATATCTTTTTGAATAAATTAATTATAATTTCTTAAATTTTAAATTTTTAGTTTGGATATGTTAATTTGATTTCTATGATAGATAAAATTGATTTTAAAGATATATATACATATTAAATATTTAATAATTTTAAAAATTAATATAAGACAATGTTTAATAATTTATTTTTTTTAAAATATTCAATAATTAAGAGATATGGGAGAGAACTAAAAGATATACATCAAGATAAAAAATAAAAAATAAGGAGAATTTTAAATTCTTATTTTTGTAAGAGAATTTCAAATTTTACTATTTTAAGGAACTTCATAAATAGATTTTAAATTTTTGTAAATTCTCTATTCAAACAAAGCATTTCATTCCAAGACATTGAAATTCTTCACAAAAGAACTAATTACTTGATGGCAAACTCTAGGAGAAGTGATAGGTGTCTTCTCCTCGGATTCACCAAAGCTTGGATCTGTTCAAGAAGACTTGAAACCGAAGTAAAGAACTCTTAAGATGAAGGATGATTTTCGGAACTAAGGTTTCCTAAGCTATGGAGAGAAGTATCCAAGCTTAAGAAGCAAAGGATTTCTCACTTCAAAAGGTAAGAACTAGGTAGAATTCCTAAGGTTCTTGAAGGCAATATCTAGGAGACTTTTGGGAGAAACTTGGCAAATGAAATGCTCTCAAATTTCTCAAGTTCAAAAGTGATTACAATGTGTGAAGGAGGGAGCTTATAGAACTGGAATTAGGGAGCATTTTGGCGCCAATGTGAAAGCTTCATATGTGGCGCCAATATTTGAATTCAAAATTTGAATTTTGAACTCAAATCTAAACCCACATGTGCAAGTCCGAATTCAATGGGTGCTAAATGCATTTAGGTTTGATTTAGTGTGTATTTAGGGTTGAATTTGAGTCACACATGTTCAGCCAAGGTGGCTCCATCCATGTGACTCAAAATGCAACTTAAATGCATACTAAATTAAACCTATTTTTGCCTAATTCATTTAAACAAGTAATCCTCCTTAAATCCTAAACTAATGGCCTAAATACAATGGCCAAACATATACAAACATTAGGAAATAATAAAAGAAACAAAATGAGCCCAATATTGGGTACCAAAAGCCTAAAGGCCCACAAAGCCCAAAAACAGGCCCAATAAGCCTATGACCAAAAAATGCTAATCTATGTGGTCCAAAATATAAGACCAAAATATGTGAAACCTATACTAATAGAATATGTACAAAATATAAGAAAATGGATTTATCAAGATAGGCCCATGAGATGCTCAAATTGGGCCTTCCAGGCCCATCAGGCCCATTGGGCCTTGACTGGCCCAAACCTTCATCTCTAGCCAACTCCTCTTGGATCTTTTAGGTTGTCACCTCTTGCCTTCCTTAGCATGATTCCATCATCCCCTCCCTCTTGAAAAGGATTTGTCCTCAAATCTCGAGGATGTATGGAATAAAAATTATCACCTACATACACAACATGCCAAGTATAAGAGGTAAAATTTTCATGATAAGAAAAGGAATTATGGATCCTAAGAGGAGTCCTTCTATCTAGCCTAAGAAAGAAAAATAAACTATCAAAATTAGACTCCCTAAAAATAAAAATAGGATCTTTTTCTAAGCATAACCTAGAATAAAACCCTAAAAATGTAATAACACTAAGACTAATATAATAGAAATAAAGATTCTTAAAAACCAAAACATATTGCCTAAAGTACCCTAAATGGTAAGCTAGGCATTTCCTAGAATATAAAGAAAAGACTACGAGAAAACTTCCTAAACAATTTTGAACTTGATTGTTTGTTAGATACTTATAATCATATAAACTATATTTGTCTTGTAGGGAAGGAATCAAATTAAGTTCAAAGGAGAAAAAACTTCCCGTAGGATCAAACATAGAATATAGTTCATTACAAGTTGTATCCACCAAACAATGTAAGCTAAACATTGGGTGCTTTATTAAGTCTACAGAAATACTTTCTTCCTTGTGCACCTCCAAGGGAGTAGTATAAGGAGTAATACTAGAAATAGTGCACTCCTTCTTCACAATATCTTGAAGTTGAGAATTATTTGTTTGATGATTTTGTTGCTCATTTTCAACTTCATGATCAGTGGTAGTATTAGGATAAGAGTTAAGATCCTTATGTATAAAGAGAGTATTTTTCATGGGTTGTTTAGTGTTAAAGTAACTCTCCTTAATCACAAGTTCTTTAGAGGAAATATTTTCCTCATTACTCTTCCCTAAGAGAAATGCCTTTTTTCTTTCTCTTTCTCTTGTTTTTCTCAATTTTTCTTTTGCTAAAAGTTTTTCTTCTTTGTGTTTGAGAATGAGAATTTCTTCCTCCAAAATTACAAGTTGTGCTTTTCTTTCAAGTTTTTCTTTTTCTCTTTTTAACACTTCTTGCTTTGTCCAAGGTGTTAGTGGCTTAAGCTCTTGAGTTGATTGAAAAAAATGTTTTGAAGAGCTTGATTCACTAATACCTAAGGAATGTTTTCTCATGATTTAAACAAAAAAAAATTATATGCTATGCAAAAAAAATAAAATATTTTTGGTATTTTCTAGGAACAAAAATAGCACTTGGAAGTCTAAGTGTATAAGTTGCACTATCAAGGGAGGTGAGCTACTAAGAGCCACTTAATAACCAAGCCTTTTCAAGTGGAAATCACTAAACTCCTTTGTGGTATTTTCAATTCCCCAAAGATTTTCACAAAGATTTTTATGTGTATGCTTTTCACAATTTGTTTTTGAAGCTATCTAAGCGTGAACAATAAAATCTACACAAGTCTAGACGAAACAAGGCAGCAAAGTAAACACAATTAAGATCAAACAACCAACTTAAAGGAAGCAAAGGTAAGCAACTAGTCGATTTGCCCTAAGTGGAAGCTTGAAACATATGAAATTTCCAAGTCACTTCCACTAGTACTACACGTGAGTAGGCTACCAAAGGTTAGATATACCTGACCAGCTTCTTAATACTCCCCTCCAAGATTTACAAATTGATTTAAAATACAAGAGAATTGACAAAAATTTAAACTAAACTAGAAAGCAAATAATGGCGGCTTTTGTGACCAAATTAGTGACGGATTTGTTGTCCAATTTTCTAACACTTGTTTAAGTGTTTCAATCCGCCACTAACCCTTGAATCAAGTTGCTCCTGGACCCTGCACAATGAACACAACAAAATGGTCAATGTAGGCTGCTCACAAGGTTAAAGGAATGATCACTCTTGTGAAGGTAGTTTAGGAAAAATTTGGTCACTAAATTAGGTCAAATTTTGAAGTCTTAATGTCCAAGTCTTTTCCTACTTTTTGTTGAGTCAATGTTTGATCCTTAAGCAAGGATTTGAGGCCACTTCCAGCACAGAATTTTTAGTCAAAGAAAACAAGACAAGCAATAAAAGCACAATTTATAAAGCTTATACCAAAATTGAAGAGTAAAAGTGTTTAAGACAAGACTCAAAGATATCCAACAAAGAAAGCTGAAAATTAAGACTCCAATGAAAGCTAGCACTCAGTTAGGAAAGCTCCTAGATAGGCACTAGAGTAGATTTACAAAACAAAAAAAAATTGAAGGAATTTGAACAAGTACACACAAGCTAGTAGTCCAAAAAAATCATGGAATTCAAGTGTATTTTCTTGTTTTTGCTCTTCTCTGCTTTTACTCTTAAAAATGCTTTATATATATATATATATATATATATATATATATATATATATATATATATATTTTATTCTTTCTTTTTCTGAATTCAAATTAAGATTCCAGAGAAGACATTTGCCTTTTGTTTTCAAAATTTTCACAATTCCAAAGTATAGAAACCGAGACTACAAGTTTGTCAAATTTCAAGTGAAAAAATGGTGGAACTAGTGCACTAGTTTTTAGGTTTTTGATTGGATTCTTTTGTTCACTTTTTTTTATAACTATTTTGAAATAATATGCTCTTTATTTTTCTCTGTTTTCCAGCCACTATACTTTTAAAATTTGAATCCAAAGGAAAAGTGCACTAGAAGTAGGATGAATCACTTGAAATTTTTAAGTAACACAAAAATTGTTTCAAGAATTTTTATAGAAAGTGATTTGAAAACTTAAGTACACAATGGAAACCTAACTCTAGGATATTTGCTAGAACTAATAGCAAATTATGAACTCAATAAGGTAAAATAAAAAGCACATATAGGTAGGCAAGAAGAGTAAACAAACCGAGACCAAAATGTTGACAAACAACTCAAAAGAAAACTAGGTTAAACATGCTATTCGGGGAATTTGCAACATATAAGGACTAAACACAAACTACTAAGACAAAACAAAGATTCAAAACAAAAATCTAATGCAAATGTATGAAGTCCAATCATGGACACATGCAAGGAGATGAGAGACTCAAACAAAATACAAAAGTAAGCACAAACAAATAGGTCCTAAACATGTTGATTGTGGAAGAAATTCAAATACAACCAAACAATGGATCTATGGAACAAAAATTAATTCAAATCAAATAGATCCGAATAGAAACTCAAGCAAGACAACAAGAACACAAAGACAACAAAAATAAACAAAAAAAATTGAAGAACACTTATCTCCTTGAAGAACCTTGCTCTTGATACCAAAAAGTGTAACCATCATTTCTCTCAATATTATTGGGCAGTCCCTACATGAGTAGTATGAGTTGTGACATGCAAAAGAGTAAAAGATTTTTTTTTTCTTAAAAATTCTTAATCACATTATTAAATTTAAGAGTCGATTCTTATAAATTTTAGGTTAAAACTATATTTTGGTTCCTTATAATTTTTTTTGTTTCAATTTAGTCCTTCATTAATTTTTGGTCTCAATTTGGTCCCAAATTAATTAATTGGTTTCAATTTAGTCCTAAATTAATTAATTGGTTTTAATGTGGGACTTTCCGTCCAAATTGCTTTAACGGTGTTAACTTTTGGCCACGTGGACGCCACGTATCCACGTGGATGAGAATTTTTTTGAAAACACCTGGACCCAGAACGGGCCGTTCTGGGTGCACTTTTGGTGTGTTAATTTTGCATCCGGAATGGCCCATTCCAAGTGCAAAATTAACACACCCAAAATGCACCAGAACGACCCGTTCCAGTTTCAGAACGGGCCGTTCCGGTTCTATTTTATTTTTTTATATATAAAATATTAATAATTTTATAAAATATATTATTAATTATATTTTAATTATGTTATTATATCCAATAAAATAAATATGTTAATATTTTTTTTATATTTTATTTTATTATGTTTATCTTATTAATTTTTATCATTTTATTCCTTTAATCTTAAATAAGTTGCAAAAAATTATAAAGTGATATTCCTTTTATCTTATTAATTATTATATTTTTTAATAAAATTAATTAAGAATATTGGTTTAATTGCATTTTTTATCTCTCAAGTATTACAATTGTGCAGTTTTGTGATCTTCAAGATTTTAATTGCATAATTTTAGTCCTTAAAGAATTGCAATTGCGCGATTTTGGTCTTTCAATTTTTAATTGAACAATTTTAGTCCCTCAAATATCATAATAGTATGATTTTTGTTTCTCTCATTAAAAATTAATAATTTTAATATATATATATATATATATAATGTTTTAAAATTAAATAATTATTTATCTATTTAAATTAACGTATATTATAATTTTCGATATTATATCAATAATATTATTAATATATTTATAGATAAACTAATAATTTGATAAATATAACTTGTTATATATTAATATACTTTTACAAAAATATAAGTATATTAATTAGAAATATATATCTGATCTTATATATTTATATTTTTGTAAAAGTATATTAATATATATTAAGTTATATTTATCAAATTATTAGTTTATTTGTAAAAAGGGTAAAAATATTATTGATATTAATTTATCAGTAATATTAAAATACTAATAATATATAAATTTTATTTATTTAGTAATAGTAAATATATATCATTTGATACATTAAAAAAAAATATACGTTAATTTAAATAAACAAACAATTATATAGTTTTAAAACATTATATATATATATATATTAAAATTTTAAAATTATTAAATTTTTAATGAGAAAGACTAAAATTCCACAATTATGATATTTGAGAGATTAAAATTGTTCAATTAAAAATTGTGAGACTAAAATTACACAATTATAATCTTTTAAGGACTGAAATTACTCAATTAAAACCTTAGAGATCAAAATTGCATAATTATAATATCAAAAACACAATTAAGTAAAAAATATTTTATTCACAATTTTGGAACGGGCCGTTCTGAAACCAGAACGGCCCGTTCTGATTTCAGAACGGCCCGTTTTGAAAGCAGAATGACCCGTTCTGGTTTCAGAACGGCCCGTTCTGGTTCACTGGTGGTGTTTTAATTTTGCAACCAGAATGGGCCGTTCTAGGTCCAGGTATTTTCAAAAAAATTCTCATCCACGTGGATGCCACGTATGCATCTACGTGGCGTCCACGTGGCCAAAAGTTAACACCGTTAAAGCAATTTGGAGGGAAAGTCCCACATTGAAACCAATTAATTAATTTAGGACTAAATTGAAATCAATTAATTAATTTGGGACCAAATTGAGACAAAAAATTAATGAGGGACTAAATTGAAATAAAAAAAGATTATAAGGGACCAAAATAGGGTTTTAACCTAAATTTTATCATTGAAGTGGCTTACGTGAATATACAGTATAAGAACTGTTTTCATATAAAAATTCTTTAAGAATCGATTCTTATTAATAGAAACATGAATCTGCATACTCAAGTTAATTAAGCTTTCCCATTAGAACAAAAATAATAATAATAAAAATTCATAAGTCTTAATGAGCAAGCATTATACTTTTTCTATTAACATGAAACAAATCACAAAGTGAAAAGAAAGAATTGAGAGAGATTTGAAATGAAATAAAGTGGTTGAAAGAGCTTTTCTCCATGCACTTCTAAGTTGTAACAAATTAGCAGTTGCAAGAGGTTGACCTTCATCTTCTCTGAAAACGACCCCTAAGCCAATGCCATCACTACTCTCTCTACACACATGCATCAATCTTTGCTTTAATTAATTTTTCCTACTTCAAGACTCATCTATGCTTCTTTCCAAGTACTTGTGGCCTTCTCCTTATGGAGAGTGTGCTTTACCATCACTTCATTACTGAAATGACATATGGGTACACAAAAGTGATCAAATGAATGTTAATAACATATATAGATGGGTGTGGTGAAGATTCTTTCAATTTCTTTTCCTTCCAAATTAATGTGATTGTATCAAAAGAACAAAGAAATAATTCACACATGGTAGAGATAAGAGAATAACATTTATTTTTCCAAAACCTTAATAATGAACGAAATAAAGAGAGAAAGAAAAGGAGGATGTTTTCTTCAGAAAGACTGTCGGTAAAGACTGTACCAAAGTTACCATTACTCATTGCAACTAGTAGTCCCTATAGAAAGGGTTATTTACTAATTCGTAATTAGTAACACAGAAAATTCAAATATGCATATAACTTTAAAAAAATATTATAAAAAACTATTTTTAAAAACTATTCTTTTAAAAAAGTAGATAAAGAAAAATAGAAAACTACTTTAAAAAAAAAATAATAATTAGATATAATTGTTTATTATATAAGAGAAGGGATTTGTTTGCTTCATAAATAAGTCTATCTAAACTTATTCTTTTCAACAACTCATGTTCGAAATCAAATTTTAATGATTCAATCATTTGATATTTCATTTTATTAATTTAAATGGTCGGAAAATCGATTTGAATTAATGAAATTAAGTATAAAATAATTTATAATTTTTTTAAAAAATTTTGCAAATTTGGTCTATATATTAAAAATTTTAAATTGCATGGTTGAATCGTTAAAATTTGACGTAAAACACGAATTATTAAATAAAGTAAGTTTAGATAAACTTATTCATAAAATACATAGATTCTCTCTCCTTTTTTTGCTCGTTAGATATATATATATATATATATATATATATATATATATATATATATATATATATATATATATATATATATATATATATATCAAACTATCCTATATTAAACAATTATAAAATCATTTAATATTTTGATTTGAATTGTTGAAATGATATACCAATAATTTTTAAATTTTAAAAAATTTGCAAACTTAATTTATAAATTTAAAACTTTAAGTTCATTAATTGAATCATTAAAATTTAACGTAGAACATGAGTTATTAAACAAAATAAGTTTAAATAAATTTATTCTTAAAATACACGGATTCTCTTTTTTTTTTTCCCTCTCTGTATATATTTATAAATATATATATATTCCATAACAGTGACACCCGCTTATAATTATATCAAAATATCCTATATTCGAAATATTGACCTATTTTTATATCTTTTTAGCTTTTAAAATTATAATTAGATTATATGATTTTTTATTTAATGATTAACATTTTTTAATAAATAGAGTGATTGGATAAATTAAAAATTGAAGTGACTGTTACAAAAGTTAGTGTCACAAGGGTCTATCATTCGTAATTTAATAATGATAATGATAAACTTAAGAATAAGCACTCACAGTAGCATTACTCATTGAAGCTCTGCCTCATGTATAAAGTCGTAACTCAGTAGAAAAGATTTATATTTTCTAGTGAAAAAAATAAAATTTACTATTAATTATGCTGAGATGGTTGATATTTATATAGAAAAAATATATAATTATTGATAAAATTAATTATTAAAATTATACTAAAAATATATAACATATTATAAAATATAAATTATGATATTTTAAAAATTTTAATCAATAATTATATCTGTATTTTTTTAAAATGGACCAATTCCAAATTAGATGCGTAAATTTTAGTTGTCTGTACCTATAACTTAATTCATTTAATTAAGTCTAACTTAATTCTATTTGTTAAATACAGAAGCCAGTACAAGGTGCATAATCAGAAATTAAGTTATTTTGGGCTTCTACGAGGCCCAGTGGGCTTGCCGACAGATTCCAGCATTTTATTACCGAAAGTCCAAAATCCAAAAACATAGATTTAGTAACAAAATTCAATGAGTACTTCCTCATTTTCTATTATAAGCAAGAAAAATATATTTTTTTAAATATAAATAAATTTAACTACTTTTATCTCATTTAATGATATTTTTTCTAATACTAATTTTTTTAATGTGTAATCTTTTAATTTATAATTATATAGGAGAACAGAGGGAGTGACAGTGAAACTGGATTGATAATTACGTAAGAGAAAGTACATGAAATTATTATTTGTAGTAAATTACAAAATCAAGATACCTAGCTAAGTAATTAAATGCAACAAATTTGGACCCAATAAATACTTGCACCTAAACGTCTTTCAAGGTAAAAAAAAAAAAAAAAAAAAAAAAAGTTTCATGAAAAGCAGTGTTCCATAATCCTAACAAACTCATTGAGATCAATTAGTTGATCACCATTTTGATCAACAGCATTAATCATTTTCTGACATTCCATCAAATCTTTCCCTAACCCCAAACAAGACAACACCATTTGCAACTCTCTTGCCTCTATAAACCCATCTTTGTTTTGGTCAAACACTTGAAATGCTTCCTCCACCTCTGACATGGTAACATCCTCATCATCAAACAACTCCACAATTTCTTCCTCACCAAACTCCTCTACCCCATCGCCATCACATTCCACATCAATTCCTAGCTTCTCCATCACCAAAACCACGTCTTCTTTGCACACTCTTGCACCTAAACTCTGCTTCATAGGTTCACAATTTGAGTTCACTCTAGTTATGGTCCAAGCCTTCAGTTTTTGAGAGACAAAACTAAACACAAACTTGAGGTAAATCAAAAAAGACAACAAACCCTTTATTCTAACATTCCACGTCAGAATTCTAAGAAATAAAGAGAACATAAATATGTTTGTCTTACCAAGTTTCTGCTCCATTATTGATATATACTTACACAAGGGAAAGGATACACTGAACTATTATGGATGTAGTTGTTCTTGGATTCAATGTCACTATTTATACACACGAATGCAAAGACCCTGTATGAGCTTCAAGCATAAGCGTCAACCCTTAAACGTGATGCAAGGGGAAAGTGTCTAGTGTCTAAAATTCTACGTTGCTTAAAATTAAACATCCTAGAAGAAAGTGTTTGTTAAAAACATTTTTATGTTAGTTACTGAGAAGCAGTTTGTTCATGAAGAATTTCTATGAAATTTACAATAGGATAAGACATGGACTTACGCGGTCATGAAAATGATGTCAAAAGACTCGGCAATGAGATTCTAGGGAGAATTATTGAAATTTCTTGATGAATCATCATGTTTTGTTACCTTAAAGTACGTGGAAACATACATTATTTCTTGGTTGTCAAAGAAAAACGCTATTAGTTGTTTCTGTCACGCTACACGGTCCCCGGCGTCAGCATTTTGTATTTCTATTATATTAACTATGTTTACTTTTTATTTAATATATTTTTTATAAAGTAGTAAAAAGATGTATATAAAGATTTGTAGAATGATACAATACTCGTCATTCAACCCAGGTAACATGTTTAAGGAATACAACTATTTATCAATTGTGTGAGATGTTGTTGGTATGTGTGTAGTAGTTAAGACATGGTTTAAGATTTTTTGTTTTTGATGAATTGTCTTCTTTTTGGAGAATAGGGTTTAACAAATTTATATAAATAATGCAATGTGTATAAAGTAATGAACATATTTATAGAAAATGTTTCGAGTATAAAGCAAGTTTGAGTTAAGGGGCAGAGTGACTATTGGCAAGTTTGGATCCATATATATATATATATATATATATATATATATATTTTATTTTTTTTTTGACGTGAGTACTGGTATCAAATGAAAGCAACTCAATCTGATTTTTTTTTGGACAGCGAATTAATAATGTGATTGGACCATGAATCTTCTTTCTCTGTTATATATATATATATATATATATTAATAAGTATGACTTCTTTATTTTGTTTTTAATTTTTTTTCTAAAATATCCTTATTTTTTAATTTTTTAAATTTTATACTTTCAATTTTCAATTTCACTTTTTTTCATACACCTCTTTTACATACTTTTTGAAAGTATTTTACATAATTCTATAAAGTTCTTCTTGGAAGTGTATTATTTTATATAATTTCATAAAGTTTTTTCTGAAACAATAAATTTTGTGTTCTAAAAAGTGTTTTCCAAAGGTATGATAAAAATTAATTATGAAAAACTTTATCAAGTACTAATTTTATTATTCCGAAAAATACTTTCTGAAACATTAAAATAATTTTGAACACTTATTTTAATGTTATGCTTTGCATAAATGCGAGAAATATTCAAAGAAAAATCACACATTCAACTCAACACCTTTGATATTGTTGAGGCAGCCACATGCATTTATAAATTTATCGAGCACCAGTTCTACGTCTTGAGTTTGTGTGAAAACTAAAAGAGAGAGAGAAAAAATAGGTAAGAAATGAGAAATAAGTAAGAAATGAAAAAAGGTAAAAAAATACATGTGAAAATTGAAAAAAAGAAAAAAAAAGGTACTAAATTGAACATTAGAAGTATAAAATTTAAAAAAAATATATTTTAGAAATTTTTTTTAAAAGAAAAGAAAGTACTTAAAAAAAGTGTACAAATCTTGAGGCTAATGGTTATGATCCGGAAAATGAAGAATAGTAAAGCGTTCATTGCAGCCCAAATGCTTAATAATGATATCAAGTAGGCCTCAGTCCAGTTCTTGTCCAATTTATTTCCGTTGTTCATCATGTGCATTATTTATTTATTTATTTTGTTCTTTTGCTCCAACCCCTTTTCCTTTTTAAATAAAATGTTAATCAATGATCAAAATTGGTAAACAATAAATAGAGAAGAGGGATTATGTAAAATTACTTCCTGAAAATGATATTTTTAGGACTTTTGCTGTAAATGTAGTGGAGTTAAGGTTGACTTCTGTCACATGATAGTAATGTATGCATATGATATTAAAAAGAAATTATATATACAAAATATTATAACGGAGTGGTGTTTTCTTTTATTAATTAGAGTATTATGTTCCCATCCAACATTTTGGATAGTTCAAAGCATCCAAGTTGATGTTTAACTTTCATACCTATATAAACAAAGGAATATATATCTACACATATATGATAGTATATATTTTTATTTTATATGGTGTGAGGAATAATTATTGTGTCCCCATTGTAAATTAATGGTAGTGGTAGGGTCGAAGATAGGAAAGTTCTTATGGACATTTTGGTTGTCTTTTAGTGTGTTGGGTGGGAAATAATAATGATAAGGGTGCACTTCCACCATGTTGCTAAGAAAATATCGATGCAAAGCTTTAATATATAAGACTTTATTGCACCCAAAAACAAAACAAGACCTGAATTTTCAAAGTCTTCATTCTTACCCGTAAGTGAAGCAACCCGAACTTACTTCATACTTAATGCACAACTTCAATTCCATCTACATATAACTTGTTGGAAAGATTCACTCTTCAACTTATTCATTTCTTCCAATAAAGACTCACATTTGAGTTTTATAAATAAATAAATATGATTAAAGGAGAAGATAAGACATCATTAAAAATAGTTGATAAATTTTTTTGACAAAAATTAATCACTGATCAAATTTATAAATATTTTGTAGTAATAATTTTTATATATATTATGGTGTCAAATATACATACTGATAAACTGGAACTAATTAAAAGAGTTAGAAAATATATATTTATATTTCAAATAATATGGTAAAAAAGGCATATTCGAGCTCATTCTTTTCAAATTTGATTTTTTTATTTATAAAAAGAATGAGTATATGGAGAGTTTTATATTCCCTTAATTAAATGGGTTCATTAAGCTCAAATTGATTTAATTAATTAAAACAATATATATTTTTTTTTTTTGAATAATAAGGGTTTTAGAAGAAGAAAATTAAAAATAAGATGTGTATGGAGAAAATTTATAGTGACTTATACAATTTATTTTTTATTAGTAGTAAAAAACACACTTTCTCATTCTGTTATAAAAAAAGAAATTAATTATTATTGATAAAGTGGATAATTAATTTTTTATATATACAAGTTTTTCTTGTTTTATCTTTTAGAGATACATTGGTGAAAAAAAGAAATATAATCTAACAATATATATGTTTTAAGAAAGTGGTTATTAAAGGAAGTTATATGTTGTTATAAATACATATTTTTATAGATGTTCGTTTGGATAATAACTCAAGTACGATGTTATTTGATAAGTTCTAATGTATTAAGAACTCGTTATAAGTTTTTAAAATTTAATAATTTATTAAATTTGGATATGTCTTATTGGATCCATTTGTTTAAAATTCTTCCTATAGAAACATTTCTTTTTTAATAAAATAAAAACTTTTTTTTTAACTTTTTGATGTATTTGTCTAAATTTATTTTTTTAAAATAAGTAGTTTTATGTTATTTTTAAGAAGTAATTCCTATACAAATCAACTTATAAGATAAGTGTTGTCTCAACTTATTATATACTCTTTAATTGTTTTATTTTCAATCGCTGTGGTACTTGAAGTTTTTTTTTAAATATTAAACTTATAAATTTAAATATTTTTTGATTTTTCTTGTGGATTAAAATTGGCAGGAAAATCCACAAGAAAAGTTACTTGCAAAATTTTTTTACTATTTAGTAAACATTACTTAGTGAATTTATTTTTGCAAGAAAATCTACAATAAAATTCTTACAATATTTTCTGCAAATTTTTACCATGAAATTTTTTTTATGATCATTAAAATTGTAGCAAAATTTGCAAAAATTTCTTGTAAATTATTTTTCATAAAAAATTTGTAAGAAATATTTGTAAATTATTTTTCGCAAATAAATTCATAATTTTTTTTGTGAAATTATTATTGAAAGAAAATTTGCAAAAAATTTATGCAAATATTTTTTGTAAGAAAATTCGCAGGAATGACATTTTTCTAGTAGTGATCCTTGTGATGTATTATTAATCGAGCTTTAATAGGATGAGAAATTTGGAATCCTCATATTAGGATCTTTATTTCTTAGAACTCTTTATTATATTTATGTACCATATAAAATTATTTTTGGAGCCATAATAATTTATTTTTAACTCACTACAAGAAAATTGTCATATAGTGACACACATCCTATAGTGATACACATCCTATAGTGACACAATATTGTTACTAAAAATTACTTTTACCTACACAATAAATATAATATATGTTGGTATATTGTTAAAAAATGTAAATATAAGCTATAGTGACACACAAAATATGTTGTTAAATCTCATTCAAAATCAACACTAAAATTGTGTATAACTATATGCCAAATAAATATATATCTACATATATTATACTTATAGTAACATTTTTTGTATGTCACTATATGTAACATTTATTGTAGTGAAATTTATTAAATTTTGCATTTCTTTTAAGTATTTGTTTTCAGTTTTGAATAGATGTGACTTCTTTTATTTTTGAAAGTGATTTGCAAACTATTTTTCTTTAATGCTAAAGTTTTTTCATATTCATAAAAAATTTATCTTATTTATTTATGAGTATTAATATATGAGATAAAGAGTCTCACATTTTAAAAATAAAAAATCAGCACCTCTACCGATTTATACACATAAATATAACAAAATAAATAGCGATCATATTTCCCATTTAACATTTTTTGTTGTATTTATTATTTAATATTTAAGATGGTTTTAATTAACAATAACATCATGTTGCTATCCCTGTGTGGTAAATTCACAAAAAAAAGCATTTATTTTTCTGGAGAAGTATCACAACTTATTACCAAATGAAATTATAAATATCCATGCTAATCTAAGAAGATATATTGAATCTCACAGAACGTAGAGGAATTTAGGTGGGAAGATATTAGGTATTTTGTTTGGTTATGATTTATGAACACCTGAATTGGCATGTTCTTGTCCCCTCCATGAAGCCAAAACCAGACATGCCGATAGAAGTAGGGACCAAACATGCCATTGCTTATAAAAGAGAAGGAAATTAACAAACAGAGAAAAGGAGATATGATGAAGTTATATAAGGAAGAGAAAAATTAAGGACCACATGAACATTTAACAACCATATATAACTTGTGGCCACCTAAACTTGACGAAATATCTTTGTGATCCTAAGTTCCCCAATTCATATTTCAGTGATGCATGTAGCTATCTCCTATATAACCCTAATAAAAATATTTAAAAACTATTAATATTTGATAAAATAAATGTTGCTTTTGACGATTTCTAATTAGCCACACCTGGCTTGGCTTACACATATATTAAAGATGCAAAAAGTAAAGGGGATAATTAATAGGTATATATATAAAGTTTGGTAGCTTTATGCTGTTCTTCTTGTTTTGGATGTTATCGATTATGTGTTTGAACTTTTCTCACAATTATTCGAGTTTATCCACACAAGTGAATACCTACAAATTTCTTTTTCTCTTTCAACTTCTGCTTTGCTATAATCTCTATTCTGTACAGTTGTGTATTTTAGGAGGTGAGAATATAAATTAATATATTTAGTTCTCAAACAATTATATTTAAGTTTATATATTTATATAAATTTTACCATATTGAGTAGGAATGAACAAATTATATATTATATTGTTTGCAAAAAATATTATTATTTTAATTTTGACATGGACACAACTGTAAATTACAAAAAAGTATTATAATTTTACTCCCATATAATTAAGTACTTGGTCTAAAATCTCGTCAACAATTTTTGCGGTTAAATCAACAAATATTATTATTACTTGGACTATACATGGACTACTTTTCTTTTTAAGAGAATTCAAGATAATATCGTATCATCCATCCCCACAAAGAAATTGACAAAAAGACATCACCAAAAGAAAAGAAAAGAAAAAAGAAATCGTTAATAAACTAGTATTTTAACAAGTGATATCGAAAAAATATATTTATTTGATATAATTAAAATTTATAATAAACAAATATTTTTGGACAAATAATTTATAAATTGAACTGTAAAATTATAATAAAAATCATATTATGATATAAAGTTGCTTAACTATTGATATTTTTTAAATTAAAATTTACTTTATAAATAAAGATGCAAAGGATAAATTAAAAGAAATATGTTATTAAAAAAATTCTTTAAAACATTTTATTAAAGAAAGTTCTCTAAAAACATTCCTGAAAAATACTCTTTTTACAAAACAACTATTCTAAGTTATATATAATGAGAATACATGTAATTTTTTTTTCGTCGTCACTTTTA
Organism: Cajanus cajan; assembly: GCF_000230855.2. Lineage (NCBI taxonomy): Eukaryota > Viridiplantae > Streptophyta > Magnoliopsida > Fabales > Fabaceae > Cajanus > Cajanus cajan. The sequence goes on along the minus strand of NC_138527.1, from coordinate 28,754,162 downwards.
TATAAAAAGAGAATAGATGATGTAGATTTAAGATGTGTTTGACTTGCCATTTAATCACTCAAATGGACGTTCATTCTTCATTGAACAATGCACAAGCTTGTTTGGAAACTTCATTTGGACGGGAATTGATTAAAACATTATAAGAGAAGTTGAAATTTTTTTTAAATCAATTAAAATAGAATAGTTTTTTTATTTTTATTTTTATTTTGAGTCCACAACTCAACCTAAAGTATTAAAATTATTTACAGGTCAACGAGTTTAATTTCAGCATAAATACACACACATATATATGTTTATGTTCTGATACTGTGATACACTAAGAAAATTCCAAATATATTTTTAAAACTTTTTGGTCGTGATTAGAAGATATGTCTCTCTTCTAAGTTCTAACAGGTATAATCTATCATTGAATGATATATAGTGTAAAGTCAATGATTATTTTAAAGATTTCTTTAATAGAGTAACTAGTTTATTTTTGATTAATAGTTATTAAGTGATGAATAATAATAGTCTTTGATCCTGAGCCACCATAAAGAAAAGAAAATGCTCTTTGACTCCACTCGTGCGAAGGTCACATCAGTGCTTTATCGCTTTGGCACATGATGGATTTCTCCATTGTGCACCCATTATTATTGAGCAACGCTTAATTGGTGCACATATACGAGATATTTTAAATTTGTCCTAGGTGGCAAAACAACATAGTAAAAGTACGGAAAATAATTACAAATGAAAAGCCAAAATTACGCAACAGCAGCATGTAATAATAAATAAACATTATTCTATTTCTGAGTCCAACACCTTACAGAAACTGACACAACACAGTAAAAAATCTGTTGGAACTAAAAAATCACTATATTGATGCAGAGAGAATCTCAAAATTAAAAACACAAGTAGAAAGAAGAAGCAAATCAAGATTGAAGACCCTAAATAACCACCATTGGATTTTAGTCCAATTAAGAATCTGCTTTCCTTTGTCTTTTCTCCTTGTTATTTATGCTGTCTCTTATATATATATATATAATTATAATGTACATGAAAGATATTTACTCACCAAGTGATCTAAATCTGAAAAAACACCTGTTCGCTCTGACAGGTTCAAGACGGGAACTAAGGGAAGCTAGACTTTATATATATATATCCTGTCCTACAAATCCTGCAGAAATGTTGGTGAATAATACAACTTCTCATGGAGAAAAGCCAAAAAGAACATGTAACCACCCCAGAACAAGGTTGTAGTTGAAGTTGAACTGGTATGGCCTACTACTGCTGCTACTTGAGAATCAGAAACAATTTAGAATCTGATGAAGCTAGATCACAGCAATTATGTCCTCTCATGGAAGACAAGGGACCTTGACAACGCAGCAGGGTTGGCTTGCAGCACTGGTGATGCTTCAACCACCATCCCATGGTTCTTGTTCTTGTCATCACCCTTTGATGCAAATGCCTTGAAAAGTCCTCCTCCATTGAGGGAATGGTTATTTAACTTGTCATTCTTGATCCCTAGTGTTGACCATATGGAGCTCTTTGCAGCCTCAGTAGGGTCATCAATTCTCAGTGTCTTGGGGATCAACACACTCTTGTTATTTTCTGTGCCAGGCTGAAATAAAATGTCCCCATCTCTTGAGTGTTTCCCCAAGGTTGGTGAGTTTGGACCAGAACTAGTAGGGGCAGGTGGGTAATTAGGGAAGGAGTGGGAACTCCAAGAGGGTGATGCTGGTGGTACTGGCATTGGCATGCAACCCCAGAATGGTGGTGTGGGGTAGAATGACACAGGATGGCAAAATCCAGAAGGGTTCCATGGATAAGGCCAAGGAGTGAAACCTTGATAACTCTTATTATCCACTGATTCTTCATGTGTGCTAGTAGCATTGTCACACAAAGTTGAAGCCATAATAGAACCACCAAGTGAGTTAGAGTTATCAACATCATCCCCATTAGTATTAGTATTATGCTTAGGTGCATGGAACCCGTTTAGGACACCATTTTGTGATTTATCTCCGAGGCTTAACACAGAAGCCATGGAGTCACAAAGAGGAGAGTCTGATCCAAAGGTCAAGACAGCACTAGTGTGCAATGATCCATTTTGGAGAGTCTCGGGAAGCATGATTTGGCGATAGTGTGATGCAGAAGAGGGAGAGTTTTTGTTCTTGCGGCGACCAGCACCAACTGGCACGTTCCTCATGGTTCCTCCTGCGGTCCAATATCTCTGGCAGTGCTTGCAGAAGTGGCGAGGCTGGTTCACGTTGTAGTTGTTGTAGTAGCAGAATTTGGTGTCCATGCTGTTGCATCGAGGGCATGGAAGCACCTTGTCTGGTTTCTTTGGAGCTTTGTCCTGTGATAAGCTTGTTGTGTCGCTTTGGTCTCCATTTTTTGAGGGTTTCAGTAAAGAAGTCTCTCTTTCGGTTGAGGGGGTTTTGGGGTTCTCCGGATTGCCTGAGGATGTTGGAGATTTTGGTTCCTCTGGGGTTTGATCATGTGAGGCATCTTCATGATCTTGTGTTGAGGTGAGTTCTTTCCTTGATGGTTCCTGAGATTAATACACAATAGAATTAGATAAGATATATTTATAATGTAATTATAGAGTATTATGCACTGTTTGATTTTGTTAACGATTATTAAAAGTTACCTTTAGAATGATTCTTATACTCACTTTGTATCAAAATTGAAGTCATTCACTATAGCTTACACAACATGTGAAATTGCAAAAATCAAAAAGGAGAAACTGAATTATGTTTTTATTTTTTATTTTTTATTTTTATTTCATATCATTTAGGGACAAGGAAGATTGCTATGTATGTTCATAAGTTGACGATTGTATAACTGATTTGTTTGTTATGGCATATAAATAAATAAACAAGAAAATATTAAAAGGTAATTATTCTTGATATACTATTATGTTTTATGTTAGTTTTGCAATCTAATGTTTTAGAGGCACAAAAGTATTTTTGTATTTTGTGGTGATTAGGTTTCACACGTTTCTCTTGGTAATTTGAAGCGAAAAAGTAGAAAAAACAGGGGAGAAAACAGAGGCGAGGTATATGATTTATTCTTCTTTGTTAATCAGGTTTTAATTACTAAAATATGACCTTCTTTTGATGAATGAGGGTGTTGTGTGAGAGTCCAGAGTAGAAAACCAGTAGAATATTATAAACACTTCATCAAGAAAATCTCCCTTAATTTCTGAAGAAAAGAGAGCGATACATACTCGGGATTCTAGAAGTATATTATTAGACAAAGCTTTCAGGAGAAACAAACTAGAACATAGTCATCGGAGGAAAATTCAGAAAGAGAAAAACAAATTAAGCTCTGAATACAACTGTTATGTATCAAACAATATTGAATGGAGGATTTTTCTTTTTTCTTTTTGAAAAAAAAAAAAAACTCTCCAACCCCCTGTTAAAAGTTCTAAGTGAGAAATCAAAAGGGTATACAATAGTTCAACAATAATGAAACCAAAATATTCTTCTATAAAGAATTCCTCCGTGCGAATAGTCTTGTTTGGAAACAGAATAAGCAAATGAATGTGGACAATGTCATACTATAATAAAGTAAGATCCAATAGAAGTCGAACGCGTTAAAAGCAATTACAGTTTGTTAGAGCAAGAAATTCAATACGAAATCTTCAAATCAAAGAAGTTAAGGATCAAGTTTATCAAATTTGAACCAGCTGAGCTAGAAACCTTACTTTGGAATTTGGATTACTAAAGTCTAAAGAAAAATTAATGATTCACCATTAGAATGGACAAAACAAAACCATGCGAGTTCAGCCACATAATATTATTCGTTATATTCTTAAATTATATTCTGGGAATGAACTGGATCCAGTTTTGCTGACAGTGCCCCACAATGACTTGTAGCCACCACTTAAGAAACGATTAAATAAAATTCAAAAAGAACAAAAAAAAAAAAGTAAAATAATTTCATGAACCATCTGTGATCATGCAAAACACTTTGTGCACTTTTCAAACAAAAGGGTTCTCAAAATCGCCATGGGAAATTGCAGCAAGCCTCAACCGATGACCCCATAAGTAGGTGCCAAAAAGATGAAAAATTTGATTGAACCCATTAACAATCACAAGCTTCTGAAAAAAGGGTCACTCTTAAATTTGCAAAACACACTAGTTCTAGATAGCACTTAGCACCATAACTTTTTTTTTTTTTTTTTCATATTTCAAACTAAACCCTCAAACAGACACCATCATGGCTCATATCATACCTTATCCCTCTCAGCTTCATGTTCCGGTGTAGAGCACACTTCACGTGGATGATTGTTGTGATGAGAACAATCTTGAGCATGTTCAGAAGGATCATTAGCAGAAGCCTCGTTGTTGCGTGGCAGAGAAATTGTCCTACCAAAAAGCTTAATGGCCGAGTCTTTAATAACCTCAGACATTCCTATGTTATATTGTATGTATAACTAACCACTCAAGTTCAAGAGTATCTATCTCTCTCTTCTCTATTTTGGCTCCGACTCTTTCTCTTTCTTGGAAAAAATAAACACAAACACACGTATATAGAAAAGTTGATGTTGTTTTTGTTGTTTTTGTAGGTGTAGCTATTAGCTAGCAGCAGTGTTGTTTTTGTTTCTTTGGTCTCTCTGATTACTCGATCATGGTGTGCAACGAAAAATGGATAGGGAATAGTGGAGATAAGAAAAAGAGAGAGAGAGAGAGAGAGAGAGGGTTATTATGTTGTGTGAAATGGTTTATTAAGAGGGTAGCTAGGTTGAAATGGAATGCCACTTCAGCAAAGGGGAAAATTTGTGAGCCACAAGTTCTTGTGGCCTATGAGATCTTTGTGTGCGGTTGGATTCCTTCACGTTACTTATAAAGATAGTGCTGTCTGTCCCACCCCTTTTTGCTTCCACGTAAGCTACTTTCATCTTTTGCCTTTTTCTTCTTCTCAATCCTTCACTCTTCTTCTTCCTTCAAATTGGTCAAATAACCTCTTAACCTTTCATTCTTGACCTTAACCACCCTCCTTTCGTTCCTTTCTGCTTCCCCTTCACACCCTTTTTGCCATTTTTATCCCCTTTTCTCTATCAGGCAATTTTGTCCTCTCAATTTTTATATCCTTCTTACCTAACTTTTTAAATTGTAATAAAAGGAAGAAAAGTCTTCACTTGTACAAAATAAGTTGTGTAAAATTTGTGCATGAGTACAAAAATAGCTTTTAATGTTACTTCTTTTTGGCATTCTAGAATGGTTTCATGAACAAATGTTAAATCAGTCCATACAAAAAAAATAGTATTTTATTGTACGATTTTAATAAGTCAATGTAAAAATCAGATCAGTGAGGAGAACTACAAATTCCAATTTGTATTTTTTCAACTGATTGAGTGACAATTAAGTAACTTTTAATCTTTATCCTTTATGTATGATTATATGATCTATATTATTTTACAAAATAACCAAGTGTTGTTGGCCTATACATATATTAAAGTATCATACATAATATGCTTTATCACATTTAATTTTTTTTACACTTTTCCTATTTTCCTTTCACACTATTTTTATCCAAATATAATGTATCTAAGGATCAACTATTATTTTCTTTTTTCCCTTTTCACTTTACATTAATTTATCTCTTCTAGTTAAAAGATTTTTTTATTTTTTATTTTTGCTTTTCGAACTATTTTTTCGAATCTGACTTAAAAAGTTAAGTTAGGATTTTCTTTGCAACTTGAAATATAAATTTGAAAATATGATTTTCTCATACTCGTAACACATTATGAAAATAACTTAAAGTCATAAGAATTTGGATGTAGGGAAGATATAAAATTGAAAGAATAAGTGACAGAGATTATATTCTCATTTCATCACAAACGAAGTTTCCTATTAATTATAAGTAAAAAGCTGGAACTCAAAGGTTGCATATAGTTAATTAATATATGAAGGTAAAACATGGATAATCATAACTTGCAATAAAATATAAACAACCACCAATAACTATTCATAACAAATAATGCATGAATTTAATTGTAATATTATTTTCTCATACTCATTACAGATTATGAAAATAACTTAAATTTAAAAAAAAATGAAATACCGGAGATATAGAAAATAAAATAGAGAGAGAACAAAAGAGACAATGGATAAATCTTGTTCTCATTTCACAAATGGAGTATCCTATTAATTGTAAGTAAACAGTTGCAACTCGAAAGTCACATAAAATTTAATACATGAAGGTGAAACATGAATCATAGTTTTCTACGGAATATAAAGAACCATGAACTAATAATTATTTACAACAAATAATGCATTAATTATAATATATTCTTTATTGTTAGATAAAATTTAAAGAAAGACCCTTAAATAACCATTCCTTGAAAAATACTTATACTATATCATTCATCTTATAATAAGAATTAGTTAAAAATTAAAAAATCATATTATCCATTTTTATTTAATAATTCTTATATGTTAATACATTTTGCGTATATGCAGAATAATTTTCTTATAAAGTTAAAATGTGTTAATTTCTATTTTTTATAAAATGGTTTAATTGAAAAATAAGCTTTTAAGTATTTTTTTTAGGTGCTGAATTGGAGGAAAAAAAATTTATCGGTAGGGATTACCCAAAATTCTGTGCATGTTATATAATACCACCAAATTAGATATTTATAGGGTAGTTACCAAAAGAAAAAAAAAAGAAGATAAAATTAAATGACATGTGTACTAGTAGTCTCACTAAAAACAACAATGAGAAAAGTTGAGCTGGAGATTGTCTCATTGATGATTAATAGATAGTCTAGAATATAGCAAAATTTGTAAGTATTAATATAAGTCCTATAATATTTTGGCATCACTTTTTTCGAGACAGACATGATAAACACTTGGTTTGGAACATTTTTAGGAATTCTAAGCATTTTATAGATTGAATTGGTATCTTAGCATATATGTAATGTATTGAATAAATATTTATTTATATAATTATAATTTATAATAAATAAATGGGTATTTTTAATATATAAATTATATTTTAAATTTACGATATAATTTATATTATGATATAAGATTATTTTTATTTATTGATATTTTTTTAATTAAATTTTAAAAAAGATGAAAACAATATATTAAAAGAGATAAATAATTAAGAAAAAAAACTAAATTTAATTTAAAATTAAAAAAGCATTTGAAAATAATAAAAGATTAAAAAAAACAGAATTAAATAATCAATACATAATACTATGATGAGACATGTGAATGAGAGTGATATTAACTCCTTAAAAACGTTATCATTAAATAATAATTTTAAAAAGATCTTTTCATTTAAGATGAATAAATTCAAATTTATAATATAAGACTAGAGGATAAATAATGGTTTAATTATATTTTTATATCTCCGGTTAATGTGAGGACGACTTTGATCCTCTATTTTTTTTTTTTTGCTTAATTTTAGTACACACTTTTAAAAATTAGACAATTTTAGTATCACCATTAAGTTGCCACCTAAATTTTAACAAAATTTATGACAAATGTAGTCTGCCATTTTTTTTCTAAAGAAGACAATGTGTGTCACGCATGCATCTAATGTGACATTAATTATGTAACATTTGACAAGTTAAATTATTTAATTTAAAATATTGAAATGATATTGCAGAGAACCACACATGAAAACACATGTGACAAAATCATCACTATAGGCATTTTTGTATGGGAACAAACCATCTTCGTTTATGGAGGCCATTAGCTGAACAAATTGATCACTATCAGTAGTAGAGTAGAACATGACTAAATCAATGGTTAGTGGTTGTGAAATTTCTAAAGCTAATTATTTTGCTGGGAAACAGATGAGAAGAAGACACAAGTTGTCACTATGGTATGCATACCCTTTTGTTGACCTCTTGGACAAATGATGATGATCTATGTCATTGTTTTTATATAGGTATGGGTGTTTTCAGCTAAATTGTTAGGATTTACTGATTTACTATTTCTAATTTGTAATATTCTTCGTTTGGACGGTGGCTAGCATAGTAGCATGGAGAAGTGCTATGAATGGCTTGTGCATGTACTAAATGTCATTTTTTTGTTAATTTTTTTAAAAAAAATATTCGCAAAATTTTTTTGCAAATTTTCTTGCAATAATAATTTTCACAAATTTTTTTTACGAATTTATTTGCGAAAAATAATTTATAGATATTTTTTATAAATTTTTTTTATGAAAAATAATCTACAAGAAATTTTTACAAATTTTGCTACAATTTTAATGATCATAAAAAAATTTCTATGATAAAAATTTGTAAAAAATATTGTAATAATTTTATTTTATTTCTTGCATATTTTCTTGCAAAAATAAATTTGCAAGTAATGTTTACTAAATGGTAAAAAATAATTGTAGGTAACTTTTCTTGTAGATTTTCCTGCCAATTTTAATCCGCAGAAAAAATAAAAAAAAATATTTAAATTTATAAGTTTAATATTTTTAAAAAACTTCAAGTCCTACATCAATTGAATAAAATAATTAAAGAGTATATAAGTTGAGACAACACTTACCTTACAAGTTGATTTGTATGGTTGAGTGTTAGGCTTATAATCTACAATCTTAGAGTTTAAAAGATTATGTATCACATGTTGGAGGCGTGGAAACAAATGTTTTGGATGAATTCATTATGAGCATTTGAAAGTTGAAGAATTATTGATAGAATTTGTAGTAATTTCTTTAATTTTTTTCGTAAAAAATATTCCTGCAAAATTTTTTGCAAAAAAATTCGCAGGAAATTTTCCTGAGAATTGTGAGCATTTGAAAGTTGAAAAATTATTGATAGAATTTGTAGTAATTTCTTTAATTTTTTTCGTAAAAAATATTTCTGCAAAATTTTTTGCAAAAAAATTTGCAGGAAACTTTCTTGAGAATTTTTTTTTGCAAGAAACTTTCTTGCAATTCTTTTTGTAGGAAACTTTTCTGCGATTTTTTTCGCAAGAAATTTGCAGGAAAATTTCTTGCGAATTTTAGAATTCGCAAAAACATATTATCCACGAAGGTATTATCTACAGATAAAATTTCGTTTCGCAGATAAATTTGTAGGAACAACGTTTCTTGCGAACTTTTATGAAAAATTTGTAAGAAAAGTCCCATGTAATAAGAGAAATTCTAGTAGTGATGTGGATAAACATATTATTAGGGTTAGTCCGTGTTGGAATAAGATGTACAAAATTTTAAGTTTGAATCTCAGTGTTGTTATTATAATTTTGATAGATAAAAAATTGAATAATTAAGATGAATTCAAGTAACCTATACTACCATTTCTTCCCATTACCAAACTCTTATCTTCCTCTTCCTTGGCCTTTGCCTTTGGACAACACCATCGAGGTTAAACCCTATTCACCATAGTCATGTGCCTAATGAACAAACTTTGGTGCAAGTAATAAAGATGCAACCATTGTTTAAAAAAGGGCAAATACACACTTTACTATTTGTTACTACACTTCTGCTACTAAAAATATGAAAATTAATGATCTTTAATACAAGGTCAAATGGAGAAAAAGTCTCCAAACAACATACACTAAAATCCTAAGGGGATGACCTATAAGAAAAGGAAAAGGTGCCTTACAAATACAAAGGTAAAATATACAAGTATCTGCTATACACAAGGTGCAAGAATTCAAACTATACAAGGTATGTACAATAGAGACTATGAGACTAAGAAGCACCTCCTTTGTAGAAGTCTCTTTTAACCTCCCAACCATGAACCTAGTTAAAAGCCCAATGGTCTTCAAGTGTGAGCTCTCCTGTGGATCAACCTTTACCCTTCTTGGTCTTACCTCTTCCAAAGGAATCTTTGGAGATTAGATTTCCATCAACAACACACAATGAAATTGGAAGCTAATTTTATTACCCAACAAATATTGCACACTCTAGAGCAATATTACTTTTTCCCTTATCTTAATGAACACTAAATGAAGGGAGCAAAATTTTAGATTGATCTCCAGTGACTTCTTGATCTCCAATCTTGAATTGTAGAGGGAAAAGAAAAATGTAAGAAACTAAGGAGGTGTTTGTTTTAGGGTATCATATTACATTCTTGGGAGTCGTATTCTTGGAAATATTTCAACTAGAATGTTATTCCTGAGTATCTTTAGAAAAATGTGCTTGGTATATGTAATATTCCTTAAAATATTTTCAAAATTTAAAATACTTTAAATAAAAAATAATTAGAAAAGGAAGTTACAAGTGTATTAGGATGTACTTTTCAATATTTCCTAGGAATATATCACATTCTCACACTCTCAACATGAGAATAAAAAGGTAACAAACATGGTAGGATTGTAGGAATGCATTTTTGAAAATGATCAATATTAAAAAATAATTAATTTTAAAATTCGTAACAAATATATGAATATTATATTCTTATCTTCACATTCTTAGAAATCAATTTTTAATTTGTGAAACAAACGTTCCCTATGAAGTATAAAAATAACTAATTATCTTTTCTTAATAAGATAAATATAATTAATTGTAAAAAACTTCCAAAATTCATATAAACAATTATGATAAAGATAAATATTTTTTTAATAAATATTATCACAAATAGTTTTACAACTTTTTTAAATTAATTAAAATCTTCTTTTAATAATTTAAGAAAATTTAGAGTGTTACACACACTCCCTTTACTCATCTTGTCATGAAAGAAAATTTACTTGCCTTTCAACAAGTCATCAATCAACAACTGTCCCTTATTTCATTTTGATATTAGAACCTCTACCACATATATTAAACCTAAAATTATGCCTAACCAATTCTTTTTCTTAATTTTCTCGCTTTTCTTTTTATTTGAGCGATGATGTGCTATTGTGATAAGTACGTATATAAATTTCAAGCAAAATATATATATATATATATATATATATATATATATATAAATTAAAATAAAAAATATAAGAATATTTTATATGGTTAATTAGTAAAAAATATTAGAGTTAATCTAATGATAAATGATTAAGATAAAATGAATAATATCTTAAATTCAAATTTGATGTTGTCTTTATAATTTTGATGTATTAAAAAAAATAAAAATAAAGTAACATGATTTTTTGGCATCAAAATATATACAATTTTTTATATTTAGTATTTTTATTTATGAAAAATGAAATAAAAATCAAAATAGTCATTGTTCTAAGTTATGTGTTGATATTTCATATTAAATGTTTGTTATTATCTCGAATTGTATGTGTTAATTTTTTTTATTTAATATATTCAATATTTTTAAATATCAAAACCTCTCTTTAATGTAAAAATTTTACTAGTCTCTTAAATAAAATATATATATATTAAGATCTTTTCAGAATTTAGCGGTTTGGATATTCTCTCAAATAAAATATATTTATTAAGATCTTTTCAGACTTTAGCAGATTGGATATTTTCAAATTCTATTTGATTCTGGTCACAAATTTCCAGCACATGCTTGTACTATTTTTAAAATAATCTATTGGTGATCATTAACCACACTTTAAACATACAAAATTAGAATATCATTAATGACACTTTTCATAGAAGGTAGACTTTCTATCAAAACTAAAATTGAAGAGTTCTTTTATTTATTTATTTTTATTAAAAAATTTATTTGTTAAAAATATTTTATTTTAAGTATAAATAAATTTTTTTTATTGATCACTTCAATTATCTTTCATAAAAAATAATCGTGTTCAAATTAAATATAATCTTTATGAACATCACAAATTTTTCTATAAATATTTAATATATCTATATATTCAACACTCAAATATGCATGAAACCACTATTTAAGTTAGAGTAAATTCTCCCTTGGAGTTTTTAACACAAATGTTTCTTTTTAAAACAATTGTTTTATATATGAAATATTTTATTTTGTAAGTTTTTGGCTTATTTTTTCATCATTTATATTTTCATTATTTTGTCATAATTCCTTTTCCTCCATACTTTTATATCACTTTACTCTTATTAAATAGTTTTGTGTTAAATATCTTAAATAATCTAAATATTTTAGGTTCAAATTAATTTTTCAAAGTTTAATGTGTGTTCACACATCACACATTTTCGAGAAGAAAATGTATTTGCCTACAAATTAATTGACCATGATTTAGTCACTCGGATTGATTATACTTGGTGGGATACAGTTCCCACTTTTGTAAGGGAGTCATTTTTTCAAAACCGTTTAGGGCTACCTTGTTTTTGTTTTTGTTAATTTTTAGTCCAAATTTTGACCTAGTTGGCTAGTTCTCTCTCACCTTTTCTAAGCTAGTTTATATTTTATTTTTTTATTCCTATTTGGTGGTGCTGATAGATGATTGATAGGTTTAGAAGTGTCAACTTAGATTAGATGTCTAACTCCTTATAATGATACAATTTGCACTCCAACCTATATTTTAAAAAGTAATTTTTCAAAATTCAACTATTTTATCTAATTATTTGCTAAATGCACTCAAATTATCAAATTCTAGCAAGTAGTTTTTTATTTTTATTTTTTTTATTTTTTATAATGAAAGGTTTGTTTTCTTGCAAATAGTTTGAATGTACTAAAGTCTAAACAATAAGCCCAATACGGCCAAGACGTGTCCTTTGCTAAGAATATACCAATTAAATAAGCGAAAAATCAGCATTTTTGCATGCTTATGAATTTCTATTATGAAATCCATTGATTCCCTTCTGTACGGAGATATTATATATATATATATATATATATATATATATATATATATTTAAAATTTAAAGACTTGAGTTATTTTATTAATAACTCATGTGTTAAATTTTAATGATTTAAACATTAATTTAAAAGTTTTTAACATATAAATTAAGTTTATAAATTTTAAAATTTTTAAAAATATGTGATATTTCATTATATATGTTCACATCAACGAATAAAATATTTTTAGAATTATTTGTCAATTTGAATTAATGAAATGAAGTATCAAATAATTTTTAATTTTTTTAAAGTTTGCAGATTTGACCTATACATAAAGAACTTTTATTATAATGATTAAATTATTAAAATTTAACATATACCATAAGGAGTGAGAATAGGCCAGACCTCAAATAGAGGTTTATAACCTAACCTTTTTCAACTTTTTTAAAAGTTTGTATATTTGATCTATAAAAAAATTAGGTTTAGGCTTTTAAAAAAGTCTATTTATTTGAAAGGCTAGGAATAGACTTATAAAAAAAGGTTTATTAAGCTTGATAGGTAAATCTATTTATCTATATAATATAATATAAATTAATATACATATATTATTAATAATATAAGTAAACAAATAATTGTATTAGTATTAAATCGATTGTATTGAATAATTGTGTGACCTTTTTAAATTACTAAATTTTACTATAGTTAAACCAATGATCTAAGTATTATCATAGTTATTTTTTTTAAATAAGAGTTATTTATTGAAAGTATGTCAAATGAGATAATTGAAATAACTAGAAAGATTTTTTTTGAATGAGATTAATCTCTTTTATCATAGCTTGTGCATAAATATAAATGAGTTGTCCCTTTAACAGAAAATAATTTTATCTATTCTCTTTTCGTGTCATTGTATATGTATTCGATACCCTTGAGATCACTCCATGTACAATAAGTATTTTTTTTAGTTTGTAAAGTGTTACCATAACTATTTTTAGTTTGTTAAAATATGAGTCGATTATTTAGAATATATCAAATTACATATAGAAAATATTTAAAATATTTTTTATATGATTATTCCTTTCTCATTATAAATTTATAAGCTTATGGTATGTGCGTAAGTGTACACCAGCATATGTGACTGCACATTAATTATTTCTCTAGTAGAAAATGATTCTTTTAAAAAATGAATTATCTCTAATGAAACAAAGTATCATATGATTTTCAATTTTTTTTTTAAATTTGTAGACTGGATCTATATATTAAGAACTTTAAATTCAATGATTAGATTGTTGAAATTTGATGTAAAACATGAGTTATTGAACAGAGTGAGTCTAAGTAGATTTACTCCTATAGTAAATGGATTCATCCTCATATATATATATATATATATATATATATATATATATATATATATATATAATGCTTTTATGATTATTCATCAATTTGAATTAATGAAACGAAGTATCAAACAGTTTTCAAATTTTTTTAAAATTTGTAGACCTGATTTATGAATTAAGAACTTTAAATTCAATAGTTAGATTGTTGAAATTTGATGTAGAACATGAATTATTAAACGAAGTGAGTCTATATAGACTTATTTCTAAAATAAATGGATGGCTCCTTATATATATATATATATATATATATATATATATATATATATAGGGAGCATATCAAGTGAGAGGGAATTTATTATGAGAGATGAGAGGATTAAAATATAACCCTTAGATTAATCAAGTGAGAGAAAATTTGGAGTTTAATCAAGTGAGAGGAAATTAATCTAAGGGTTATATTTTAACCCTCTCATCTCTCATAATAAATTCCCTCTCACTTGATATCCTCCCTATATATATATATATATATATATATATATATATATATATATATATATATATATATATATATAGAGGAGGGTTCAAACGACACCGGTGTAACTTTTACTAAGTGTTACACTGCTCAATAACTTTATATTAAATGTGAATTTTGAAAATCCAACCGTTAGATTGAAAGTTCATATCTCTTAGATCATATATGTCAAATTTTATATTAATCTAAGGTGATTTGATACTTCATTCTCATAAAAGAAAATTGACGTAATATATACATTTCAAAATATACTAAAATATGAACACTTTAGTTACCTTCAAGTTGTTGTTCAATTTTAACAAAATTTGACATATATGATCTATGAGATATGAACTTTCAATCTAACGGTTGGATTTTCAAAATTCACATTTAATATAAAGTTATTGAGCGGTGTAACACTTAGTAAAAGTTACACCGGTTATATATGAGGAGGGTTCAAACGACACTGGTGTAACTTTTACTAAGTGTTACACCGCTCAATAACTTTATATTAAATGCGAATTTTGTAAATCCAACCGTTAAATTGAAAGTTCATATCTCTTAGATCATATATACGAATTTTATATTAATCCAAGATGATTTGGTACTTCATTTTTATAAAACAAAAATGACGTAATATATTTATTTCAAAATACACTAAAATATGAACACTTTGATTACCTTTAAGTTGTTGTTCAATTTTAACAAATTTTGATATACACATATAAAGTGATATGAACTTTCAATCTAATGGTTGAATTTACAAAATTCACAATTAATATAAAGTTATTGAGCGGTGTAATACTTAGTAAAAGTTATATTGGTGTAACTATAACTCCCCTTATATATATATATATACACACACAAATATATATATACACACATAAAAGAAGAGATCCACTTACTCAAAGAATTTCTTTGGTAAGATTATGTTTCAAGTAAATTCCAATTAATCCAATTAGATTCTAGAGATCAGTTCTTTCATCAATCGGGGGCGAATTTCGCATATTAAAACTAAGAATGAAAGAAGAATTAGTTTGTAGACCGTTTTTAAAATTGTGAACCATATACTGTTCGAAAGTGTAATAGTAGAGTATAATTTGAACTCAGAAGAATAGAGTGTAAATGTATTTTGACAATTAATTTGAGCATGCTTGTTATAAGAGATCCAAAAACAATATATATATATATATAATGTCACTGTAGATGTATAGAGCAGTTTCATTATAACTTACAAGAAATAAAGGAAAGAAATTACTATCTGAGGACATGAGTTCAATTCCAATGCAATGCACATCGATGAATGTCACATCTGAAGTCTATATAATATTCAACTTATAAGAGCACCACAACTTGGTCTTTGGGCCGACCATAGAGGATAACAGATTAAGAACCCTCTCCTCGGATTGGAAAATTTGTTGTAGTGGTGGGTCTTCAACATTTTTGTCGTTTTCCAATAAAGAATTTAGGTAGAAGTTAGAGTAATTACTTATTTATAAGTAACCATATCCTTAGATTCTTCTGAGTTGGAGGTTCTTTGTTAGCCATTATACCATGACATGCATAGGAATTAGCTATTGTCAACAGATACTGTGATAGTTTATAGATGATCGATAAAGTACGAAAAACCTCATATATAAAGCAAAGCTTATTCACAAATTGTTCAAATATCGCTCCATTTAATATATTAAAGGAAATATTCACAAGGTTCTTGAACTATATTCATGTATCTTCAAAGAAAGGAACAAAGAATTAAAGAAGGATTAATTATTGTAGCAACCTCGGTCGCGACGGGACGGCGAAAAATAAATTGAAAAAGAGGGAGTCGCCACCAATGTTATTTTTTACGGAAAAACATTGGAAAAACCATAAAATAGAAAATAGTCTGCGAAAACCAAATTTTGAGTTCGGGAGTCGATTACGTATGAGGAAGGTATTAGCACCTCACAACGTTCGTCCTAAGACGATTACCTTTAATTAATTAAACTAATTATTTATAATTTATAAAATATTTATCTCACTAAATTATCAAATATGTTTTATTTAACTAATTTAAATTATGCATTGAAAAAAGGTTAAAATTATTATTGTTATATAAAAAGGAGGATAATATATTTTTTTATTTTTTTTGGCTCGACAAGATTTAGTTCTTGCTCCTACGTATCTTCATGTGCAATGAAGAATCAGAGTTACGTAGTTCTTTGTAAAAAATATTTGTGTGTTGATATTTTTTAATTAAATTTTATTTTTGTTAAATATAAGATTCTTGAACTGTCTCAGCTCATTCATCTTAAAAATATAAAATTAACTAAGGTGTACACCAAAGTCAATTCAATAAAATTTTAATTATAATTATTGCTAGAGATTGTTATGAGGTTTTAGACGAAATTAAAGATAAATAGAGTAAAGTAGAAAGCTTAAAAGGAAATAATAGAGGATAAGAGAAAATAAGGAGGCTCGGCCTTCCATTTAAATATGATTACAATTCATAAATTAATAGGAGGCTCAACCTTCCATTCAATGAATATTTTGGAATAAAAAAACTTGAAATTGATTATTAAAAATGTCTTAGATATTTAAATGGAGAGTATGACAAATAGAACTGTACACAAGAGATGATGAACGTGACTTCCACCACGGATCTCCCTCCCTTTCTCTCTATTTCCTCTTTCAGCTACTAGCCTCTGGATAAACAGAAACTTCGGGCAGAACCTCCTCCTCTCTTAGGGATCGGAACTAGGGCAGAACCTCCTCTCTCTTTCTCTCTCTCCTTCTCTTTCTCTTTTTTTTTTCTCTCTCTCTCCCTCCCCTCTTTTTTCTTTCACTCCCTCCCTCTATTTATAGGAATTACAAAGTTACTATTCAGGTACTATTCACTCACGGAAATACTATTCATGAACAGTAAAAAATACTATTCACTCACGGAAATACTATTCACTTACGGAAATACTATTCATGAACAGTAAAAAACTATTCACTCACGGAAATACTATTCACACCGAAATTACTGTTCACATTTTTTTTTATTTTTTTTTTTTTATAAAAAATATACCTTTTTTGCTATATATATATATATATTTTTTTTTTTATTTTTTTTTAAAATAAAAATTGACATTTTCCGGACGAAATTGGGTTACTACAGTTGCCCCTCTTTACTTAATTTTACTAGATAATATAAACAAATCTTGTTTCCATATTATCGTAGTAAAATATAAGTAAAGAAAACACCAATTTCGTCCTTGAGCTTGAAACATTAAGAAACATGAGCGCGAGAGACACGAAACATTAAAAAACATGAGCGCAAGAGCTCGAAACATTAAAAGACATGAGCGCGGGGACTCAAAACATTAAAAGAGCGAGCATGAAGGCGCGAAACATTAAACGAATGAGCACGGGACTCAAAAGATTAAAAAGGTGAGCGCGGGGGCTCAAAACATTAAAAGAGAGTGAGCACAGGGGCTCAAAACATTAAAAAAGTGAGCGCGAGGGCTCGAAAGATTGATAGAGTGAGCATAGAGGCTTGAAAATTAAAAGAATGAGCACGGGACTCAAAAGATTGATAGAGTGAGCATAGAGGTTTGAAAATTAAAAGAGTGAGCACAGCGGCTCGAAAGATTGATATGTGAGCATAGATGCTTGAAAATTTAAAAGAGTGAGCACAGCGGCTCGAAAGATTGATATGTGAGCATAGAGGCTTAAAAATTTAAAAGAGTGAGCACAGCGGTTCGAAAGATTAAAAGAGTGAGTACAGGGACCCAAAGGATTGATAGAGGCTTGAAAATTAAAAGAGTGAGCACGGGGACCCAAAGGATTGATAGAGGCTTGAAAATTAAAAGCATGGGCACGGGGACCCGAAAGATTGATAGAGGCTTGAAAATTAAAAGAGTGAACATAGAGGCTTAAAAAGTAAAAGAGTGAGCACAGCGGCTCGAAAGATTGATAACATGGGCGTAGGGACCCAAAATATTAAAAATATGGGCGCGGGGACCCGAAGGATTGATAGAGGCTTGAAAATTAAAAGAGGGAACATAGAAGCTTGAAAATTAAAAGAGTGAACATAGAGGCTTGAAAATTAAAAGAGTGAACATAGAAGCTTAAAAATTAAAAACATGGGCGCGGGGACCCGAAATATTAAAAACATGGGCGCGGGGACCCAAAATATTAAAAACATGAGCGCGAGAGCTCAAAACATTAAAAGACATGAGCGCGGGGACTCAAAACATTAAAAGAGTGAGCATGAAGGCTCGAAAATTAAAAGAATGAGCACGGGACTCAAAAGATTGATAGAGTGAGCATAGAGGTTTGAAAATTAAAAGAGTGAGCACAGCGGCTCGAAAGATTGATATGTGAGCATAGAGGCTTGAAAATTTAAAAGAGTGAGCACAGCGGCTCGAAAGATTAAAAGAGTGAGTACGGGGACCCAAAGGATTGATAGAGGCTTGAAAATTAAAAGCATGGGCACGGGAACCCGAAAGATTTATAGAGGCTTGAAAATTAAAAGAGTGAGCACAGCGGCTCGAAAGATTGATATGTGAGCATAGAGGCTTGAAAATTTAAAAGAGTGAGCACAGCGGCTCGAAAGATTAAAAGAGTGAGTACGGGGACCCAAGCATTGATAAAATGAGCATAGAGGCTTGAAAATTTAAAAGAGTGAGCACAGCGGCTCGAAAGATTGATAGAGGCTTGAAAATTAAAAGAGTGAGTACGGGGACCCAAAGGATTGATAGAGGCTTGAAAATTAAAAGCATGGGCACGGGGACCCGAAAGATTTATAGAGGCTTGAAAATTAAAAGCATGGGCACGAGGACCCGAAAGATTGATAGAGGCTTGAAAATTAAAAGAATGAGCACGGGACTCAAAAGATTGATAGAGTGAGCATAGAGGTTTGAAAGATTGATAGAGACTTGAAAATTAAAAGAGTGAGCACATGGAGGCTTGAAAGATTGATAGAGGCTTGAAAACTAAAAGAGTGAGCACATGGACTCGAAAGATTGATATGTGAGCATAGAGGCTTGAAAATTTAAAAGAGTGAGCACAGCGGCTCGAAAGATTAAAAGAGTGAGTACGGGGACCCAAAGGATTGATAGAGGCTTGAAAATTAAAAGCATGGGCACGGGGACCCGAAAGATTTATAGAGGCTTGAAAATTAAAAGCATGGGCACGGGGACCCGAAAGATTGATAGAGGCTTGAAAATTAAAAGAGTGAGCACAGGGGCTCAAAAGATTGATAGAGGCTTGAAATTTAAAAGAGTGAGCACGGAGGCTCGAAAGATTGATAGAGACTTGAAAATTAAAAGAGTGAGCACGGAGGCTCGAAAGATTGATAGAGGCTTGAAAATTAAAAGAGTGAACACAAGGGCTCGAAAGAATGATAGAGTGCTTGAAAATTAAAAGAGTGAGCACAGGGGCTCGAAAGATTGATAGAGGCTTGAAATTTAAAAGAGTGAGCACGGAGGCTCGAAAGATTGATAGAGGCTTGAAAATTAAAAGAGTGAACACAAGGGCTCGAAAGAATGATAGAGTGCTTGAAAATTAAAAGAGTGAGCACAGGGGCTCGAAAGATTGATAGAGGCTTGAAATTTAAAAGAGTGAGCACGGAGGCTCGAAAGATTGATAGAGACTTGAAAATTAAAAGAGTGAGCACATGGAGGCTTGAAAGATTGATAGAGGCTTGAAAATTAAAAGAGTGAGCACATGGAGGCTTGAAAGATTGATAGAGGCTTAAAAATTAAAAACATGGGCGCGGGGACCCGAAAGATTAAAGAGTGAGAATTTTGATAGAAACAATGTTGATGCCAAGTAAAATAAACTTCAATGCATGTGTGTTGAGATTTCCGTTGAAGTACTTTTATTTATAATTATAGATTAGGTTACTTCCCTCAACGGACTCAAACACGGCAAGTATACCGGCCGTACAAGTAGTAAAAATATCGTATCCACAGGGATTAGAAGGTAATATAAGCATTTATTGACTATTCGTGACTAAAGAATAATTCCAATTTCATAGTTTGTGCAGTGAATGCCAAGTTGTAACTATTGGAATGAAAACTGTAAACAAATATTGTTTTGTGAGTGGAAAAGGTAAGGAATGGTATTGTGGTAATGTGAGGTTGTGGGGTTCAGATTTCACCGAACGTAACACTAATGTACCCTTAATCTCTTGTTGAATTCATTGTTCAGTCAACCATAAATTTACTCAGACCTAATTCCTTAGAGAAAGAGCCTAGGTGCAAAATATTGAATATCAATCCCTTGAGTACTCAATACCTCTACCCGCATTACCGGTTAGGGTTTTAAGACTACTAATGGGTCAAGCCCTATCCCTAGGTACAATTCCCACTAGGCATATGTTCATAACTAGTTTCAAGGATATTTCCCAATACTCAATGAAATCTTAAATCATGCAAAGGGTAATCAAGCCAAAACAAGCATTAAGCATAGAATCATACACAACAAGGAATGGAACAAAACATATATAACATTAAACACAAAAGGATTACAATAGAGTTTGTTGGTTACATCAAAACCCCAATACAATGGATAGAACCTCTCAAAACAAAGAGGGGAAAACTAAAATAGAGATGGAAGAGGAAAGGAAGAACCGAAGGAATGACCCACACACGAACGGCTTCAAGCTCCGAGAATCCCTTCTACAGCTCCCAAAACGCGCCCAATGTGTGAATGAGGGAGAAAACCCTCGAAATTTTCCTTTTATGCAGCCTGAGGAGACAAATTAGGGTTATTGCGCCCGGCGCGTTACACTTCGCGCCCGGCGCGGGCTTCCCCTGATGCTCAATGTGCTCGCGGCCTTGAATTGCGCCCGGCGCAATTCTAAATTGCGCCCGGCTCGAGGTTCCCAAAGGCTGAGAGTACTCTATTTTATGCCCGCCCGGCGAGATTAATACGGCGCCTGGCGCGGTTGCCTGCTCTGCTCCTTAATTCTTTTGTTTTCCACTCCTTTAACCCTTTTTTTCCTCAATTCTCTACTTGAATACCTGCATATACAAAAGAAACCAAAATGAGAACAATTATATGCAATGATACAAAGAATGGAAGAATTTGATCATTAAATCTTGTATAAGTCTCATCCAAAAAGAGGTAAAATTGAGACTTAACAATGTGTTATGCAAGTACATTACTTGATTACATGTGGATGATAAGTACCGAACTTTGGTACAAATGTTGTGGATGCTAAGCATGTATTGAACTTGAATGCATGAGTTAGGGATGGACCAAACTTTTGGTGATGCAAATGACAAGTATGCATTGGGCTTGAATGAATGTGTTAAACAAAGTATTAGACATTAATGTGAACAATGTGGATGTTGGACAAGTATTGGATTTGAATGGGTGTATCAAACTATGATGTAATGAATGTCAAACATGTGCCAAACTCAAACGTAGATGATATAGATGTCGGACAAGTGCGAGACTTTATATGCAAGTGATGAATTTGAATGCATGTATTAGGAAAGTACCAAACTTTGATGCAAACAAAGTGGATGCCAAGTGAGAATTGGACATGAACGAACACTTCAAACATATTAATACAAATGATGTAATGCTTGATTCGGTGTTAGGATGTTTATGAGGTGTCATTGACAAATTTCATTTTGTTTCTTTTTTTCTTTTCAAAGAAAATCATAAAATGATTATTTTCTTTAGAAAAAGCAAATTCATGCAAAGCCCTTTTTGGTGCCTCAATTATTTACTTTTTTTTTTATCTTTTTTCAAACCCATGAAATCTTGTTCTTTTCTTCTCTGTCAATCGTTGAAAAACGATCTCACAATTCATCATTTCAAACTTATCCCACCTAGAATCAAATGAGACTCATTTGACCTAACTTGTCAATCAAGTGATTATCACCACCTTGTCATTCCTTTTGAAACATCATTTAACCAACATGCATAACAATGACAGCTGATTTTTTTGGAATGCTATTCAAAAAGGATATTTGAACGTGAATTTGTTTTGATGTAGAGAAAATAGAGCAAACGACCCCAAGATATGACAAAAATTGAGAACTTGATGGAAACAAGAGATTGAGCAATTGTCCCAGTTTGATGTCAAATTAAAGGAGTGAAAACTGGAAGGATTTGGACTAACTTGGACTTTGAGACAAATGATTTACATCACTTTAGACTTTAGTGGATAGAATCAAACAGTGACACATATGGGAAGGATCACCCGTATTTAGAATGGTGGAATATGGATGATACAGGCATTGACTTGATTAAACTTGAGACACATGGATCATATGGTTGGAATGAAAATATGATGATAGTTGACAACTTGTCCCGGTATAAAAGGAGTACTTTGAGTTGCCCCAATTTATGAAGAAATAGGGAACAAAGTTGGACTAGACAATTATTCCAATTGAAAGTTAAGGTGATGAAATGACAATGAGATCCTTCGCCCCAGTGTGAAGTGGTTGTCCCAATTTAGTTTTGAAAGGAAGGGGTAGAGTAGGAGACAATGATGAATGTGATTGCCTTCTTTTCTGACTCAAGGAAATAATATTGATGTATGAATTGATGGAGAAATAAGACATAAAACAAATGTCTCATTTAATTGGGTAAGGGGGAGTTAAAGGAGGGCATGACTTGTGATTTGTTCCCAATCTATCATTTTGAATGATTCTCATAATTATTAAGTGTAGTAATGAATGAACATCGATGAATAGAAGATTTTGCACTGGATGTTTGTTTCTCTTCATGATGTAATGGATGTGCAAGTCTTATGAGCATTTGTATCTTTTTTTTTTTGGAGCAATCATGTTAACAATGATAGATGAGTTCAATTATTTTGTCTTAAGGCTAAACTTAAAATAAAAAAAAAAAAGTAACCAATGTTTGATCTCTATGGACCTTATCGGGTTGTAACACTGGTCGGTGAGATGGATATGAAAGAAAGGATACAGAGGGCTCAAGTGTGTGTTTGAAGGTTATTTGAAACAAGGATTTTTGTTATAGTGTTGGCTTCAATGCTTTATTTAATTTCTTTTCCTTGCCCCTTTTTTCACCCCAGCTTTTGTCTAGACTTCTCTTTTGGAGTTTGCGGCCTACCAGATTGCTCTAACTTTTGTCTAGGCCATTTTTTTTAGGTTTTCAGCCTAGTGAGCTCTTGTTTCTTTTATTTTTTTTTTCATTTTTTTTAGACCTTAACTTTTGCCTAGACTGCTCTTTTCGAGTTTTCAGCCTAGCAGGTCGCTCTAAATTTTGCCTAAGTTGCCTTTTCAGGTTTTCAGCCTAGCGAGCTTTTTATTTTTGTTATTTGTTTTCATAGAATTTTTGACTGCATCAGAGTTTATTGGGTTCAATAGATCTTCCCGTCCACTTCCCTCTATGATCTTTTTGGGGTGGTAAAATCTTCTTCAATACCAAATCTCTTTCTTGAGACTCTCGTGGGCGGACCTTTTTGGCAAAAGCTCTGTTGATCCTTTTTTGATATAATTGACCATGACACAAGGCATTCAATCTCTTCTCTTCAATTAGGTTCAACTGTTCATAGCGAGCCTGAGCCCATTATGTTTTCTCAAGTTTGGTTTCGGCCAAATACTCTTAGAGAGGGTATCTCAATCTTAGTGGGAAGTACTGTTTCCATACCATAAACTAGAGAATACGGAGTTACCCCAGTAGAGGTGCGACAAAAATGTGATATCCATGTAGAGCGAAAAAGAGCATTTCATGCTATTCCATGTAGGCGACCACCATCTTCTGAATAATCTTCTTTATATTCTTATTTGCCGCTTGTACTGCCCCATTCATCTTAGGAAAATATGGTGAAGGATTGTGATGTTGAATTTTGAACTCTTCACACAACTCTTTCATCATGTTGTTACTTAGATTGGTCTTATGATCAGTAACGATATGAATTGATAGACCATCGTAATAACAAATTAAATCTCTTTTGATGATCTTGACCACCACATTGCTTGTCACACTGGTATAAGAAGCTACAATGACTTTTTGAGGCTTTTGGTTCATTTCTCTTCTTTTTCATTTTCCATTGTTCAGATGATATCATAAACAAATTGAATGTGAACACTATGTTGCCCCTGTTTTGAGGGTGAGCCTTGTTTGAGGTAATTGAAGAAAATTTTCACTTTTAGGCTCAAATTTGGGTGACAAGTGATATATGTTTTTGGAGATAAAGAAACATGGTCATACATCATTTCAAATCTCAATTGCTTATTTTTGAAAGGTTAATCCTAAGACAAAACTTAATGAACCCCATGTTACTCCTTTTCTTTTTTATTTTTTCTTTTTTGATTGTCCTAACTTTTGCTTAGACCGCCCTTTTGAGTTTTCAGTCTAACGGACTTTACATTTTTTCACATTTTTTTTTTTGCTCATAAGACTTGTCTCCATTAAATGTGGTAGATGGTTGGACAAATACTCATATAAATTTGCCCAATGAGAAATCTTCAAATTTCTATTGCCAAACTTTCTAATTGAGAATCATCCAACAGACTTGACTTTTTATGAGGACAAACTCTATTTTTGGAAGGATAATGAGGAAACTATGAGATGTAATGGGACAAAGACAATTTATGACAATAAAGATAACAACACAAACTTGTTATGCAAGTTAATGAAATGAATACTTCAAAAGGTTAAAAATGGATTTAAAACCACGTCAATTGACAAGTTAAATGGTCAAAGAAGCTCATCTTCTCGATTGAGAATTAAATGTAAGTGAGAACAAAAATTTCATGTTATTCCCTATTTTCTTTGTTTCCTGCTTTTTTCTTTTTCTTTTGAGACATTGCATAAATTTGTTGCTTGACATCCTCTTTAAAAGAAAATAATCAAATTAGATAGTTGTTATTTTTTTTTAAAAAAAATGACATGAATGAGCAATCAATTAGACCTTTATTTTACTATGAAATGCATGTATAAAAGAAAAATGTTGGAGTGAAGAATTTGAAATGAAAAAAAATGTTTTTTTTTATTTTTGTTTTTGTTTTTTTTTTGTTTTTTTAGAGAAACAAATGCATTTGATTCGGGATGATGAAATGAGAATGAATGCAATTATGGAGAATGATAAGAAAAGACGATGGATATGTTGATGAATATACCTAACATGATTACTTAATATAAATAATGCTTATGCGTGAATGTCATGGGAGATTATGAAAATATTGAATGTTATGAGATACATTTTAGACTAAATGCTCAAATGGAATAATGATCTTACTTTGAATTATGCAAGAGAGAACTGTATTCATTTTTTAGAAACAAGTGTCAATGATGATCACAATTGCAATCTTTTAAAGTTGTATGCATGATTTCATAAAATAAAAAAAAAAATTATGCAAAGATCTAAAATGTATATCATGAATGAATTATGAAATGTAGATGAATGCATGCATGCATGAATAGTTTTGTGGTGATGAATGTTATATTGAAGATGCGTGAGATATGATAAAAGTCAAAAAAATGCATGATGTGTATTATGAAATGAATAAAATTCTCTTTTTTTTTGCGTCATTCGAACGTAAAGGTAGAATATTGCTCCTGTGATACTTAATAAGGACATCCTTAAGTTGAAAACTCTATGGACTACTAACACGTGTTCCTCTCAAAAGGGTGGGACTATGGTTCTAAAACAGGTTCCTAGAGCCAATAACCCTTCTTAGGATATTAATCACAATAATAGGTAAACTATTAGAGATGATAATACCCTAGAAAGGATCAAACTCTAGGTGAGGCCTTCATAATAACCAAACAAGATGTTCATCAAGAAGGTTACTACTACTCAACCTCTTACTTATCATAAGTTGCACTCAAGTCCGGGCATAGGACCCCACTCATAAACGTGTGTGAAATTGTGTAAGTGAAGTGTGTGAAAGGAGCAGTCCTACACTATCCAATCTACAAAACACAACACAAATGATATAGAAAATAAAAGTCTTCTACCCTAAAGTTCAAATTACACAACACATATTTAAAATTAATGCAAATAAAATAAACAACAAATAAGAGACATAAACCAAAGATAACAACAATAATAAAAATAAAACAAAAGTGAGAAAAGCATTTTTAAAAATTATTAATTAGTTTAACTAATTATTATAGGCTCGACTCTCAAAGTCTCCCCAGCGGAGTCGCCATCTGTAGCAACCTCGGTCGCGACGGGACGGCGAAAAATAAATTGAAAAAGAGGGAGTCGCCACCAATGTTATTTTTTACGGAAAAACATTGGAAAAACCATAAAATAGAAAATAGTCTGCGAAAACCAAATTTTGAGTTCGGGAGTCGATTACGTATGAGGAAGGTATTAGCACCTCACAATGTTCGTCCTAAGACGATTACCTTTAATTAATTAAACTAATTATTTATAATTTATAAAATATTTATCTCACTAAATTATCAAATATGTTTTATTTAACTAATTTAAATTATGCATTGAAAAAAGGTTAAAATTATTATTGTTATATAAAAAGGAGGATAATATATTTTTTTATTTTTTTTGGCTCGACAAGATTTAGTTCTTGCTCCTACGTATCTTCATGTGCAATGAAGAATCAGAGTTACGTAGTTCTTTGTAAAAAATATTTGTGTGTTGATATTTTTTAATTAAATTTTATTTTTGTTAAATATAAGATTCTTGAACTGTCTCAGCTCATTCATCTTAAAAATATAAAATTAACTAAGGTGTACACCAAAGTCAATTCAATAAAATTTTAATTATAATTATTGCTAGAGATTGTTATGAGGTTTTAGACGAAATTAAAGATAAATAGAGTAAAGTAGAAAGCTTAAAAGGAAATAACAGAGGATAAGAGAAAATAAGGAGGCTCGGCCTTCCATTTAAATATGATTACAATTCATAAATTAATAGGAGGCTCAGCCTTCCATTCAATGAATATTTTGGAATAAAAAAACTTGAAATTGATTATTAAAAATGTCTTAGATATTTAAATGGAGAGTATGACAAATAGAACTGTACACAAGAGATGATGAACGTGACTTCCACCACGGATCTCCCTCCCTTTCTCTCTATTTCCTCTTTCAGCTACTAGCCTCTGGATAAACAGAAACTTCGGGCAGAACCTCCTCCTCTCTTAGGGATCGGAACTAGGGCAGAACCTCCTCTCTCTTTCTCTCTCTCCTTCTCTTTCTCTTTTTTTTTTCTCTCTCTCTCCCTCCCCTCTTTTTTCTTTCACTCCCTCCCTCTATTTATAGGAATTACAAAGTTACTATTCAGGTACTATTCACTCACGGAAATACTATTCATGAACAGTAAAAAATACTATTCACTCACGGAAATACTATTCACTCACGGAAATACATTTTTTTTTATTTTTTTTATTTTTTTTATTTTTTTTAAAAAATATACCTTTTTTGCTATATATATATATTTTTTTTTATTTTTTTTTAAAACAAAAATTGACATTTTCCGGACGAAATTGGGTTACTACAATTATTATATAAAGTTCTGTACCATGTCTATTTCATCATAAAGAATTATTATATAAAGTGTTACTTCTTTTACGGTTCAAAACATTGACATTTTTTTAATGTGAATATTATATTTTACAGCAACAAGGACCCTAATTATGACTTTTTTCTCATTGAGGAGTTAAAACAAAGACTTGCTAGGAAGATTCATTTTTGTTAGTTAAATCTGATTTCATTCTCCATCTCATTTCTTTTTTAATTTTCTTAACTGCTCTTGACTTGAAATTTGAAAATTAATCCCTTGAAAACGGAAGTTTTTCATTAAATTGAAACACAATTAATTTGGTGCAATATACATAGGTATAGTTTTAGTATTTTTCCTTAAATAAATTAGAATTTTATTATGTTAGTAAGATAGAATTCCAATTTTAATATATACAAAAAGAATACTAAAAATATTTAAATATATTGCATCTACCCTAAATTGAATTGTGTCCGTCTGTTACTGACAATTGATGAACTAAGACAACATGCAATAAGATGTCACAATAGTACATACAATTAAGTCACATCGGCTTCGTCACAGTACTATAAATAATAATCAAACTTTTGATTGGCCACTTAAAATAAATCCCACCTAGGAACCTTTTGTAAAGTAGAAAGCTACTTTTGGAGATAACATGGCAAGTTTGGTCATCCTGCGTAGAAAGTTTTCTCTTCTCGTACTACTCTTGTGCCTTTTTGACTTTAAAGTGTGTGCCACTTACATTGTTCATGCCAATAAACTGTTATTGAGTGTGTATAAATTATAAATTGAATGTTAGTTTAGTGAAGAGATAACAATGTTTATAACACACCATAATATATGTCAGCTTAATTAATTCTATTTTATTTACAAATTGTAAATAGAAATTTGATACAAGATTAAAGAAAATGTTATATATATCTTCCTTCGTTGTCAACTTGTCAATCTATACTGATATATGGTCACCTTAATATAATGTATACCCATTGTGTAGTGGGGTTAATTATTTTATTTCACCTTTTTATTTTTGTTATTGCGTAAACATTATTTTTAATTTTCGAAACGTACGTATGTAGGAACTAAAAGTTCAACGGAATCTAAAGATATTTTTACATTTGGCATTAAATAATTAAGTGACAGCCACATGTTACTCTCTGAAGAGATGTCTAACATATATTAAATTCAACTTTGGTTGTGTGCCAAGGAAACAAACTAAAGGATCGATGCACATAAGTCGTTTATATTTTCACTCCGTAATGTTTCATCTTCCATCTTTTCTTTCTTTTATCTAACTAAAACATCACGATTTATTATATGAACCATCATGGTCATCAAGCTGGTAATTGAGAGATTAAAATAAAGAAATGAAAACTTAAGCTTAATTATTATATGGAAGGTAGTTGACTCGGCCGAGTACAACTAATGCGGCCGATTCGACAGAGTACATCTAGTACGATCGACCCGGCCGACTTGGTAAGATCGGGATCGGCTGACTCGGTCAACAGGATCCACATATTCGATGATACGAAATTAGGTTATGTAAGTTAAGATGAGATTAATTTACATAATACACCAGTTTAATCCCCTAATTTTCTGGGGCCGATTCCCTAATCACGGCCTAACAACAACTAGTATATATACACCCTCAATAAGGAACGTAACTAATTCTAAACTACCACATTTAATACGCCGATCACTTATTGACTTGAACTTCAGAGTATCTTTTACAGGCATCCCTCTCCTCGGACTACCTAGAGCAGAACGTGAAGACCTCAACAAAGAATCAAGATTGTGATAAGCAAGGTGTGTCTCCTAATACAAGAACAATTATCATTATTATTATTGTAATATTTTTTATCAATGAAAACAAAATACGATTCATATTTATTAAAAAATATCCCATCAATGACAATATTAGAATAGGGTTTAGACACAAAAAACAGAAAATTAAACGGCACAAATATTTCATAAAATGGTCTTAGTTAGAATATTAGAATATTATTGTTTTTAAATATTTTTTTTACATTTTCTAAAATAAGATGATGACACTTAATAGAGATATTCTTAGTAGTTATTAGGTTACAAATTTGTACCCCCTTAACTCTTAGAAACATTGACGAGAAATATTAAGTTTATTTTTACCTTCTCTATTATTTTCTTGAAATTCTTTAATGGTAGATTCTACTAGTAATGATAGTATAGTTTTTAGTTTCCTTTCAAACACATAAATTTTTGGACACATTTTGTATTTTTTTATAAGCTGAATATAACTTTTGTATGTATGTGATGTTATTAAGCCGATTCCGGCAAGTTAATTTTGATTGAAGATAACTTTACATGTACAAACCAACATGAGTTGAGGTCAGTGACACCACTATATATATGATCCAATTTTTGATTGGCAACTTTAAATGAATCCCACGTAGGAACCTTTTGTAAAGAAGAAAGTGACGTTTTAGAGATAGCATGACAAGTTTGGTAATCCCGTAGAAAGTTTGCTTTTCTACTCTTTTAAATACTATTGTTTTTTATTTTTTACTTTAATCAAGGGAGCATAAAGTGTTCGCCACTTACAATGTTCATGCCAATAATATGTTAATGTTTTGAGGAAAAAAATTCCACACAATAAGAATTAAGAATTGAAAATGAAAACGCGCATAAACATATATGGAGACAATTATCAACCATGAATTAATCATGAAAGAACATATTTTACTCCAAACAACGAAGTAATTAAAGTAAAAGTAACTTAATTTGATCCACATCATATTCACTCATTTTGCCAACAGATCGATCCACTCGAAATGCCTCACAGATTGTATTTATCCTCGACGACAATTTGATATATATACACATTCTTTAATATATTTATTTTTTATTGGTCAAAATTTATTAAAAAACTATAAAATCATGAGAGAAAGTTATTAAATAGGATATCCTACTAAATTTCATGTTCTTTAATAAATTTTAACCAATTAAAAAGATTACATTTAAAAATGTTTATTAAATAGTATGTTGTTAGCATTTCTCATATAAAAGTAAAAGAAACTCATTTAAAATACGAGAGCAAAAAGTTTTTTGAATTTTTAAGCTAAGTTCTTGTGGAATAAAATTATTATTAGGTCAGTCACTCTTTTGAATATTAATTATTAGATTAATTTGTAGAGCTTGTAAATTGTAACCAGATTAATTAAAGAGAAAAGTGAGATTTTCATATTGAAGAGAATTGATGCTAGAACAAAGTGAAAGAGGGAAAAAAAACAAAGAAAATCATAAAAATAGAGGTAATAGAAGTTTATTGATTAGAGATGAACACCTAATCAACATTTATATATTAAACACTAACTTCTATCTTGCACAAGAATATTTATAGGAGTTTTTCCGAGTTTCTAAGAATTTATTTTAATTTCTTATCTAATTTAATTTTTTTATGATAAATATTTATGAATTAAATATTAATATTTTAAATTCAATTTATTCCTAATATGACAATTTATTTAGCTGCATTTTGTGCGCAATTTTTGCTGCATCTTGATTTTGATTTGTAATTTGACTATTTTGCTCTAGGATGCTTGAATGTCATATATATTTGGTTATCGTATTTCTAGTTGTGCCCACTGATGCTTAATCAAAATTTTGTTCCGAGTTATCTATTTGGATGACAATTTTATACACTTAAACGTATGACTAATTTATGCAATTAGTAACAAACTCAATTGATGTATTTTTTATATGAAAGATAAATTAATGCTTAAGTTAAGGGAAAATTTATATGACAAACAAATCTTAAATTTATGGGCAGCGAATCAGTAAATCTGTATGATGAATGAATAAACCGAAGAAGAAGTAATGTAGAATTTATGAAATGAATTTCACTTTATCTGAATTGAGTAGAAGATTTTTGAAAGGTATGTACTCTTCCTATAATTTGTATATAAGTTTTGTTATTACAAAAAAAAAAAAAAAGGGAAATTGTTAATTAATCTTGCTTAAATATATGTTTTAATAATGACAAACTCTTAGTTTCGAATTTTAATATAGAAAATTCTCTATTGAAGTACTAACAATCTTAATCAAGTGTTTCAAAATTGTTTTTATTTACTAAGAAGGTTGTTTAAGTCTAGTAGTTCAAATATTTCACAAGACATCAATCAATCTGACATTTAGCACAATGGTTTTATCTGTCCTAAGCAAGAAGATGAGTATCACGTGTCTCTATTAAAAAAGGTTCAAGTTAGACATTTATTCGTACGAAAAAATGCCTTCAAGAGTTAGATCAGAACACCAACATTTTGAGCCATCTATTAGAAGGCTTTACTTAAAAAACACCTTCTTCAAAGACTTGTATTAAAGACTTTGTTCAAAAGGTTTCAAGAGAAGATTTGTTCAGAAGGTATTTCATCTGAAGAAAAAACTGACAATACCAAAAAAGAATAATGATGTCAATTATTCTGCTTAAAAACTAACCAAGCCATAACGAATCTATTTTAGAGGCTATAAAAGAAATACTAAGGTTACACTTTTAAGGAAAGCAAGATCAAAGGGTGTAATCAAAAAGTGTTTCACTATATGTTATTTTTTTTTTTAAATAACATATAGTACGATCAGTAGAATTATAACATAATGTCTAATAATAAGAATATCCATGTTGTTCCTATCTAATAATCAAAGATTGAGGGGTTTCAATACATTCTTAGAATGTAAAGTCATAAAAAATTTAAAAAAATTAATTTAATTATAAAATGAATAATCCAAATTATATTTATAAAATAAAAAGTAAGATAAAATTATAGAGATTCAAAATTATAAAATTTTAATAATGTTATAAAACATTAAAAAAGAAAAGAATTAATAAGATTAAATAACTACATATGTACAATCTTCTAATTAATATTTTATCTACATATCATTATTAGTGACACAAAGTGATTCAATCCTCCTAGTATTTATAAAAATATTTAATTATTTTTATTATTTTTATTTTTAACAAAATTTATAGATAAAATCATTTAATATATATGTATATATATATATATATGGTGTATATATTAAAGAGAATGTATTTTTTTACTCTAAGAGTAAGTCTAGCTAGACTTATTCTGTTCAATAACTCATGTTCTATATCAAATTTCAATGATCTAACCGTTCAATTTAAAGTTCTTAATGCATAGATCAAATATGTAAATTGTTAGAAAATTTGAAAATTATTTGATACTTCGTTTCATTAATTTGAATCAATGTATAAAATGATTCTATGATTATCCGTCAATTTGAATTAATGAAATGAAGTATCAAATGATTTTCAAATTTTCTAAAAATTTACAGATTTGATCTATGCATTAAGATTTTTAAATTGAACAGTTGGATCGTTAAAATTTAATGTTGAACATGAGTTATTAAATGGAGTAAGCCTAGGTAAACTTACTCTTTGAGTAAAAAGATCCCTCTTCATATATATATTAAATTAGTTTATCACGTACCATTATATATATATACTAGGAGAATTAAAAGAGGAAACAGACACTTTGTGTCTTCAAATCTTTTTAAAAGTAAAATAATTAAAAATTATTTATTTATTTCTTAAGAATTAAGGGTATGATTATCTATTATTTTTTAGACAAAATCAGTTACAAGATGACGTATATTTCCCTTTATCTATTACTATAGATAATCAATCAGTTATTAGGAACAAAAAAAATTATTTAGTGTAATTATTTTAACTTTAATGTTTTAAGTTTTAAATAAAGAAGATTTAATCTAGAAAAAATTCCATTAACCCCTACTTTAGAGGCTATAAAAGAAATATTAAGGTTACACTTTTAAGGAAAGCAAGATCAAAGGGTGTAATCAAAATATAAGTTGTCATAGGTGTAATCCTTACTTCATACTTTGATTCGTTCAGAGATCTTCACTTCAATACTTTGTATTAATCTTGTAATAGATTAAAGAAATTTGAATCTTCCTTAATGGAAGCTCTAACTTAGGAGAACTTGCTATACTCTTAACAAAGTGCTAGGTTGCAAAACCCATATATGAAAAATCCATTCCTACCTAGATCTGAGTTGTAGAGGTGTAGGAAGGAAAGAAAGGAATCACAATAATGGTTGTGTGATCTCATAGTAGATGGTTGTGAAGTTGGTTCTCTCAACAGGTTGTTGAGTGTTTAATCTTTGTAGGTGGCTAAGTGTGTATCACTAATAGCATGTGGTTGTGTAGTGGTGTTCTTGTATCAACATGTATTTGAGTTGTGATTGAACAACAATTGGCTATGATAATAAAAAATCTCATAAGTTTGTGTGAGGACTAAATGTAGTCTAGTTATGATGAATCAATATAAAAATCTGTATGCAATCTCTCTAACTCTATTCTTTATTTATTTACTACATCTTACATTTCATTATAACGTAATTTGTTATAAAATAAGCCAGCTCAAAAACTATTTCTAGACGAAAATTCCATATTTAAATACTCAGAAGTTTACCTTCTATAAAGAGCATACTTTCATTAAGAACTAATTTCTAAAGAACAAAACAATTCAATCCCCATTCTTATAATCTCACATGCATTTTATCCTCCTGTATAAACTTTTTTTTGTCAATATCTCCTTCATGAACTTAGCATATGTCGACATTTGCTCCAATTAATGCCTCAAAGAAGTGCATGTTAATTTGAAGTCCTTTGAAAAAATCCACAAATCAAAATATTGTCTATTTTTTTGGTAGGTACTAGAGGGTAAGGTAACTCCTTTGTTGCTATAGGAATTTCACTTTCTTTTTTTTTTTTCTCTCTCTCTCTCACTAGTTGGTGTTTATTAAGCTTCCTCTCACCTTCTTTTTTACCCACCATTTTTCTATTTCTTTTCTTTATTTTTTTTGTCTCACTTTCTTTTTCTACTCCATTTACATTTTTTTATTTCACCACCACCTCATAGTCCTTGTCACTTCTTGTCACCATGGCACTACAATTCTCTTTAGGATTGGGTTGTGTGTTAGCAACAAAATGACCAAAAAAATTCTCTTCCATTTGAGTACAAAGTTGTCCCATTTAATCTCCAAATCTTTGATTGCAGACTATGTATTCTAGCATGTGTATTCTTCTAGTTAATGGTGAATGTTTGTATGCATTGGTTAATGGTGTCCTCCAACCCTATCTAGTAGTCATATAGGCTAGGCTTGGGTATTGGAGGAGGTGCACTATTTTGATTCCATCCAAAATTTTGATGGTGTTGTCCCCTTCCTTTATCAAAACTTACACCTTGATGACCTCCATATCTTCCTTAATTGCTCATATAGTTAACGTCTTGTGAGGTGCCTCCATCATTGCTCCATATTGATCCTATAGATGAGTGTCTCCACAATTCTCACAACCATTGATATAGTATATAGAAGAAAATGTACACCTTTTTAGACTATTTGTTATATGATACAAAGCTCATTCTAGATGCCTTAGTTGGAGAAAACATTAATTACAAGACACTTAGGGAAGCAATCATCATTATATAAAGTATTGCCAACATCCATAATGGATTTCATAGGACGAGATTTGCACCACAAAATAAAGTGTATGAGTTGGGTCCCAATGATGTTATATTGGCCCAAAACAAGTTTCTGGCATAACAAATGAGATACTAAACAAGACAGTAGAAAAGTTGTCACAACAAATTCAACAACTATAATCTTAGACACCTACATCTACTTCTACATACTATATGAGTGGTTGTGATACTAAACAAGATAATGGAGAGGTTGCCACAACAAATCCAACAACTATAATCTCAAACACTTACATCTGCATCTAGATACTATATTAGTGGTTGTGAGATTGTGGAGACACTCATCTATAGGAACAATATGGAGCAATGGTGGAAGAACCTCATCTTTTTAATAATTTTAAAAAATTTAGGGTGTTACACCTAACAGTGATGTAATTATGTGGTGTTTTAAATGTTTAAAATAAATATAAAGCCATTTCATAAAAACAAAAGTTATACAAAATCATAGAGATGTGAAGCTTAATTAGTTTAAGTTTTGAATTTTTTTTTGTTATGTACAACGATAGCAAATAAAGAAGAAATAATGGTCAAGTTAATGAAAATAAACAATAATATATTATAGAATTCCAAGGATAATGGAAGGAAATTAATCATGTATATAAGTTTAGTACAATTCATCAAATATGGGTTATCGAGTTCAAATCCTTTTTAATCCCTAATAATTAAAAATAACTAGATTTAAATTGTTTAAACAAACAATGATTAAGAACGACTTTGCATTTAAAAAAATAACTTAAAGCCAATGATTAAATTTAACAATCATATGAAATAGAGTTATAAAGTTATTTGATGGTTTGAGGGAGGGATATAAATAAGAAAAAAAATATATCAAACCTTAAATAAATTTATGATTTGACTTGTTTAAAGTTTGGTCTGACATAACTTATTTAATTAATAAAAAGATTAAATTTATTTAAAAAATATTAGGTTTATACTTTTAAAAAAAATATATATTTATTTAAAAAATTTAGACTTAGTCTTATAAAAAAAACTTGTTAGATTTAATAGTCAACCTATTTATCTATATGATATAATAAAAAATATATATACATATTACATTATTAACAATATAATTAAATAAAAAAATTTGTAATGCAAAAAATTAAATTATCAATATTTTTGACATTTCCACTACACTTAAATGTGTTATACTTTTTATTTATACGAAATCAAGAAATAGAAAATCTAATAATCACATCTTTGTCTATACTATTTTCTTTCACCTTCATTGTTGATTATTTAAAATATTTCAAATGAATTATAGGAAATATTTTTAAAAAAATTTAATAAGATTAATTTTTTTCATAACACTTCTGTGTGAATGTATGTTAGTGTACTTGAGTATGTATAAATTATCCTTCTTACATTAACTAACGTGGTTGAAAATTATTTTTAGAAAATATTTTTAAATACACAATTCAACCTCATTCTTATGTGTTATTTTGTGTATTTAAAAAATAATCTTATATTTTGAATATGAAATGAATTTACTTTAAAAATATACATGGATAAAAAAAATGATACTTTGATAAAAAAAAAGTGAATTGTCTCTTTATTTTGTTCCTTTAATTTAAAAAATGATATATGGATAAAAAAAAAATCTTATTTCTTTTAAAATATATACATTTTCTCTTTTGTTTGTCAATTTTTTTAGTGTTATTTTTATTTATTTATAATTAAAATAGGGAACATAGATCTACTGCGATACGTGATTTATAGTTTTGTCCAATTTAATATGTCTGATTCAAAAATGATAATGACGGACATTTTGAACTATGGAATACAACTATTAGCCTGATTATATATATTTTAGCCTTATGAAAATAATAATTTTTCTTTTGCAACGGAATAATATTTTTTTTCATGAGAGCTTTGATATTCCATATAAAAGTAATTGAAAACAACAGATATGTTACTTCAACTTAATAACGTCAAACATAGAGTGTTCAAAAGAGACAAGATGGGTGTTGTAGAAAATTATTTTGAAACTGAAGGAATAGGAAGACACAAATAGAATATGTAGTTACTCTATATATTATCTCACTAATGATCAATAACTAAAATTTCTAACGTACTAACTACTCTTAACACCCCCTCTTAAGATGATAAGTAGTATCATTACAATCATCTTGATTTACAAGCAACAATAAAAGAAAAAATAACATGAAGCAGATAAACTATTTTTTAAAACATATTTGACAAAAAAAAAATGAATAGAATTAATAGCCCAAACAAATGAAAACCTAAATCACAAGGGAGAGTTGAACATAGCTAGAGATTTTTTCCTTTCTAAAATGGAGGAGCATATGCATCACTGCTTTATGAAGCAACTAACTAGCATATGGTATGCATTCGTTTTTTGCCACCTCGTGATTTTTGTTTAGCACACTGCAACATCTTCAACTCCGTTGCATGCATCAACATTCTCCAGCAACAAGTTGGAGTGATCTAGTTCGAATTAAGAGAATTCAAACTCAAAATTTTCGTGCTGAAGTTGTATTTCCTTTCCATCTTCATTGTTTTCAGCATCAAGTTCCCGATCTTTACAACGGTACCATCCACTGCAGGAAGTTTGATTGGAACCTAAAAGTGATTATTTCTTCCTCGAAGATAGTGATGCACACATTTGAATTGATCTAAAATGACAAATTATTTATGAGTGCCCATCAGTTTCTCTCACCAAACACTGAATGAAGCTTTCTGATTTGATTTGCGCTACTATGGTACTTCTTGATTTCTCTGTGAACTGATGATTTTAGCCTAAATTAATGTGGCTTTCTCATGTCTATTGTTGTTGAAGCTATTTTTTGATGATTTGCTTCTTCAAAGTCTTTGCTTTGATGAATTTGTGTGGATTTTGTTGGGTTTGTGTCATTGCTAGAAGGAGCATTTGTTTTGCCACAAGGTTATTTGTGGAATTGAGCAACTGAGTGCTTGTGGCAAAGGAATCAATTTGAGAAACTGTTGCTTTAGCAAGCACATATATTTAGCTTTCATCTTCTTTTACAGTGAAATCATTGCTCTCTCCATGAGTGACTCTGATACCGTATCAAATATAATTGAAAAGAACACATACAAATCACTCTAACTTATCAAGACCAAACATTAAAGAGTTCAAAATAGGGAAGATGAGTGCGATAGAAAATCATTTTAAAAATGATTGAACAAAAAGATACAATGAAAGTATGTAGATGGTCCATATATAGAACTTAATAACTATCTCTAACAAATTAATAACCACAAATAATATTTCTAATAAATTAATTATCAATTTTTAATGTGAAAATTGTCTCTTCTTATATAATATATTTTAATTATATCATTAGTCAATTTGAAATTTTCTTTAACATATTCATTTTACACTGTCAACTAAACATCTCAAGTAGAAAATTATAAATTTGAACATATGTGTGAGTTGTTCAACAATAATCCAATAACAAGTGAACATAGACCTAAAAATAATCATTAAGTAAGAGATGCTAATAACTTTCTATTATTGTATTATTAATTGAAAATAATAATAAAAAATTGTAAGTCTTACCACTAAATTTTAAAAATGTGATTTTTAACCTAACACAATTCTATAAAATTAACTTGTAATAAAATAATTGTCTTTACTTATATATTATATTTTAATCCTTCACTAATTGATGTTAGAACTCTAATAGTAATAGTAGTCACTAGAAAGTGATAGTTGAATATTTGAACTATAGAATGCATCTATTAGCTTTTATATATATTCTGGCCTTGTAGAAATGAATTAAATCAGCTGATTGTAAATATCCTAGCATATTGTGGTTGTAAATAAGAAACGGTGAAATGGAAACAATGCAGCACCTGTAGTTGTTCCTCATACATACAATGTTCAATAAAGAGAAGAAAACCCAGAAAAAAGCTACCACTACCTCTGCGTGTTCCATTATCGAAATGTTTGAAAAAGTTATACTAAGTAGCATGCTTTTCAACATTAGTTGCATACGCATATTTTGCTCAAGATTCTCACGTGCAAGAATCGAAAGACGTTTCTTTAAAGCATTGGATATATTCTTTTTTCTTTTATACATGAAATGATTGTTAGGAACTTGGGTTAAACGAGTGGATGTCTGTCAAAGGACTTAAAAGCATGTATAGATGTGGAAATTGACCATTTTGGTGGAGAAAGTGGGTGTGAGGTGTCACTCACTGCTTTGCCATCCCATCACTTTATGTTCATTGTTCCCTCTCTTACTAGTGCATATGGGAATATTTCTTACCGCGTAAGAGAATTTATCTTCATGCCTGCAGACAGTGACTCAAAGTTGGGTACAAGATTTATTTTAGCTTTAAATGTCTAGTAGAATGTTTTTAGAATTACATGGACCACCTTTACGTTCATAGCACCTCACCAACTAGGAAAAAACTCATTCCACTTTGAAATAGATCTTCTGAACTTGGAGATTTAAAGAAATAGTCTAGGTCTAATGTTCACAATTATGGTATTGGATAACTTTAAAAAAGACTATGTCTATGTTGTTAAAGAGTTTACATTAACTAGCAATATAGTAAAAGGGAAATTATCACCTTAAAAATTGATTTTATAGGATAGAATTAAATTTAAATTTACATTTTAAAATGATATTAAAGTCTATCTTAATGTCAGTTGTTAAATTTATAAAGACATTATTAAATTACTTTCAGACGGTCAAAATATTTAATTATTAACATGATATATGTATTGAAATCTTACATAAATTAATGATATAATCAAAATAATAAATATAAATAAAGATAATCTTTACCTTAAAAATTGATTTTGTAAAATAAAGTTAGATTTGTATAAGGTTGTTATTTGACTATGTCCATATATACAGAAGATCTTTGTGTACCAAGGTGATTAGTTCAGTTCTTACCATTTCTATCAAATATTAATTCTTGTTATCTACATATTTATGTGAATTTAAATATCAGCCTAAAATTTAAAGTTGAAACTGTTTTGATGGGCCAAGGAAACTCAAGATAAAATGAGCTTATGAGTTTTTATCTAATAATTAATTCAACTTAAAAGTTGTTGGTTACATAATACTACCCATTTCCTCACTTTACCTACATTGTCTAATAATCCGGCCGGTGTCTGAAATCTCAAAGCTTATTAACTTCCTTTTCTCCCTATTTTCTAAATATGGAGTTAATTACTTTAATTAGTCACTGAACTAAAAGATATTTGTCATATATACCTGAAAAATGGAAAAAAAAAAACCAAAATTTAGAATAATGCAACCAAAGCTCCAAAGCATCCCATAAAGTCATTTCATAACAACAAGTGATAAAGCCTCAACAGAAAAGCTAGTACACATATCAAAACAGGCTAGCCAAATACTACACCTTTCTATAAATAAAAACACTGATCCTCAGTTATGTAGTGTAGTCCTATGATTGTCTCCAAATTATTGTAATAGGAGTATATAATAATGAAAAAGAAGCTCTTTTCTGCAAAATCTTATTTTTCTTAGGAAAGAAGTTGGATGTTACTTTTGGGTTGTTTCTAAGGTAGAAAATTTCCTTTCCAAAGTGCATGGTTCCAACCAAAAGAATGGAAAAGATGCGTTTTGTGGCAGGACCAATGTCTAACTGACATCGTACCTGCCTGCCAATTGTTGAAGGAAGAAGAGACTTAAAGGAAAGAGATGGTGCAGGAAAGTGTTTCATCAGTAAGTGCTTACAACTACAAAGTTATTGATAATAGTGAAGCTTTTAACCCATGCATGACGCATCTTCACTTTCTTTGCAAATACTCTCCTTTTGGTATCAGTTTTATTTTTATTTGATCTGTGGATTTGGATTGTATCTGTTAATAGAATGGTCAAAGGGTCTTATACTTAATGGATTATTAATGGAAGAAATGTTAAAAGACACTCTCGCTGATATTCTTTTTCTTAAGTTTTTAATTATTAGTAGAACATTACTATTTTTAGTAGATTTTATAGCTAAATCAGGAGAAACAGAAATATAGACTACATAATTTATAGTTTTTAATAAATTTTAATAAATATTAAAAAATGGTTATGAAAAAAATTATTGAGTGACAGGAACATTCTTTTCATTGGTAAACACCCTGCCAGATATTGATAAAAGAATAGTAATAGGAATTCTTATTAAAAATTACCTTATCAATGCTTTGAACATCATGGTAAAATGTATAACAGTTTTTAATAAAAAAAACTAACTTTTAGTTTCTCATCAGATATATTACTGTACCAAAAGAAAAAAAAAAAGAAGAAGATATTTTAAGAGCATTTGATTAGCATTTGTCAAAGGAAAACCATCTTCAGATTACTACCGATGAGTTATTGATAATGCAGCAGTCATCATTGGACTTTAAGTCAAGCTTTGAGTGTGCTGTGACCTGTTGTTAAGAATGTCTTTGTCATTGGTTGTTCCATAACTTGATTAACCATTTGATCATGGTGTTGAAGAATAATGAGTTATTCTTATTTCTTAGCATGAAAGATGAAAGATGCCTTCCATCTATACGCATGCGGTCCTGTATATATATACTTTATATCATAAGATGTATGCGATTATATAATATTGTATGATAAGATCTAATTCTGATTTTTTTTGACAATTTCCAAAATATGTACATGATATTGGACGATTTTGTTTCCTACTCGGATAATCAGAAAGATGCATTTAATTTGTATGCACCTTACAATCCTATATATTTTAAAATTATCTTATCACAACATTTTTTTTTACTGTAGATAAGAAAGAAAAGAGTGCAAGATAAGACAAGATTAGTGATATAGATTATGTTTGAATAAGTTTTTCAAAAAAAATATAAAATAAGAAAATAAGTAGGAAAAAATTTAACTTTTCTCATAAGCTAATTAAAATTAATTTATATATAAGTTAAAACCAAATTTTTTAGAGAAGTTAAAATTATTTAACTTTTTGTAGAAGTTGATTTTAACTTATATATAAACTATTTCTAATTTATGAGATTTTTTATATTTTTTATTTCTTCTTGTATACATATTTATGGAAAAACTAATCTAAAGGAAGTGAAAGTATTGAGAAGTGAAAATAATAATAGTGAAAATAGTATTGCCCATTATCTTTTATGGAAGTAAAGTATTAAGAAGGAGAGAGTGGACTTTATGCCCTTGCTAGTTGGGCTGACATCTCAAACCCAAAATGGGGCCATAACATGTATAGTAGTTGGCAAGCTTTATGACTCTTAAAAGCTTTAACTTGAATATGCAAAACAGGTTTTAGTGAATCCTGCGTACTAATTGTTCGAAATAAGGAATCCGTTTACTCCAAGAGTAAATCTACTTAGACTTACTCCGTTTAATAATTCATGTTTTACATCAAATTTTAACAATTCAATCGTTTAATTTAAAGTTTTTAATGCATAGATCAAATCTGTAAATTTAAAAAAAAAAATTAAAAATCATTTGATACTTCGTTTCACCAATTCAAATTGACGGATAATCAAATGGTTTTTAAACTTTCTAAAAATTTATAGATTTGATTTATGTATTAAGAACTTTAAATTGAATGGTTAGATCTTTGAAATTTGATGTAAAATATGAGTTATTGAATGAAACTTCTGAAGTAAACGGATTCCTTCTTTCTTATATATATATATAGATCTTTTCTAACAAATCATCATATCTAGTTAATGCATCATATCATCGTATACCTTCTAAATCAAATAATTGACTAAAATAGTTGAGAAATCGCTAATAAAACAAGGATGCTTCTTCACCTCGTGTAGGCAATATGTTTACAAAAATGTATGTCCACAATCTTTTCAATTTCATTTTTTAGTAAAATATTAATTTAGTGCTTGAAATTAATTAGTACTATCGATCAATATTTATATGACTCTTAATATTATAAAAATAAAAATAAAAATTAGGCAAATTTAATTCTGATTTTTTTTTTATAAGGAAGTTTTTTCACTGATAAATCTTATAGGAGTAAAGTGATACCTCCAGTCACGACAGTATATCCTTTAATAAGAGTTGAACCATGGTTATTAATTAAAAAGTATTGGTTAATTTGAATAAACAACTTTTGGTAATTATTATTTTTATAGACAAAAGAAGCTCTTTGATGAAACTTGTAGATTTCACAAAAAAGCAAACCATGCTTTTTTGCTTCGTAAACTAAGTAAATATTTTTATAGTACAATGTTTAACATGGAGCAATTTAAAAAGTGTTTGATAGAAAGAAAATTTTTTAGTATTCAAAAATCATGATTCTTAGTAATCATAATCTTGAATCATGATACTGAAAAATGATTAAAATATATTTGATTGACAATAAATGTTTGTGAGACTGGGATTGTTTATAAATATTACTTAAGAATTAAATATTTTTACAACATTAATTAAGAAAATTAAGATAATGTAATATTTTTATCGTAATAAGATTTTCACCTTCTCTCATAGGAACAATACGATAAGAAATTTATATAAAAATTATTTTTGAGAAACCATTTTTCTTAAGAATCTAATTTTTGGATTCATGAGAAAGGACAATCTTTTTGTGTACCAAACGCTTCTTTAGGGATGAGTAAATTTTTGAAAAATTTTCTAAAAAGCATGTGAGTGAGAACAAAGTAGGTTGAAAAATCTTGTATTGATTTTTAGGGATAGTTATTAATCTTAAAAGCAGTCAATCATCTAAAAAAGATTACCTATGAAAGGTTTTAACCAATGAATAATTCTAATCAATGAAGAGTTATGAAGTGTCACAACCTAAAGTGTCATTGAATACAACTACTGAAACATTAAAATTAAAGTGTTTAAAATAATATCTTCCAGTTGAAAGTTATTCAACCATATATGTTGTATTTTGATTTCTTCTAGTATATATTGAATGCACTTTTTTTTTATTTATTAAAAAGGCTCACATTTACTTTTTTGTTTTTTTTGTTATGCCACTGTCACTAGCAGCCTAAGTGCTTGTTTAGGTTGATTTGTT
The DNA here is from genome assembly GCF_000230855.2 of Cajanus cajan. Taxonomy (NCBI): domain Eukaryota; kingdom Viridiplantae; phylum Streptophyta; class Magnoliopsida; order Fabales; family Fabaceae; genus Cajanus; species Cajanus cajan. The sequence continues at coordinate 28,709,762 of NC_138527.1, read as the reverse complement.
TTTTTTTAACTTCATGTTAATAATTTCTAAAATAATCGAATGTGTACTAAATTGCTAAACTTGCATATTTCATATTCTTTTCAGGGAGTGACTTATATTTTCAGTATTAGTTTAGATTTGATAGAAGTTAGATATGAATATAGTTGAAGGTCACTCATTGCTTATCTTGTTGGTGCAACTTGCTTATTCTATCTTTATTTTGGCTTGTTATAGTATCTCACCATTTTCATATAACTCATTTTTACTTTTTCAAATTAAGTAACTATTTTTTTCAATCAACAATTTTAAAATATTTTGCTAAATGAATCCTACAAATAATTCCACATCCTTATATTTTATTACATAAAATTTTATTAATTATTTGTTAATATTATTGGGCAAAGAAAATATAACAGGTACTTATTTAAGAACTTTGTACTTAGAAAGTACTAATATAAACGTCACTATCTTAATAAGCATCAGTGCTTAATAAGAAAAAGTTGATGAACACCTCCTTTGTAGGTGGCCTAGGACTTTTATATATAAGATTAGACTACTCCATGAATTCTATTTCTTAATAATACTCTGTTTATCAAAAGCAAACTTCATGTTCTTTTTTCTTTTAATTTTTTTGAATTAAAAACCAACTTAATTCATAATTTCTTCTGCAGTGGTCTTCCAATTATTATGAAATTGATGTGGCAGAGGCCCAGAAAAATTTGATGCTTTGCCTGAATTATATATGTGGCGAATATTCTTGTACGATTCTGTTTTGTCTTCTCAGGCAGTTCATGAAAGACCTTGGATGCTTGAACAAATATGTTATGCCCCAATGAGACTCAAGAATTTAACAAAACTGCAGCATTCAATGTTTAACAACTGTAGCCATGTAGGGGGTTGTAGATAGAGTGAGAAGTTATATTCTTAGAAATTCTAGTTTCAATTTGCCAATCTCAAATTTTTAATATTTTATTAAATATCTTATTCCTATATATATATATATATATATTTGTCTATACCACCTGTATTATTTATTAAAAACAGTAAAAAAAATCTGAATATTTAACTTGAAACTACTTATTAAACTAAAGTAATTTCGAACTGGTTAATTCGCATGCTGGATCGGTACTTACTTTTTTATATTCTTTAATGAACCTCGGATATACCTGCATTATATAACTGGATGGTATTAGTATGCGTTTTATGTCATCCACCTAGTTCAATTATTTGAAGCACTCAGTGCTATTACTCTGATGCGTAGTGGGCCATTTTAACTGGAGTTAGATTAGGATTGAGCCTAAGAGAAAATTCTTGATGTGAATAAGTTATTTGCAAAACTTCAAGAAGATGGGAGCATTGTTCATACTTTGGTCTGCTAGAAAATGCACTGATCATACAAGCATAGGTTAAGTGTACTTTTAGGAGCATCCTTGAGCACACATGGGAGGCCTAGTTAGAGCTCAAGGGCAGCTATACACTTAGACTCAACATGCCCCCTCAAAACTGTTATTTATTGAAAATCTTATTTCCAAAAATGGTAAGGTTAAAATATAGTATAAAAATGAAAAATAATTCTTAATTTATAAATTGATTTTGTAAAATTAAATTAGGTTTAAATATATATTTTTTAAGATGATATTAGAATATGATTATTGTTGAACTTTTCAAATAATGTGAAAGCTTTTTTCAAGATATCACTACCCAAGAGCCTATGTCATGAGATGATATTGAAGTACCTTTCATGACCTGATCTGTTGAAAACCTATACAATTATGGCACCTTATAGGTCTGAGTAAACGATGTTCAAGTTTCCTAATTGCGCGGAATATGTCTTGACTTTGATTTGTTTTGCTGACACAAATTAAGCAAAGGAAGTGCAAGAAAATGTAGCAGATAAAATAAAGATACAATGCTTCAAGCCTACTCTACCACTCTTGCTAAATTCACCTAGTGACATATTGCTGACGTCATTATGTGCAAGTGACCGTGTTTGACACAACATTTTTGTTTCAGTAAAATTGAATTATTCTATGGTGGGATGTTGACAAGTTCCTTTTGCTTCTCTTTTTGTGATTCCTGAGGCCACATTCTTCTCATCTTCTTTCACTGCTTTTGGATTTGTGAGATCTTCCTTGATGGGGCCATTAAAAGAGTAATAATTGATGAGGCAACTTTGCTTAAATGACTTTTGATTCACCGGACCTTCTCCTACTGATCTAATAAAAATACCGGGGTCCCTTTGGATTTAGCATCATCATGGAATCTCCTTTACCTGTTGTGGAATATATTAAAGCAAGAAAGGAGCTTCAAGTACAGCACCTGTTAAAGATGAACCTCTTGCAATTACTCTTCCTCTTTTTTCCCTTGTTTTTCAAACGTTTGGTCCACACACCACATATACCTCTTAACAATAATAATATTCCTTTCTTTCAATGTGAGCTAAGCTTGCCACTAAGGTATTTCAAGACACAAGCAGCAGATGCTTACATATCAAGAACCTACCCTTCCTCCTTTGTAGGCCCCACCAACACCACCCTTATACTCTACTATTATTTCTTATCAACTTATGTATATACACATATAAAGGATAATGGTAACTATTGGTTAGTGGATTTTTTATTTTTCACACACAAAATATTGTCTTGCATTCCACTAGCAGTTGAATTGTGGTAAGTCAACTAATCAGGATAGTGTGTGTGTGGAAGTGTTGCTCATCTAATGGATAGCTTAAAAGTAAAAATGGGTCGATTTTCCTCAGTTTTGAATCATGGGACACTGTTCAACAATTCTAGTAGATCAGATGGAATTTCATGGTACTAAAATGGCAGTGTTTTGAAGGCCAAATAATTGCATTTTGATTATTATGGTGATCAAACTCCAAACGCCACCCCAAGATACGTATGTGAAGAGTGGCTTGCTCCAATTGACTTTTACAATTTGTTGTTGGCCATTATAAACCTCCTTTACCCTTTTCTTCTTTCCTTTTATTTTTGGTGAAAACTTCTTTTCTTTTTTCCTCTTCAACTTATTGGATATATATCACAGCATTAAAGCATGCATCCCCTTTAGAATAATTTCTTTATGGGACTTCTATGATGAGTGAGCCCTGTAGATGTCTTTGATAATAATTCATATTACAAAGAAAAGTGCACAGCCACATAGTGTGTGTATGTTCTGTCCATCTCCTTCTGACTCTAATAATTTTACTAACTTCCATTAGTTATTTTGTTGCCTTGCAGCTCAACAGCAATATATAGAGGAAATTCCTACTTCTCACTTCTCAGTACAATGCAATTGGAATACAAAACTTCATTCTATTATTTTTATTAGAAAAAAAAATGTGTGTGCTATAGTGTCTTATGTTATGCATGTTATGGCTAAATTCCTTGATGGAATACAGCTTTATAATCAATGATGAATTTATATATACATGACCCTACCGATTGATTGGGTTAGTGCTTAGTTATGTCATGACAAGCACTGAACTGTGGTGATGGTCCCTTAATGAACTTGGGGGTTGTGACTTGTGATTCCTTTGCACGGATAATCTAAGAAATTAATTGTTACCTGTTAAGTGTCTTGAACAAACACGTATTTTATTCGTTTCATTTTCAAAGTAGCTCCATCTTAATCTTTGAATACGGTTGATTAGTTCTCTTTTCTTCTACATTACTTTCTTTGTACAAACATGGGGACTCTGGGTCCAAAAATCCAATCCTAGATTCTTTGATTCCTCCATCCCTACATGGAACAAAAAGAATCTGCCAATGGCACCACAAACAAACACTACATAAAAGAAAATCATAATTAAAGTATTTGACTAGACTTTTTTATTTTCAAAAATATTTTTGAAGTTAAAACTATTCAATAATTTGATAACTTGTTACACTCGAAGCTATTTTTTCCTTATGGGAAATACAACCATGTAAAAAAAAACATCTCCTTTTGAAACAAAAGCTTTTGTAGGAAATGAAATTTGGGAGAAAGATAAATTCATTTAGTTTTCACTTTGAATGGCCAGATGAAAATATTCTTAACAGCATGCCCATGATTTTATTTTTCCTAAAAGTTTCTCACAGCATTAAGAAAGTAGTACCCTATTATTCATTATGGTGGGCCTACCTAATTCAGTAGGGAATCAACCATAGGGATAGTGAAGTGGGAAAACAGCAAGATAAAAACAAACCACACACTTTCCCTCTTTTCTCTCCTTTTAAGACTCAAAATTGAGCTGTTTTGCTTTCCCTGTTTTTGCTGCATCAGAGATTCTCTCCACCCCATTCAAGTCAAAGAGGAAAGAATAGAGGGAATTTTTTTTTTATAAAAAAAAAGGAAAAGTTGGTATGAAATGGGATGAGAGAGGAAGAACCACAGCTCATGGCATATATTCCCCCAACATAACCCCACTTATGTTTCCTGATATGGAGTGAGATCATAGAACAACACATCCAACTCCATGTTATAAAGAGAACTATAGCTGGCATATTTTGATGCATAGCTATAAGGATCAAAAGACATATCTATGTTTCAGTCCTTTACCAGTAAGTAAGTAGTAACTCATCCAAAAATAGCAAATGGATCTGCAAAACATGCAAAACCAAAGCATGCATTTTGTGCTGTCGACTGATGCCAAACCAAGGCTAAAATGGACTCCTGAGCTTCACCAACGGTTCATTGAAGCAACCAATCAGCTTGGAGGTGCAGATAGTGAGTATAACAAAAACCTTGATGACTACACCTTAATATTTATATTATTATTATTGTTATTATTAGATTTCGTAGAACATTTTAGCTAACATTATTTTTCACTGTGGCATCATGTGGCAGAAGCAACTCCAAAGAGTCTCATGAGGGTGATGGGCATTCCAGGACTTACTTTGTACCACCTAAAGAGCCATTTACAGGCATTCATTCCCCTTTTGTAATGATATTATAATTCTATGGTTCCTATTCACTGAATCTGGAAATCAGGAGTTGTGACTTTTTTTGTGTGTTTCTGGTTACAGAAATATAGGCTTGGGAAAAGCCAACAACTTGAAACCTGCTCTGACAACAAACAAGAAGGTGACTTATAGTGTGTCTAGTTCAACAGCAAATAGCATGATTGATAATTATCTCATTTGGCATAATATTTTCTTTCGGTGCAGATTACATAGAAACCAAGAGCAGTGATGGCCATTGCAGCAGGGAAATCAGTCTTGGGGCCCAGAATCAAATTACTGAGTAATAATAATTAGAAATTGATCTAAATTTTCATTTTATTATTAAAAACTATGTCTCAAAGGGAAATGGTATGTCCTAGAAATGCTTTTATTGATCAAGTTGTGTGTTTGTTTACCAGAAACATGCAGATTGCTCAGGCTCTCCAAATGCAAATGGAAGTACAAAGGAAACTTTATGAACAAATTGAGGTAGCACTAGCACATATGATATATCAAATTAAATGAATTTTAAGTGATAGTTCATAAGAACATGTTAATCAATTCATGGTGATTCACTGATTTCAGGTGCAGAAACATTTGCAACTCAGAATTGAAGCTCAAGGGAAGTATTTACAGTCAGTTTTGAAAAAGGCACAGGAAGCACTTGCTGGATACAACTCTTCCCCTGTGGGAATAGAACTCACAAAAGCTGAACTTTCTCAGCTAGTTACCATCATCAACAATGCTTGTCCAAGCTCTCCCATCTCAGAACTCACAGAAACAAGAGGGTTGAGTTTAAACTGTGGAGGAGAAAGGAAAAGAGACAGAGGCACCATGTGTTCACTGGAAAGTTCTTTGACATCTTCTGAAAGCTCAGGGAGAAAGGAAGAGAAACAACCAATAGAAGAAATAGGAGAGTTCAAAAGCTCCAAGAGTGTTTCACTTGAATTGCCCTTAATGAACACTCACACTGAGGATAAAGCATCCAATGGAGGCTCAACCAATGAGGCTAGTGGAAGAAAGAGAACCAAATCTGATGATGGCAATTGTGTTGTTGAGCAACCATGTGGGAAAAGATGTAGCAACAAGTTGAGGAAAGCCAAGTTGTCAGAAATGCTTGACTTGAACAGCCAATGTCAGAGTGACATGGACTCAACAAGTTCAAAAACATTAGACTTAAACTGCAGCTTAAACTTTTGGGAACCATGAAGATGGTTTTTATACTTTCTAATTAATTATATGAACGTATGCAGCAAAATCATTATCATAAAAGAAATATGTTTATATAGTATGTATATTTTTATTATAATGAGAAGAAAGAACATTTGACTGTATATCCTGGTCAAGAGAAAAGGTGCAAGTATAACACACATATAATCATATCATATGGTGTGGTGTGGTGTGGTGTGGCACATCTCTCACACTACCATCTCTTGGTGCTGCAGATATTGGGCCATAGGATAACAAATTTTTGCTGTTACAAGTTGGTAATGGGTACCCACTGGTTTGGTTTAATTATGAGCCTTCTAAAGGCCCTACCAAAAGGAGTTGGTAACGTCTAACTCAGATCATTATTCCAGTTTTACTTCCAAGTAACTCACCAAGATTATTGTGTTAGGCACATATGAAGATAAATTGATGATAACTAGATAAGTTTACTTTAACCATCTAAGGGGAAGAAAGAAACTTATGAACTATAATGAAAGGGTGAATGATGAGTCAAAAAGACCATGCGCATTAATTTGAAAAATACATTTGATGATATTGGTGTAATGTTGTCGATATCCAAGAGGCAGCTCATAATTTGAATAATTCATTTTGGTAAATTCAATGATGCCTTCCCTTTATTCGGATATGAATGCATTATCCACATCAAATTTAGATGTGGAAGTTGCAACAAATTAAGCAAGTTCATAAGCATCTCACAGCAACTTTCGTTTTCTTATTTGCAAATTTGGGCTTCTCTTTGCCTTCACCTTGAAGTTAGAAATCATGAATATAACTCACTTGGCTGTTGCCTTGGTGAATTGAAACACTTTTGATGGTCACATTTGCCTCTTCCGTTGAAATGATTGTATCTCAAGTGTATCTTTGTTTTTAACATCATTAACTATATTAATTAGTAGTGGTTTGTCTTCATTTTAAGTTTTCTTAGCTACCGTAAATGATAACAATAATAAAAGAGATATTTGTATTTATATTTATTTATTTTAATGAACATATATTATTAATGTAAAATAATTTTACATAATTAATCAATCAGAGATTATTATTGGTATAACTTTTAAGGTTATTATTGTAAAAAATTAACAAGTTGTCATATAAAATAATTTGTGATTAGATGATTGTGTAAAACTATTTTACATGTTGGTGTAAGGTATTTTTTATCTTCTTTTTTTTTTAGTTTTCTTTTTACTCTTCAATCATCATGAATCACTTAATATTTTATTTCAATTTTTGAAATAACTGTTTCATTTCAACCTCTAACATCAGTTACATTGTTAAAGAAACCATACTTAATTACATATAAAATTCAAATCAATTCTAAAGAATACAACAAAAAAAAAGGATAGTGCTTAAGGTTATCATAATTAAGACAATTATTTTGACTTCTCTAATTATCATAATTAATAAAATAATCTAGACTTTCTTAGTTTCCTTAATTATAAGATTAAGTAAGATTTTTTATTTTTTATATTCAATTCTACTTGTATATAAACAATGTACATAGAGTCGTAAATAAAGAGTGAAAAATAATCATTTCTGATTCGGCAATAGGGAAAATCCTTAATATAAATTATTATTAATACAAATAAGATCCTATATTGTGAATAAAAAAATAAGATCCTATATATTATGTTGAATTTAATTAAAACATATTTATAGTGTAAAAAATTTGTATATTATCATTTAATTACGAACGATTTAGTAAAAGTTACACTAATCACTTAATATATAAACTAACTAATACAAAATATTTTAATTTAATTAAGTAATCTCGAGTTAGTTTCAAAAGATACTTGTAGTCTAGAAAGAAAATAAAACTTTTATAATTGTGTATCAATATTAAACTTTTTTTCAAAAGAAAAACTAATCATTTGGGATAATTCTAATTAAAAGAAATTCAAAATTAGTTAAGATTTAACATTTTTCACAATTTTTACAATGTCGTGTCATTTTAATTATTTTAAACATTTCAATTTAATTTTTTACTCCAATTTAGCAACTCTAAAAATATTCTTAAATCAACCTCATAACTTATCACACACTTATAAAAAGCAACTCATAAAAGCAACATATAATTAAAAAAAATGCTGATCATTAGTTAAAACTAACTATAGGACCACAAAAAAAAAAAAAAAATTAAAGAGCAACATATTATGATGTGAAATTATTGAGTTGCACTCCAATTGCTAATAATTAATTCTAGAGCTACTTTTTCAGTTGTTTTTACATAAGTAACTATTGTTAAAGTTGTTCTTAATAAACACTTCTTTTCATTTTCTATTTTTTAGAACAAGTATTAAATATTATAACGTACACTTTTCATTACTTTTCTTAATATTGTGTTGGTTTCTAATGATTAGTTCCAAGGAATCCAAGACTGTGTATACGTGGGTTAAGAATATTAGAATACACTTTCACCCTTTATTTTAGCCATCTATGCACAAACCACATGAGTAATGAGAAACCGAGATCCAATTTAACACCAAAATTACCTCCATATAATACAAAGGATTTGCAACGTGTGAAATGTTTATCAGTTAATACAAAATCAGCATCATAAGTTATTTTGCCCTTTCTAGCTTCAACCAATAACGATGAGAAAAGAAAAAACAACAATCAATAGTATCTTAACTCTTTAACTCTAGATTAACAACCCTCCTCGATTCACCAAAAGGAAAACATTGTTAGTTCTTTGCAATTTTAAGGTGGAAAAGCAATATATATATATATATATATATATATATATATATATATATATATATGCTATGGAAAAGTGATACCAATAGTACACTTGGATCTTACACTTTTTCTTAATATACTTTTTTATTAGTTGAAATTTTAATACTTTTTTTATTACTTTAGAAATGGGATCCACCAAATGAAGGTGGAATTTGCTCCCTCCAAACGTTAATATAAATAAAATTTATTTATTTATCTACTAAGTAAAAAAAATAATTAACATCAATTAATTTTGTTAGTTTTAATTAATTAAAAATAGTTTTTTAATATTTTCCTTCATTGGAATTTGATATCATCAAATATATAAGAAAATAATAAAAATAGAATCTCAATTAAATAAAAAAGATATTTTAAAAATAAGATCATATCATTAAATAAGATTAAAATTATTTAAAACTTATTTATATTTTAATTTCTTTTTATTATATCATTAATCGCATTTAGTCATTTACTATTCATTCTTTACATATTGTTATAAATAAAATTCTCTTAAATGAGGATGAAGAAATCTACTCACTAAACCCTTCATCAATTATAACTTATATGATTTGCTTTTGACTAGATTAAAGAAGTGAATTTGCCCGGAGTTCATAAACTAGTTCAGACACCATCTAATTACAATTATAAAAATAACTGATAACTGAAAGCATTTAAATAATACCCCACTAATTAACCCCCATTATGTACTTCAAACAGAGAAAGACATATTGCGTAAAACCTTGACAAAGTATATATTAGAAATTAGAGGTAGATTACAATAATTAACTCCTAAATCATTTCATATACTTGCATTAATAGTTACAGAAGATAAAGATTTCCACTTACTCCTTTGGATCCGTTTTCATCATATTATTCATAGTCAAGAAATGGCATGCGAGGCACGTGGCACACCTTTCCAACCCTCACTTTTTTCTTCCAAATACTTAGCCTCCGATTATGGGCCATAGTCACCAATTTCCACCATAAGGGGTACCCACTAATATAATTTATTATCCTTCTTAAGGCCCTACTTAAAATGTGAATAAGTGACGTTTAACCCAGTCCATCAATTATGCCTACATGCATAATTATTGTTATAAACAAGATTATTACATTTTGAACCCATTTTTACCTACATGCAATTATGCCAACCCAAAAGCTTATAAGAAGGACACATGCATAATGTTCACTTTTTTTAGCGTATAAGAAAGTCACCATAAACATGCTATGAAAGTGAAATTTTAAGGATTTAAGAAATTACATAAACTGATTGGATGGAATCATTAGCCTTGAACTTCAAAAAATTTATTGGGGACTTGATTCACACAAAATATTATTAAAACAAAACTTCAATTTTAGTTTTTTAATATCACATCCACCTAGAAAATTCAAGGTTAGACACAAACATTATGGCCGTAACAGACAACGGTTGTCGCCAACAAAGGAAGAAGGAATGATTAGTAACACCATGCGCATTTTTTTAAATACTTTATGCTATGTAAACTTTAATCAATTGGTGTCACCAGCCAAGAGAAAACAAATGATTCGTATAGCCCACATTTTGGCAAATAAAATCATGCTCTTCCTCTGCTCCCAAGTCAATGCATTACCTGATTGCAATATGGAACTTCCAAAAATCAACCAAGTTCATAAGCTTCTGACAGCATTTTTATTGTTCCTTCTGGCAAGTTTTGGCTTGTCTTTCCCTTTCGAGCCTCAAGGTAAGTTGTACAACTTTGGTTTCCTTTTTTAATTAAGCTTAAAACAATATTTTGATAGGTCTTTGTAGTACACCAGAGTTCATATATATATATATAAGATGTTGTCTATTTTAGGTCTAAATCTTATAGATTTATTTTTAGTTATCACTTAAAAGTCTCTCATTAATGACGACATTTGTATATATATAAACTTATTTTCCTCCTTTTTTCTAACGATAAGGATTTTGATTATAACCTAATAGTCTCAACACAACTAACACTTATTTTCACTATGTAGGTGGAAATAGGCAATGGCACATGACTTCAGATGTTAAGGAAGTAGCAGGCAAGTCTTATGACTATATTATAGTGGGGGGAGGCACATGTGGCTGTCCTTTAGCTGCTACTCTATCAGAGAAATTCTCCGTGTTACTCATAGAAAGAGGTGGTTCACCATATGGGAATCCCTTGGTGATAGAAAGGAGGTACTATGGTTTTCCATTTATTAAGACAGACAAATACATGTCAGTGGCACAAAGTTTCACTTCACAAGATGGAGTTGGCAATGTGAGAGGGAGAGTTCTTGGTGGATCATCAGCTATAAATGGGGGGTTTTACAGTAGAGCAAGTGAGGATTTTGTTTACAAAGCTGGTTGGGACAAGAAGCTGGTCAAGGAAGCTTATGAATGGGTGGAATCAAAGGTTGTCTTTCCTCCTTTTTTTCTCTCTCCATGGCAATCTGTTGCTGAATTCAGCCTCCTTGAAGCAGGAGTTTTGCCATACAATGGCTTTAGCTTGGAACATATAAAGGGAACCAAGATTTCTGGGAGTGTGTTTGATGAATTTGGAAAGAGACACACGTCAGCTGACCTTCTAAATGCAGGGAACCCAAAGAACCTCACAGTCCTTCTAAATGCCACAGTCAAGAGTATCATCTTCCATCACAGTAGTAAGTGATAGATAAGAATAAAGCCTTTTTCTGTAACTAGGTATAATAGGGTGGTCAATATCATGTTTGGTTAACTAGTCTAAACTAAAGCACTTAAAAATCTCTTTAGTTAAAATTAACTTAAACAATTTAATTTTTGTAAAAATTCTCTCATCTAGAGCTTAAGATGATTTTAGCTTAAAAATTCAATTCATTTTACTTTTTATTTTCTTTTTATATGAATATTTATAAGGAAAAGAAAGTAAAGAGAGTCTACAATAGAATTTTTTCAGTACTCAACCTTGAATTTTGACCACTCAAATATTGTAGGTTACAGGAATGAAACCAGAGCTAAGGGTATAAGGTTCATTCAGAGTAATGGCACTTTGGATGAAACCTATGAAGCCTACATCACAAAAGTCCAGAATTCAAGCACAAGGGGTGATGTCATATTGGCAGCAGGTGCATTGGGTAGCCCTCAACTTCTGCTGTTAAGTGGCATAGGGCCAAAAGAACAGCTGAGAAGGTTCAACATTCCAGTAGTGCATGACATGAAAGGGGTTGGGCAAGGAATGCAAGACAACCCTTGCATAGCAGTTTTGGTGGATTCCAAGCCACAGAATAGGCTCCCTGATCCACCCCAAATTGCTGGCATAACAGATGACTTCAAAATCATAGTTGAAGCATCAATACTTCCCCTAAGTTCCAACTCATCAAGGGTTAATGTTGCTGCCAAGATAGCAATGCCTAGTTCCAAAGGCGTGCTTGAACTTAACAACACAGATCCCAGGCTGAACCCTTCTGTGAGGTTCAACTATCTAGCAAGTGAAAATGACATGGAAGAATGCATTAAGATGACAAAACTACTTGATCGAATTGCAAGGTCAAAGTCCATTGCATTTTTCCTTGGTGAGTCACGACAAGAAAAACTGACATCTACTAATGTTGATCTAAGAACCTTCTGCAAGAAAAATGTGAGAACTATATATCATTATCATGGGGGTTGCAGGGTTGGATCAGTTGTGGATGAGCACTACAAGGTCTATGGTATAAAGGGGTTGAGAATATTGGATGGCTCAACTTTTTCAGAGTCACCAGGCACAAACCCAATGGCTACCCTTCTGATGCTAGGAAGGTACCAAGGACTCAAGATTCTAAGAGAAAGGAAAGAAGCTTCTGACTCAAATGTCAAAGAGCACACAAAATGAGCTCCTTAATTACTACCTGTTAAACAAAACCAGTGTGTAAAAAAAGAATAAGGCAGCGCTTAGGAGCCTAACAGTGTGTATCATGAAAACAACAATTCTACTTTCACAATGTAAATTTATTTCATTTCTTTCCCTCTCATCCAATTCATTGGAATTAACTTCGAACAACAAAATGAAAGAAAAAAAAATTATTAACCGTTCCTTTTTCTTTGCCACCCCTGATCATATTAGTCTAATAATAAACGCTAACATCTCCTATTAGGAGAGTGAATGCATGCATTTGGACTGTGATATGTCTAGATTTGCCACTTGCCACAAAAGTTAAAAACAGGTGTAGACTCATCATCAAAACCAAGGTAAGGGTCATTGATGACACATTATATTACACACAAAAACCTGCCTTTTAGCATGTTCTAAATCGCAATTCCAGCCAAGTCTGTGGCAATTACCAATATCTAACCAACCATAATTGTAAATTGGTAAAAAAATATAAAATATATGATTAAAAAAAATAATCATTTTTATTTATTACCACAAGATATAACAACAATGTTGTGCTTATGTGCCTGTACATATTTTTCAGTCCTCCCCAACTTGAAAACCAACACCACTTTCAACCCAAAAAAAACATAAAACAAAATTTTTCTAACTCACAACAGCATCATCTCCATGGCTTGATGAAGAATCATCATTTGACTCAGCAGAAGCAGGTTGATCATGATCATGATCATGGCCTCTCCTAGTACTCCTATTAAAAGAAAAACTAACCCAAACCTCACCACCCCCTTCCTCTTCCCTCTTCTTCCCATCATCCCTCTCCTCCACAGGCATCTCATACCTACAAACAGGGCAATTCCCATGAATCCCCAACCACTTCTCAATACAACTAGAATGAAACTTATGCTTACAAGGCATCTCCTTCGCCACCCCACCAACCCCAAACTCCTCCAAACACACCACACACTCCAAATCCCCACACCCCTCTCCGATCTCCACGCTCGGCATCGCCTCTATCGACTCCTTCGACGCCGGCGGCCGGCCACCCTTCCCGCCCCCGAGCTCGCGAAACAGAGCCTCGAGGCTGGACGCGCCGTCGATGACCACCATGCCCTGAGTCAAGGGGTTGACCAAGATGATTCTTTGACGCTGCGAGGCTTCCGCGGGAGGCGTTTCCCGATCTGGGTCGCCGCTAGCTCTTCCCGGGTCGGAGAAGCCGAAGAGGAAGGGGAGAAACAGAGACATGTCTCTGTTCCGCTGGAAGCGTTGGAAGAGAGAGGAAATATCTGGCACCTCTGCCTCTGAAGACATGGGTTGTTGCGAGAGAGAAGAAGAGGGTGGAGAAATAATTGAGAATCGCTGAATGGAAAGATGGGGTGGAAAGGGGAGTGAATATAAGGGGAAACAGGGGAAGGAGAAGAGGGTGCGCCCACTGAAACTGATAGCGAAGGAATGTTGTGGAAGGATCTCGAACATTGTTTCTTGCTGTGTTTAGGTGACCCAATTAAATCACTATCTTATTCATTAAACTACCTTCACATATTTAGAGGCACTTATAGCCTATCCTTCTCTGCATCCTTCGTATTGTAGGGTGCAGCTTTTGGGGCTCTCACTCTTTTCCTCACTCTCACTCATGTTAAGGAAAGACTAACATTACATCATCACAGAATTTGACTTGTAATAACTCACATGTGTCAGATTCTATGTATAGTTAAAAATTCAGTATTTCAAAATAAAAATTATTATTCATAATATAAACTTGTTACATAAAATGTCGTAAAATAAGTTACTAAAATGTAATGATATTTTTTGGTTTGTACTGTTCACTATTGATAATAGTGACTAATCTCCTCACTACGTTAGAAGTGATGAGAAAAAAAATGGAAGCTATTAGATTTCTTATTTCTTTCTTTGCTAAATGTTAGATGTGTGTCTTGTATTTTTACTATTTACTTAAATTGCTTTCTTTTTTATATTTTTAATAAGGTAATAAAAATATTTATAAAAATTATATCATTATTTTTTATTTTTTTCCTTTACTATATTATTAATTTAAAATATATATTGATTTTTTCATAATTAATCTTTATTGTGGAGCCTAATTAATTTTTTAATAAAAAGTTTAATTGTGTTTTTTAATTAAAGTTTGAACCGGAAATCTAGCTGACTAGCTTCATGGTTTTGAATTTGGTTCCGCTTCACTATTTCTTTCAGCATAATGACTTTTATATTTTGAATTAATATATAATATAGTTTATTACTTTATTAACATGTGAAACTAAAGTGTAATTTCTCAGAAATTTTTAATATTCTTTAATTAAACTTTTAGTCTAATTCTCGTCTTATAGTAACTTATGTCAATCTTCAATACAATTTTTTTTTTATCCAAAATGAGATTCTAATTCTATTTGAAAACAAAATCAACTAAAAATATTGAATATAGTGTTTTAAAAATCCAAAGCAGGTCCAAACATGATCTTAAAAAATCACATTTAAATTTCGTGTTAGAGAGAGAGGGAGAGAAAATGTTATTTGTGTTGCTTTATTTTATGTAAATTAATTTTTTGGAGTATTAAATTTGTTTATTTTTTTATTTATTTTTCGCCATCAAACCATGTTGTTTTCGATCGAAACATGTGTATATTTTAATGATAATAGTTCCATCACCAATCTGTAATAAGATATGGTGCCGTTTGTATTTGTGACATATTCAAATGCTTCTAATTAGCTGCTGATCATCATTCTTTGGACAGCTGGGTGGCAAATAATAATGCCCAAATTGTACCAACTACTATATTCTAAAGTTTTAGTTTTCAAGTAAACAAATCAATATTATAAAAAAAAAATCTCTTAAAAAATCCGAGTTATAGTTGAATTTAATGTCCCTTTTTTCTTGCATATAAAATCTAGTTTTGTCTAGAAGTTACTGTAATTAGGTAGACTAAATCGTTTAAAATAAAAATGCCATATGTCATAAGTAAAACAAATTTTGGAGAAAAAATCATTGTCAAGATCTCTGTGGAGGCTGCCAACAAATTATCCCATAGTTGTAAAATACAAATTGTACAGAAGTTGTCATTTGTTAATTATCTATATTTGTCGGAGTTTTCTATAACTGTCATTAAAAATATTTAAGCCATTTTGATGGTGCAAGCAATAATATTTATTGATTTAATTATGAAAAATGGGCGGTGGGGATTTATGATAGTTGATTTAATTATAAAAAATGTGTGGTAGAGATTTATGATAGGAACTTATAAGAAAGAGTTTATAGTGTAAGAGTTGTTGAAACTAACTTGAAAATAGTTTAAATTTTAATTTGATAATTTATTTGTTGAATTTCATTTATAGATTAAATATGTTAAATTTGAATTAAGATTGAGTTTGATAAATAAAAAAAATAGTCGAAGTTGAATCGTGTAGAATTCGATTTATTTAATTTATAAATTGATTCGATATATAAATATATAATTTATATATATAATTTTTTATTTTAGTATTAATTTATTAAAGTTTAAAGAACATTTAAAATGTAGTTATAAGTTAATAATAATAAAATAAATAAATATTTTAGAATTTTACGATTATGAATTGAGTTTTGTATTATTTTGTATAACGTGAAGTAGGTTTAATTTATATAGATTTTAATTATAATCATATTATTTTTATAGTTGTACTTATTATTACAAAATTAATAAAATAAAGTTATATCTTATTTTTTTAAAAAAATAAACATTATTTTATTAAAAATCTATTATTAAATTAAAATTTTAAAATACATAAAATTCAAAAATATTGATTATTGAGTCTTAATTTAAATGATTCAAACTAATAAACTAAATCAAGTTGTTAAAAAACTTGAATTGAATCAAGTTCAAACTGAAAAAAAAAAAAAAAGTTAAGATCGAACTTGAATCAAATTAAAAATTTGTTAAATTTCATAAGAGTATATCTTGTGAAGTTTTCAATTATCTTAATTATAATTTTTGGTTTCTTAATTTTACAATTTTGTTTTTTTAATTTAATTCATTTTATTTTAATTATGTAATTCTAGCTTATTTGTTGATTTAACATTTAATATTTGTATCTATTTTTTGGTCAATTATTATTTTAATATTAATGAAAATTGGTATTGAAAATATGAGTCTGACTTTCTGAATCTTGAGACATTTTATAACCACTAAACATAGAGGTCCGGTAATTTTAATTGACACTTACTATATATTATTACATCATTTTTTTAAAATGTTAAAATAAATAAATAAATTAAAATTATATAATTAAAATATAACAAGACTATGTTTAAAAAAAATAAGAAAAAAAATGTACAAACTTAATAAAACAAGAGAACTAAAAATACAGTAACACTTTTATAATTTACTTTATTTTAATATTTTTTTCGACATTGTTCAATTTGTAATATTTCCCAAGCATGCTCACAAGCACAACAATAACTCAAGTTCAAAAACATAGATCGAGTAAAGTGTGTTACGGTGTAGAAGTAGCTAAATTAATTGTCCATTGGTAGAAAACTGAAATTCATTACAATATATAGTAGTAAAATAGTAAACAATTAAAATTTAATTTATTTAAAATCTTATTTTAAATTTTGCAATGTTAGATATGTGGCTAATTTATTGGCTTGCTAATCTACCTTTAAGTGATACAAACCAAAATATTTAATCTATTTTTATTTGACAAGTCAGTCTATTTTAGCCCATTTTTAACGAGGTCTAAATAAGTTAAATTAGTCTCTTAATCTTATAATCGTGTTAATTTTAAAATTAGTGTAAAACAAAAACATCATACATTTCCTTTTTAATGAGACAGTAAACTAAAAAAATTAAAATCACAACAAAATTCAATGTATTATCATTTTTTTCTAATTTATCACAAACATATGTATGTATCTTGCATATAATTATTATACATTTGTTTTTTTTTTTATTTTTTAACATTTATTAAATATAATAATTTAATATAATTTTGATCTTTTTAAAATACAATATGTACATTTCTTTACCCGTATTGGTATTGAGTGTTAATGTTTTTGGAGATTTTTTTTTTTTAAAAAAATATTTTAAAGACTTTTTCTTCCATGGAAACATTCTTAATTTTTTTCAGCTTCTTATTTATTTCAGTTTGTATTTGTCATATGTTTTTAAATCAAATTTAATTATTTAAAAATAAATTTCAAAAATACTGATCATAATATAAATTAATTTTTATAAATATAAAACATAATTTATAGATTTAAAATATTTATTTATATAAATTTAAAATTAATACAAAATTTATATATTAAAATATATAATATTTATTTATATATTACAATTTATTATAAAATTTATTAATATATAATAAATATTTAGTCTGTAGAATAAAAAAAACTAAAATATTAATTCAAACATAAAAACTGGCAACCAATCCAGATATGCTTCATTGAGTGGGTTCCATTTTATGTATAATTGTACAAGTTTTTTTTCTTCTCTTCATATTATAGTTTAAAAATAATTGATTTTTTTAGAAGCAAATTAAATTTCAAGTAATTTAAAAGAGAGAAATACAAGCTTAAATTAGTTAAAGTACTCATTATTTAGTTTAATTATTTTAGTTAATCTTGCACGTAATTAAATTCTTTATTCACTCCAACTTGTAAGTCTGCCATTTTATTTTTCTTTTCTATACAAATTAGATTTTGCGAGAAACATATATTTTAGTTTTAGAAATTTAGGGGGTGTATTGGTTTAGGATTACGTAGGATTTTAAAAGACTTTTTTTGAGTAAAAAAATTCATTAGTATTCAATCAGGATTTTATGTCACTTAAAAACAATCCAGTGGTATTCAATTTGGATTTTGAAGATTTTTTAAAGAGTCCATTAAAATCCATTAGTATTCATTTGAGATTTTTTACAACTTAAAAACAATCTATTGGTATTCAAAAATATAAGGATTTTAAAGGATTGTTGTGTGAGAGGGATTCTGAAGGACTTTCTAGTGTTATTTATAAATACCAAATTCATAAAACAATCCATCCAAACCCATCGGATTTTGAAGAATTATTTGAAGTGACTTTTCAAGAATTTTCAAGTAAGTTTTTCATCTTTTTTTTTTCTATGCTCCTATCTTCTCCATTTTTTCTCTGTTAATAATATTGCATTATTGTTCATTGCTCATATATAATATTGTAGTACTGTTCTCATCTCATTCCCCTATTTTGTGAAACTTCGATATGTAAATGATAGTGTCATTGACTTGCTCTGTTTTTCTGTTCGTTCTCTTTAATTGACTTGCTTTATTTTATTCTATGTAGTTGAATTTGTTCCTTTATATAACACAAAAAATGTTTGAAATTTCAATTTTTAAGTGGTAATTTTTTTTATAACACACGTCAAGAAAAGAAAAAGGTGAAAGATGAAATTGATATCATAATCTCTACATATATAAGATGAATTTGTTAGGGTTTCTATGAGTAGAATGAGATGAAAATAGATCTTGGTTGGGGGAAGAACCCTCTCAGCATAAAAACTGCGATCTCTCTCCTTCCCTTAAGATTGTTATTCTTATCCCTCCTCTTTTTATGACTCAACAATTATTTTATTTTTTTCTATGAATTTTTCTTTTTATTCTTATATTCTGAAATTAAGACTTTTTATATTAAAAAAAAATTAACATAAAACATTGCAGTATCTAATTTTTTAGGATTTAGGATTTATGCCTTCATTAGCTTATTTTTTAAAAAGAGAAATATTGTTAAAATATTTGTTAAAATAATTTACATTTATAAATATCGTTAAAAATTATCATATAATATATAACTAAAATAATATATATATATATATATATATTCTCCATATTTAAATTCTTATTCTTTAAATAATAATAATTATCCTCTCAAAAAAAATTATTATTATAATTATTATTATTATACTAATATTATATATATTGGATATGTAATTAGGTAAATATTTTTTTGGTGGATTGTGGATTTCCTAATCGATGCCAATTTTTAGCTCCATTTCGAGGTGTAAGATATCATCTACAAGATTTTGCAGGTCAAGGTAATGACCCTGAAAATGAGAAAGAATTGTTCAATCTTCATCATGCGTCTTTAAGGAATGTGATCGAGAGAATATTTGATATTTTTAAATCAAGGTTCATAATTTTTAAGTCAGCACCTCCATTTTTATTTAAGACACAAGTAGAACTTGTGTTAGTATGTGCGCACTACATAACTTTCTACGTAAAGAATATTGTTCTGATGAATTTCCAATTGAAGCGGTGAATGAACCTTCATCTTCAACGCTACCAGTTAATGAAAATCATACTTTTGAGCCTATTATTCAAACCCAGGAGCAAGAACGAAAAGACGTTAATGCTTGGAGGACTAGTATAACTATAGATATGTGGGTGAATACTATTTAAAAGGATAGGATATTATGGAGAATTATTATTATTTATCTAGACATTATTATTTTTTATTATTTTTATCTTTGACTTTTTTTAAATTTGAATGTATGAATTTTTTTTTTGAAATCTTATCAAATGTCAAAAATCCAAGAAAATTTTACAAAATCCCACAAAATCTATTAAAATCCTGATTTAAAAGTCTTGCAGAATCCATTAAAATCCTGATTTTAAGAGTCGTAGAATCCTGCAAAATCTTAAAAGTCATGAAAATTCTACAAAGTCTTTTGAAATCTGCAGGATTTTTTTTTTAACTAAAAAAGTCATTTAAAATCCTAATTCAATACATCCCCTTTACTTTTTCTGCTGTAATGAAATATTAGTAATTTAAATTGTAGGTAATCAAATTTCAGAAAATTCTCAAATCTAGATCTAAAGGTTTGGTTTTATTATATATTATTATTTTTATTTTTTTTTCAAACTTATTTTTATTGAGATTTTCATGTGATATGGCAAATGAAGGGTTAAGTCATCACTTACGATTACATGTGGCATACCAATTATCATCATGCCATAAGTCATAAAGGAAGCAGCACATGTGATTCGGGGAACAAGACAAGCATGAATTATTCATATTCATGCTTCTTATTTCACTTTTAGGAATACGATCATTCTGCCATTTGAAGACCCATTTGAAATTACAAAAATAATATTAATGCTAACGTAATCTGGTCATCAATTGCCATTTTTAATTCAACATAGGTCACTGCTTCCTTCACTGCCTAACCAATTTGAACAAGGCTGCAGCTTTTATGAACCTGCGCATTAACTGTTTGTTAAAATTCCTGTTAGGAACTCATTTTTGCATATGTATTTGTAACACGAGTTTTGGTGTTTTTGCAGTTCACACGGTGCTTTGAGTTATGCACAATATGGCTTCAGTGAATGCTCCAACGCTACAGTTTAAGAATTCTGCTCTCTTTGGAATTCATCCAAAATCGTTTATATGCTTTGAGACACAAAATAGTAGTAAGTTCAGCAAAAAATTAGTCTGACACATTTTGTGCTTGAGATTTTTGTTGTGTTTGAGATTTTGGTCTCACTTATAATATGTTCACATGTAAGACAATTGACTTTATAACGGGGATGCCAGTAATATGCTCAGAATTAGTCACAATGTTTGTACATGGATATGATGTTATATGTGACTTTTGATATTGATTACCTTTGAATGTTCCTACAGGTATAACTAAGAAACCTTTGGTGATTGAAGCCAGAGCAAATACTAGAACAGAAAGTGCAAAAATTCGGAACAGAAGGATGCAGAAAAAGGTATGTCTTTGTTATATCTTTTCACCTTTTGTATTATGTCTATTTGAAGCCAAATCTCTTTATATTTTGCATGATTAAGGTGTTGTGCAGACACATTTTACATTCCATAGGGAATACGTGTTGTCATGCCATTTACCTTATTCCATGTAATCATTAGTAAAACATGTCATGTCATCCCATTTTTTCCCTGATAGCTACGGCAGATTCAGTAAATTCTTTTTGTGAATTGTCTCTTTTCCTAATTCCTAGAGTCCCTTAAAATATAGAGATACATATCGTAATGTTTTACTTGAATCTTATAACAGGAGATAGGCTGTTGCAACATTGATAAAAGAAACTTGAACTATGATTTTGAGTTCCTTCAGTTGTATGGTTCTCCACTATTAACTGCCAAGTACCAAGTTTCTCTCCATCAGCTACTAATACCATGGATGATTTCATCTTTTTTCAGTATAATGGAACAGCTACACAGCCAAGGCTTTCAGTATTTTGCTCAGATAAGCAATTATATGCAATGCTAGTAGATGACAAAAATAAAAAGTGTTTGTTCTACGGAAGCACATTGCAGAAATCTATCCGAGAAGATCCTCCTTGTAGCACTCTTGTAAGTAGTCCACCTCTTCTCACCGACAAACATTGCATGAGACATGAGTAATGACCCACCATGACCTTACACTTAACGATTCACAACTAGTTGTAAAAATATCAACTAAATCTAAAATTATTATTCTAAACATATTTGGGAAAAAATACTATAATATATACATGTAAGAATTTTCAACAAAATAGAATTTTATACAAGTATATAAATATATACAATGATCTAAATAATAAATAATAATCCTAATAGTTAGTCCAACCTACTAAATACAACCACAAATAGCTACATAGAGGTAACTCCATAATCAACAACTCCACCAATAGATATGGCCTCCAAAGATCTCCAACCATAATTTATCCTTATTTTACTCTCATATTAAATATGGTCATTGCAATTCAATCACATAAACTATATAAAGATAAGTTAAAGTTCAAAAAATTTACATAAACAACTCAACATTCTACAACACAATATTAATTTACAACCTTTCAACAAAATAAAGCATGTTTTTCAACTTAAACCACTCAACATCACATCTCATCACAAGTCAATCATCAAATGTGAACAACATAATTCAACCAACACATCATATGCACAATATAGTAATTATATGTGTCGTCACGTATTTTCAACTATGAGATATCCTACAATATAGGTGATCAATTTAAGTGGCTTGATCCTATAAAACTAATAACTCGATCTTTTTAATCTAGTTAGATTAACAACCAATTGGGATATCAATCCCTGACAACATGATTTCATGAATGTTGTCACTTAAACTAGGAAGTCTAATATTACTATCAAGGTAAAACAACTTGGGTGTGAGCTTACTATAACATTAACTAGCATAACTAAGTCATATATGAAATTAGCCCACCAACTACCCTTCTAATACTACACCCTTCTAATACTTAGTTAGGGATTTTAATCTCGGACCTTGTACCTTATTCTAATTTGGTTGCTTTATACATGTATGTCTCAATCTTGTTCACACATAAATTAACATTGGTCGCTTATAGTCGATATGTCTCGACTTGGCCCACATAACGCATCAACTAAGGTTTTAGAAGAGACTCAACTATCTACCTTAAGGGTCAACTTTCCAAGAAGATTTTTAACAAATTGGACTCTCGAAGCACCTCAACACAATACCCTCATAATAGGATATACAACTTTAAAACAATTTCTCCTCTAATCTTAGGTCGATCAACACAGTACAACATTAATGGCAAAGCAATCTCAACACAGTTACTCAATTCAACATCATGCAACTCAACATATCTTTCAAACCATTCAACTAAACAACATATAATAGAACCAACTATGCTATACATGTTCACCAACTTCATAAAATAACAAGTTAAAAAAATACAATCTGCGCCCGACGCTATTCAACCTGCATCTAGTGCCATATGAGGCAGAGATTCTCTACCTCGCCTACGCCCAATGCCATTCAACTGGTGCCTAGTGTGGATTAGATAGAGACCCTTGGGACCTCACACTTGGCGTGGCAAAAGTTCACGGCCAGCTCCAACCAAGTAGAGGGCCTCGAGTCGATCCACACCCAATGTCACTCCATTGGTGTTTGACATGATTCGAACCCAAACGATTCTCTTTCCTCACACCTGATGCCACTCCTTTAGCACCCAACGTCAATCCAAGTAGAGTCAATTTTCTCACCTCACTTAGTATTATTCAAACCATGCTCAATGTCAATTCAACTCAAGACAATTTTCTCTCTTTATGCCCGATGCTACCAATCATGCATTCAACGTGAGTTAGAAAGAGTGTCATTAATTGAACTGCACCCAATGCTATGAAGAAGCGTCCGACGTGACGGTGAGTTTTGCATTTGCAAACTCACGGGCTGAACCCACTTGAAAACCAACAAATCTCAAGCATGCAAAGCATCAAACAACATATATACAACTCCAATAATTCATATTCAACAAGAAATCCAACACGCAACTAGAGATCACCACAAATCATCAACTTTTCTCAACACATTCAAAATACCAAAACTTAACAAACTCAATTATTCAATCTGAATCCAACGAATAAAATAACACTTCATTCATACATTGAAACTCAACACTTGATAACAATTTCAATTCTAACTTATCTTATCTCAAAGTCTCCAAATCCGAGAGAAAAGAGGAAGAAGAAGATGAATGAGTTCTGCACAACTTGAAGACTCCAAACCTCCGAGTTTCGAGAAAATTCCACACCAACAACAATCCTCAGGTCTACTGCTTTGGATCACCACTCAAACAAGGTCCTCTAAATCTCTTGGGAAACAAGGGAGAAGTAGTTTAGAAATCTCCAAAGTCTCTCTCATTACTCTCTCTCTCTAGGTTTTCAGATAAATGAACTTATAAAACTTAATTTTCAAAATGAACCTTATATATCTTTACCTTTCGGATCAAACTAAACCTCTGTCCAAAGAAATTTTCAACAACCCAATGCGAAATTCAACACAATTAATAACAATTAAATTAAAGTGTTTAGTGTTACAACATGGAATGGATCGTTTTCTGTTTCCTATGTTTTTTTGGGGTCTCATTATGCTTTTGCTTTGGATTTTGTTATGCTTTGGCATGTCATGATTCTAGGAAGCTGCTCAACGTGTTGGGGAGGCACTTGTCAAAGCTTGTGTTGATCTCAATATAAATGAAATATCATCCTATGATCGCAATGGCGTCCGTCGTGGAGAAAGGCTACAAGCCTTTGAGATTGCCATTTCAAGTTATGGATTCTTGCCAAGATAGTTTTGTAGCTGATATTGCTGCCCTTTTGTGAAACACTTGATTATAAAGAACTCCTATGTTGAAGTTGATCTTGTTAGGTTAGGACATGATCACTTTTCTAGAAACTAGAATATTGGGTGGCGATCTCGCGTGGTTGATCATTATTGTAAGATAAACTTTGAAACGTCTGACATTCTTCATGACAAAATAATATACTTATTTGAATCCTAATGTATACCTGTCATAAGGAATAGTTGCTTGTTCTACATCAATGATTTACGAAAGAATTAAATGTTCCTAATCTATGAAATTTTTGTCAATTTTCACTTTTTATTACTTGAACAAACTTTATATAGTTTTAGTTCCTAATTTTTTTTTATGAACAAAAAAATCTTAAAGTCAAAGACAAAAATTTAGAGCTATCAAAGTAAACTTTAACCGGTGGACCAATCGGACTAACCTTAAAAACAAGTTGGGTCAAGTCAAAAAAGTCAAGAACTTCATAATTGGCTGAAAAATTCAACTCAAATCACTCGGGGTAAACTCGTGATGGGTCGAACTACTCACCTAACCTATTTACACCTCTCATTAGTCCAACTCATCAATGACTCACTTAACCATTTATTGATATATATATATATATATCATTTTAACAAGATGTTATTTTCTTTATAGATAAATATAAAGTTGATGTTAAACATGAAATTGCTAAAAATTTATCTATTCAAGTCTTTAATGAAGTTTAATATTAATGGATAGTCATCCCAATGACAAGAATTTTTGTTTTTGATTATTTAAAGTTGTGCACTTTTTTAATTAAATTTAATGTTATATACATGGTGGTTAATTTGATAATTTTTATTTTATATAGGAGGATATTTTAGATTGAATTTTATTTTAAGTTAGAATTTTTTAAAAATAAATAAATAAAATAGGTGGATTGGTGGGTTAGACTGAACTGGAAAATTTTAGACATTAATGCAAGTAGAGCAAGCCGAGTCAACTCACTTATAAAGTGGGTTGATATGAGTCAGGCCAAATAGGTCAAACTAGCCTGTTTTTTATAGACCTATCAAAAATGTTAATAGAATGAAAAATTCAAAAACTAAAAGTGTTGGTCAATAAAAGTTTGAGGATTAAAATTAATAATAAAATTTTTTTCCAAGGAGTAAAAATAAAAATTGACAAAAATTCAAGGAGAAAAAAATTCAATTGTGAGAATTTATTTGTAAAACATTCAATGTGGAACTTAAATGATAAGAAATGCTTCAAAGTGATACAATATTTATTGTATTAAACAATAAAATTAATAATAAATAAATAGTTGGTTTAATTTGAATTTCAAAAGTAAATACAACACCCGATCAACATTAAATTTCAATTGATTTGGTTCAAGTTCAATTCAAGCGGTGAAAAAATCCAAACAAATTCATTGAATTTGTGTTGTTTGTTAGGGAGTTTTAATACCGGAGAGCACAACAATGGATAGTAAATAAATCATATAAGTAAGTTTGAAACTATAACATAACATAAAACTTTAAGACATTAGGTAGGTGAATCTTTCTTTCTTATATATTATACTCAACATGTCCAACTTTAACTAATGTGGGACTTACAACACTTGGCCTAGCTACTTGCATCACCATTAGTACACAATGGATGTCCCATCTTGCTAATTTCACATATGAATTTGACATCATAATGTAATCTAAAACCTTAAAGTATTAAATAGATGAATTTTTCTCATTTATATACTATTCAACAAGTCAAACTTAAAACAATATGAGACTTACTTTATACTTGAACTCCAACATTATTGACTCAAATCGATGAACACCCTTAAAAATAAGAGTTAAAATGAAATATATTATTGTAACAAATTAACATATAATATTTTTTTATGAATAAACATTAATTTAAATTTACGTAACAAATTATCAAATAATTTTCTAACTTTATAAAAACTTATACTTAATAATTTTAATAAAAAAATAATTCAATAATTAAATTGTTAAAATTTAATTTATAATAAATTATTGAGTGAACTAACTATAATTGTGATATTTGAGAGACTCAAATTGTGTAATTTAAATTTAAGAGATTAAAATTACATAACTACAATAATTGACAATTAAAATTACTCAATTAAACTTTTGATAATTAAAATTACATAATTACAATACTTGATAGATCAAAAATAAAATTAAGCCTAAAAATTACAATTATTATCAAGAGAGAGACCAAGACACTTCTACCTCAATTCTATCTCTCTCTACGTATATATATATATATATATATATATATATATATATATATATATATATATATATATATATGTAGAGAATTATTATATAATTGAATAAAAAAAGAAAAAAAAGTTCAACAAAATATAGACACAAAAGGGGTTATTTAAAAAAGTATTCCGTTTATTAATAGTTATATATTAAAATTTTAACAATTTATAATCAATGTTATTCATAAAAGAATTACAAATACTGTTTATTATATTATATATTAAATATTTTTATATTGCAAAATAATTGTTATGCGTGAGAGAAACTAAAGTAGGAGATAAAAATAAAAAAATTTGGGGTCTTTCTATAATGATGCGTTCTGAATCAAAAAATTGATCAGGTGACATAAAATCTGATAACCTAATTCTGATTGGCGGCTCTATACAAATCTCTCACACACCCTCTCTAGGCAGAACAAATCATCAGATTTACTTAAAAACGAATATGCTCCACTATTAACTACTCTAATAATTTCTGACTAAGCTAACTATTCTAGTCATTATACAAGCTCCCCAACCATACAAAAGGGGGATTTTTTCAGAAGTTGTAACCTGGTCAATGAGTAATCATTTCCTATCACCACAGCATTTTGCACCTTTTCCTTCCTCAAGTTTCTGCCACAAACAGAGCATCTCCCTGGGGCCTTGGTAATGAGCAACCACATAACCATCCTTACAACCCTCAACATTCACTCTCGGCTCATTTGAATACCGAACTTCTAGACCTTCCTTCTTCATGTCTGCGATCCAGATTCCCATTGCAACGTCTTCTAATTTAAACATCTGTCAGAGTTTAAATTCATTATTCAGTGTTCAAACATGTCAACAATGCTTTTGTTTATACAAAACAGACAAGTTTCACGCACTTGCAACTATACAAACAGTTTTCAACAAGTAACGGATTTTGCTATTTACCTTCAAATGGTTCTCTCTGAATTTCTTGGACAACGTCCTTGCTATATCTTGTGAGACCACATAGCCGGGACCATGTGCCCAAGGAGGATAAGTTCCCTCGCTCCATTCCTTTAAGGTAAGCAAGCAATTAGGTAATCGTATGTTAGTTGTTCAACGTAGGTAGACAAGAAAAACACGAGGACAAAAAAAATGGAAGCACCCAAAAGTTGAAGTATAGCAACTAGCAAGCAGCAATTCAGTCCTGTTTTAAGTTGGTCCATTTATAATTGAGTTTATGATAGTGTAACTTGAACAAGTGGGAACTGATATAAAGGTAATTTATCCATGTCCTGTTGACGAAGAATCAAGTTTCAATCCAACCACGGGAAATTATCATCCTTATAAATAGAGCACAAACAGGATCATTTTATAAAAACCACTTAGATATTTTTATAAAGTGAATCAGTTTAATTTTAAAAATTGGTGGGATTTTTTTCTCAAATTAGTTGAGTTCGATATTGTTTGATTATCCACTTTATACTCATATGATTTGATTTTTGAAAAAAGCCAAACCAACCCAAAAAAAGTGATTCACTTAATCGAACTTTTTTTATAAAGTGGCTCGGTTCAATTTTTTCTAAAATCAATTTGATTTTTATAATCCAGTACAGCTCAATTTTGGATTATAGTTCAATTCAGTTGAGTTTTTTTTCAACCCCTAAGCACACACTTGCAAGACTCGCTAACAGAGTTGCATATCACATAAGCTAATAATAACCATTTTTAAAATTATATGTAATAAAATTTTAATGAGAAACTAATAACACAGACAACACATGGAGCAGTAGATATAAAATTCTTCAATGAGAAAAATATCCCTACCTCTGGGCTGATGTACCATTTGCTATCTGTACTACGGTGAGGTCGGGAATCTGAGTTGATGAGTCCAAATAGTAACCCATGATCGACATTGATCTTATGCAAAGAATGTAGCACTTCATCTACCCGGACAAATGCATCATCATCTGTCTTCATGACAAACTTAGCTGAAACTTGTGTCTGTTGAAGAGATCATTTCAATGAGACATAGGAAGGATGCTCCCTATCGAAGGAAGAGACAAAACATTACCCCAAAAATGCAGATTGCTAAAGTTTTCCAAGTGATGAGGCTGTAGTAATCAACAAATGGCATTAGCTGCACGTCTCCATAAGTTTGTGCTTCTCTCCACAACTCTTCATTAACTATAGGGCTTTTATGCTGCATCCGCTCAAACAAAAGACCAAAACTCAGTAAAAGTCTACACGTAAGACCATATTTACAGGGAATTTCTAAAAGTAGCAAAATATCAAGCCCAGCTTGATCTTTATCAGAATGAAAACGCTATGATACTACGGTAGTGCAAAGATACTGAAAACAAATGCTCCAATAGAAGAAAATATTTAAGCAACTTTCACTACAAAATGAGATAAGTTGGAAGACCTCCCAAGTCCCAATTTATAAAAAGACTGAGAAATATAATTTTATATAATGATTTGGTGACGTGATTTTTCCCCAATAACTAATATTTAGAATCATGTGAGAAAATCGCAAACAATACCCACCAAACCAACAAAGAAGCGCACAGCTGTTTTATTTGATCGAACTGCATTATACTGCATCCAGGTTCTTCTAACAGCCATCCGACGCTTAAAATTGTTGGCAGTAGAGAAAACACCGATAAAGAGATCCAATGGGCTCTGTTCAGATATAGGACTTGATTTCAATGATTCTAGATCAATAATATGATCTGAATCCTCTGATGTGGGCAGACCACTGGCAAGAATAGATATTAATTTGAGGTCCCCTGAGATTTTTATTTCACTGACAAGCCATGGCTCCAAAGTCTGACATGTAACCAGTTGAATGAGTCAACATAATAAAACATAAAAGTATTCAAAATTTCAATGTTAAAAATAAAAAATAAAAAACGAGAAAGAAAGTACTTCACGGAAAGCGAATGAAGTTATGTGCTTTCCATCAACTGTCATCTGGATTCCCTCAGATCCCACTCTAAGAGTTGCTACAAATGGGTAACCTTGCTTAAAAGGAAAATATTTCCTATTTATTGATTGTTCTTCAGCTGTTGAAGATTGCCTTGAACTGTGGGAATGCATGCCGGCCGAGTGGCTAATGTTCTTTCCCACAATCTTATTACACTGCTCCAAATCATCAACTGATAAAAGAAGCAGCAATAATAAACAAAGGACATCCAGTAGTTATACAAAAACAGGTAGTAATGGAACTCTGCACAACTTCTGGAGCAGGAAAAACCACACAGATAATGCTTTGGCAGTACAATTTAATTGGAAAGAAGAACAGGACAAGATATAAAACATTTTTACAAACAATTGAGTTTCATGTGGATATGATTCAATTCTATTGTATCTATTTTCCAACATCAATAGAATATGAAAACTAAGCAAAAAAAATTGAGTATCTTCGATTTGAGAATTCCATATTGCCAACTCTAGTATACAAACACACTTTAGCAGTGAGAGAAACTTCCATTTCAATTATGAACACAAATTTCTATAGGTGTTGAACTAAAAAATGAGAATAGTGTTTCACCTTTCTCAACCTTTTCAGGAGTAGGGGATGGACAACGATCCTCTTCACCCCAATCATGAGCTATAGTCCAGGTGTTTTGGACAATTACGGGATCTTCAGTGATTTTATCCCCATGAAGGCGAACATTATAGTGTAAAATAATTGGAGGATCAGGCTCCCCAGGAAGTGGTTCTCCAGTCAAGTCAATTCGAAAATTACCTAGAAGACCATTTGGAATTCCAATTATAGAGATGGAAGAACCTTGTGTCAGGCCACATGGTACTTGCATTTTGTAACTACTATTACCAAGTTCAGTGGAATTCATTTTATTAAGAAAATGGGGACACTGCTTCTCTTTAGTTCTTGAACTATCATTTGCATGACCTTGTTTTTGCTCTTCAATTGAGGAAATAAGGCTATTCCATGCACTGGCAGCCTCCTTGATAGCTTCTGCCGCATTGGGTAAACCCTGAGTATGATCAATTAAGTGGTTCAATTGTTTCCATGTCTGCAGAGCTTGTTGCTCTTCTTTGGAAAAGTTGTTCCCAGCAAATAGGCTAGATACTAAAATATCAGAAGAAATAACTTGAGAACGATCATCTGGATTTTGAATAGCAGGCGGAACTGTGGGATTTATCCACTTAAGAGGATTAGTACCATTAACAACAGCAGCAGGTATAGTCAGATAACCTTCAACAATAGGATTTTTCATGACCCCATATCGCAGGATCATAAGCATAAACAACATAAACAGTGAGGCAACCAGAACTCCTCCATACAACTTTTTCATTTTGATGATCTATGAACAAAGCAATAGTCCTGATTCTTCACTGCACTAGATCATAGGGATGCCCAACTACTACCAAATTGATCATTATCTTTCATACATGTAGAAGAAAATAAGGGATGCAGAATTGCAGATAGTATAAGTTCTTCTTATCAGATTCAAAGAAACACCTGTAGGAAAACTTTTACTGATTATATGCACAAGAATCACTTCTTTCTTTTAGTCCTGATATGTAACTGATAATCAGAGTTCAATGAAAACTATCAGCCCTTGGAAGCTTGTGATTAAAGCTGAGATATCCCCCATGAAAATTATTTGGAAAGCATTAGCTAACATGCTGGACCTGTAGTCAGAACAAAACAAAATTATTCTTTTAAATACTGTGCATAAAACAACTCAACCACAATGTTCTGGAATGATTAATATAAACCAAAGCAAACATGTGATTTGTTCTCACTCAAAGAAAATTAACACCTATTTTCTAGGAAACTAACTTACAATAGAAGGCAAACACCACACACAGGTGCTGTAATAGATTTTAAAAAAATCTATCTAATCCGTAACGTTTCTAGAGAGAATATGGAGTACATATAATATCAGTTATATCAAGTTCAACAATAATAAGTGGATTCAAACATCATCTCAATAACAGTTGGAGTTTTACACCCCCACTAAGTAATACGGATCATGGTCAATTTTCTTTGCAACACAAACTTCAGATTTATCACGGCTTCACGTATTCCATCGCTAGTATCACCTAGAGAAAATATTTTCCATGAACCCTATCATCATATAATTGAGGAAAAATTGCTTCAACTTCAAATAAAGTATTGTAGCACCTAACAGGTTTTCATTGGTCAATGCCCTCACAAGGCAAATCAACCACCATCAGGCCAACATAACATTACAACATTCGTTATTATAAAAAGTAGGTCCATTTGCACTATATTTGACTCCATAAATTATAATCAAGATGAAACAATAAAAAATAATAATAATACGCATAACTATTTTTCAACAGTTTAATTAACATGGAGAAAATAAAAATTCAATTGAACACAAACGATGCGTTACTTTGAATTAAATTAAATAACCAAAAATCCGGCTGCTCAATTATTATAAATTTAAACGCGGATCATACTCCATCCTACTCCATCCGCCGTTTCGCTTTACATTAATAACAACCAAATCTGCTTAAATAATTAAACAAAAAAATATAAATAAATAAAAAAAAAGAAAATCATATTTCATAAATTGAGTTTCAACCACCAGTAGGTGTTGTCCAAAAAAGAAAAAATCAAGCATCATTTCCGAAATTGCAAAGAACAAAACTAACACTAAACAAAAATAAACCGTTAATCAATTTTGGAAAGAAGTTCACATGCTAGAATCCGAGTGCAAAGCAAGCAGAGACAGAATCAAACAGATCCAGCGGCATGAACCAGAATCTCGAACAGAAAAAAGCAAAAACAGAAAGAATCAACGCGAACAAGTGCGAGGAGCGAGGGAAAAGCAAGGAGAGTAGCAATGTTGAAGAGCGAGGAGCGACGGTGATGGAGCGAGAGAGCATCGGTTTTTACCTGACGAGATTTTCTCGGGAAAATGACGGAAAATATAGAGAGGGAAAGAAAGAGAAAACAAATATAGAGAGATGATTTTTTTTGCTAAAGCGTGTGCGCGTTATCTTCTCTGTTGCAAAGTGAAGTTTCGTTGTTGATTGAGTAGTCTTCGTTTTTGCAAGGTTCCTTCTTCGAGTTCAACTTAATAGTACAAAGATTCAAAGAGGTTGACAGAAAATTAAAATATTACAAAATAAATAAAAGGAAAATAAATTCAAAAAAAAAAAAAAAGTAAAAAAACACGGAGACATTTTGCTAGCATGCGTAAAGGGTGAATATGTAAATATACATTCATGTCTACATTAGTTTCATTTAAATATATTCTCTGGTAATGGAAGTATTATCAATTACTAACAATAATATTCTCTTTTCATAAACTTTGTTCATTTTTGGAATACTTTTAAACTTGCTTAAATACTCTAATCAAAATATGTTGGATAAGTATTAATTGTTTTCTTGGAATATTTTTAACTTATTTTACTACGGAAATTAAATATTTAAAGAAATCATAAAATCTAAAATAGAATATAGTAAATGTAAGAAGTAACGTTAGAAAATAACATTTATTTTTGTAAGAATATAAAATTATTACTTTTTAAGATGAGGATAAAAAATATACAAAATTATGTATCATAAATTTTTTTATATTATTAATTAATAAAAATTAAGGTTAATATAATTTTTTAAAAATAACTATTATAAAAGTTAATATAAAAAATGACTTTTTTTTATTAAATAAAAATAAAAATTTAGTTATACTAAAATTGAGAAACATATATAACATGATTTCATGAAATAAATAATTTTGAAAATATTTTATTTATGACCTATATCAAAAGAATGCAAATAGGTCAGTTTGAAATATATAGATCGAATATATTTTATAAAATTAAAGTTTAAGTTTAATTTATTATCCATTATAAAAATAAATTATAAGTTTGATTTGACTTTTTCAAAAAATTTAACATAATTTATTAATTTATTTAAAAATTTATTTTACATTAACAACAATAAATAGATTAATTAACTTAATTTTAAATAAATCAATAAATATATTTTAAAATATATGTACAAGTTTTTTTAAAATTTGTGTGATAAAAAATAATTTATTTTATTATTATTAAAATTTAGAGTTTTTAAATTAAAAATAAAATAAATAATTAAAGTAAATTTTTTTTAAAAAGAACTAACATAAGTAAGATGTGAGACCCCATTTTCGCTTCCCCTTTTCTCTCCTTCACTTTCACTCTCACTCTCTTTGCCTCCATTCTCTCTTCTGAGTTTCCTTCCTTTCCTTGTTCTCTCTAGGTTCTGATTAAGAGTGCTGGAAGCTAGCTGAGGGTGTGGACTTCTCCTTCTCCGTCTCTCTTCTCCATTCGTTCTTCTCCTTCTCTTCCCGCTGTCCCGGAACTCAGAATCTCTTGACCGAAGTAAGGGAAGCTAGGTTTTTGCTGGATTGATTGGAAACGAGTTAGAAACTCATTAGTTGTTTGATGTTGGATGATTGAGGTGCTGAGTTGAAGAAATTTCATTTTCGGGGTTTTGGGTAAAAATTTGGGTTTTTCATGTTTTGATGGTTGCATGTGGGAAAAGCTGTGGGTTTTATGTTGGTTGATGAAAATGTGGCATTTTAGGTGGTTTGCATGTGGATTATCTGGTTGTTTGGGCAGGTATTGATGAAAATTTCCGAACTTGGAGGGTTGCTGCTTGGTATCATGTCGGGCGTGTGACCATCAAAAGGCTCTATTAGGCAAGCCCGCGGGGCGCAAGGTTGTGTGCGTCGGGCGAGTTAGAGAATGGGAGCCTCTGGATGGCCTACATCGGGCGTGGTTGGACCACGTTGGGCGTGATATCAGTAAGTAACTTAGCTTTCTCGGTTTCTGGTAATGCCGGGCGTGACTATGTCTCACCGGGCGTGGAGACTCCTTAGGAGTCTCTACCAGGGGTGGCGCCGGGCGCAATTGGTATTGCGCTGGGCGTGAGACCTTGGGAAGGTCTTTGCCTTCCCTGCACCGAGCACGGGTTTGGCACGTCGGGCGTGTGAAGCTCTTTGGGGTCTCTGCCTCCTAGCATGCCGGGCGCAATTGGAATTGTGCCGAGCGCGTTTGAGCGTTGGAGCTCTCTGGTTGGGCCACGCCGGGCGCAATCAGGAGTGCGTCGGGCGCGGATGTGTGTTTCCTTAGTATGCTGATATATGCTGATTTTAGCTGAAATTGATGAATATTGTTGAGCTGAGTGACGATATTGGTGTGCTATGAGATGTTTATGCTGAATTATGATGTTTAAGTTGTGCTATATAAAGTTGAGTTGTGTTGTATGTTGTTAATGTTGTTATGTTGTGCTATGTTGCATGTTGATATAAACTGTTGTAGGCCGTAAGACTGAGTTGTTGTAGGCCATAAGGCTGAGTTGTTGTAGGCTGTAAGGCCGAGCTGTTGTAGGAGATCTCCGAGCTGATATGCGTGACGAACCATTGTTTGTTTAATGCTGATTTTGGCTGAATGATGTGAGATGTATGTTGTGATGTGTTGTATGTTGATTCATGTTGAACTTAGTGATATGCTAATAGTTGTAGCTATTGATAATTTCTATGTATGTTTACATATGTTGATTCTTTTCACTAGCTTATCCTTGTTGTTTCCATGTGGTTTAGACTGCAATGATCATATTATGTATGGGAGCAGAACAGGGATAGGTTGGTGTCTTGAGGCAGGTCTGTGGCTGGCAGATGAAGTTGCTTTTGTTGTTTTTAGCCACCAGTTTGGCTATTTTGATGTATCTTGTACATTGAATTTTAAGCTCCAGGCTAGACTTTGTGTATATATTTAGCTGTTTATATATGCATACTCTTTTCTGCGTGGTGTTGTGTTGTCTACTCTGTGACGGCGAGGCGGGTCGTTACATGAGACAACATGTATAATCATGGACATTAATGTTCATTCACATGTGATGAAATAACATAATCTTAGAAAAGAAATTTTTTTAAAAATATTTCTTATATATCATTTAAAATATTCTAAATAATTAATCATGAAAATGAAAAAAAAAGAAAAAAAAAAGAACACATAAAAACATATCTATTAGATTTTTTGTTTTATATTTATTGATGTTGTATAAACAAGTAATAAAAAACATTTAAATATAACAAAAATGTCAAAAATATTAATAATTTAATTTTTTGTATTATGAATTTATTATTTATGTATATTGTTAACAAGGTAATATATATATTATTTCTTATTATATCATATATATATATATATATATATATATATAAATTGATTTATTAGGCATTTAGGTCTCAAAAAAATTTTATAAGTTTAAATCCATATTTTTTTAAATTAGTAGGTTATTTTTATACTAATAAACAAGTTCTTTAAATATATATATATATATATATATATATAACATTTTTGTTAAATATATTAAATTAAGTTAAAATTTAAATATACCAAATCATAAATCTTTATTTAAATCTGACATATTATCATTTTTATAAATATCAAATCAAAGAATTTTCTTTTAAAAAGTAATAATGATGTTAGGAATTTAAGAATAATAGTGTAAACTTTAAAATAAAACCACTCTTTTAAGATAAACTATGTTTTAATTTTAGCATAAAAATTTGTATATAGTTATTTAATTAATAAAGTCAACAAATTTATATTATACAATTTTTTGATATTAGTGTTAAAAAAACTTTTATAGTGTAAATACTTATGTTATTTATTCAACTTGTAATGTTTCTAAACTTTTCTCTTAATATAATTTTGTAACATTTTTTAAACTTGTAAATTATTATAAATGTAACGACCCGCCTGGTCGTCACACAGCAAAACATCACAACACCACACAAGAAAGAGCATGCATATATATATAAGCAGCTAAAATATATACATATGGTCTAGTCTGGGACTTAAAATCAAAATACAAAATACAGTCCAATTGCTACACTAAGTAGCTAAAACAGCAAAATATCAAAATACATCCATTGCATCTGTCAGCTACAGATCTGCCTCTATACACTAGCCTATCCCTGCTCTGCTCCCATACATAGTATGATCATTGCAGTCCAAACTACATGGAAACAACAAAGGGTAAACTAGTGAAAAGAATAAACTTATACTCATATAATTACAAGAATTATAATCAGCTACAGTTATCAGCATATCATCTAGTTCAGCAACATCAACATACAATACATTACAGCATACATCTCACATCATTCAGCAATAATAGCAATAAACAAACAATGCGTCGTCACGCATATCAGCTCAGAGATCTCCTACAACAACTCAGTCTTATGACCTACAACAGCTCAACCTTACGGTCTACAACAAATAAATCAATAAATTTTAGCGTAAAAATTTGTATATAGTTATTTAATTAATAAAGTCAACAAATTTATATTATACAGTTTTTTGATATTAGTGTTAAAAAAAATTTATAGTGTAAATACTTATGTTATTTATTCAACTTGTAATGTTTCTAAACTTTTCTCTTAATATAATTTTGTAACATTTTTTAAACTTGTAAATTATTTTAAATATATATAATTTGTAAATTTAATGTTAGTAATTTAATATATATTAGTAACATCTCATTACTACATTGATAAAAAAAGAAAAAAATGCATGTGAGAATACATGCAAATAGATATTTAATCACATGTAGTATAAAAAGTTCCATTTTATTTTTGTCCTTTCTCAGCTTAGATTATAACCTATTTTGTTTTTTATTTATTTAAAATTTACAATCAATTAAGTTTCTTTAATTTTTAAAATAAAAAAATTTATTACTAGTGTCATTTTTAATTTTAATAAAACCTTTAAATTTTTATTTTCTATTTAAAAGTGTAGTAAAATTTTGATAAAATTTGAAAGGAATTTAGTACCAAGAAAAGAAAGGCCCTTGTATCTCTTAATATTTTTTAAAATAAAAGAAAAGAAAAAAAAATGAAAGTTAAATAGAAGTGTAATGAGGTGTTAATTTATAGAATTGATTAAAAATTAAAATTTGCAAACAAATATGGATACTAAATCAAATTACTAATAATAAAAGTTACATATTAGAGTTAAAAAAGGAAAAGTTTGAAGAAAAAAAAATCTAAATTGAAATAAATGCTTTAGAGTTCAAACAATTAATAAATTTAATTTATAGATATTTTACATAAATAAATAAATAAACTAATTGAGGTGAAAGAAAATTCACCGCAAAACAAATTAGAGTGACTTTTGATGGTTAAGGAGAAAGTTTAAAACAAAATTACCTTATTAGTTTAAAAATCTATAAAAAAAATAATCAAAATCGGACATAACTCAAATCAAGGAATTAAAAAAGACAACCAATATATTATGTAATGAATAAATTAAAATAAAATAAATATTATATGGTAATAATAAATAAATAGTTTTCAAATATATATATATATATATATATATATATATATATATATATATGAAGAGAGTAAGGAAGGAATCAAATTTATTTCAAAAATATTTTTTAATAAATTTATTTCATTCAATAATTCATGATATTTGTTAAATTTCAATGATTCAGTCATTAAATTAAAATTTTTTAATGTTTAGATTAAATTCACAAACTTTAAAAAAATTAAAAATCATTTAGCAATTCATCACATTATTTATTTATAATATGATATTTAGAATATGTGTAAATGTCCATTGTTGGATAACACATGAAATTTCAAATCATGCTTGAACCTCGGGGGTTTTGTACTGTACCAATCTCTTGTTTGTCAATTGATCATCCACATTAACTACTAATTGTTAACCTAATTTAGATTTCCTACCTCGTGTGGTTGTGTAGAGGGATCGGTTTATATCATGTTTATAACTCATTCCATTTAAGGAAGGTAGAATTTATCCTACCAACCATAAAATCGTGCTTGATACTTACCATATATGCCAAAACTTGGGTTTATATGTAACGACCCTTTAGGTTACAACACTTAACTGTCTAGTTACCACCAAAGAAGATATAATACAACTAATTATCTGAATTACTATGCAAGTCATATGTAGATATAGGCATTATAACATATATGAGTAAGAATTTAGTCAACAATTAGAGCAATAAGAGTTATATACAAGTATATAAATATGTACAAAATCTAGATACTAAAATAATAATCCTAGTCACTAGTCAAACTCACTATAAGCAACTAGTCTAGATACACTAAAATAGCTCCAAAAGTCAACACCACCACCGATCCGATATGGCCTCAAACAAGCTCCATCTCCAATCTCATCCTTACTCTGCTCTCATATTAAGTATAATCATTGTAATCCAATTACATGGAAAACATATAAAAGTAAGCTACTATTCAAAAGAAATCAACATAATAAGTCTAGAAGTGAAACTACTAAATTATCAATATAAACAACTTAATATGCCTCAACATAGCATATACTTACAACTAATCAACACAATACAACATGATAATCATATAGGACAACACATCAATGCAAATCATCATAATTCAACATAACATGTGAACAACATAAATGTTAACACATCACATGCTCAACACATAATTCAATTTGAACAACATCATAACATGGAACATGCATCACACAACTCAACAAAAACATCGCATATGTGCAACAAATCAACTATATGCGTTGTCATGTATTTTGACTAGGAGATCTCCTACAACACAAATGAGCAGTCTAAGTGACTTGACACTATCAGACCAACAACGTGATATTTTAATATAGTTAGATTAGTAGCCAATTTGGATAGCAATTCATAACAACATGATTTTTTGGATTTTGTCATTTAAACAAGGAAGTCTAGTATTCCTATTAGTATATAAGAGTTTGGGTGTGAACTTATTACGACATTAGCTTGCATAACTAATTCTAATTTGGAATTACCATACTGACTACCCTCTAAATGCTACACCCTTATGATACTTAGTTAAGGAATTTGGTCTTCTACCTTGTACTTTACTTGGTTGATCACTTTATACATGTATGTCTTGAATTTACCCACATACGGATCAACATTGGTCACTTTATAATTAGTACAACTCAACCAAACACTTATGTTATGGTCACTTATAGTCGATATGTCCCGACTTGGTCCATATACTGCATCAATTAAAGTCTTAGAAGAGACTTAACTATTCACTTCAAGAGTCAACTACTCAAAAAGGGTTTTCAACACTAAGCTCATAGAGCACCACACCAATATATGCACAATGAGATATCCAACTTTTGAAAACACTCTTTCATCTAGTCCTAAGTCAATCAACACAATACACCATAATGCCTAAAGGCCTTAAGCACTCTCAGCATCATTGCCTCAACAATTCAACAATTAATTATTACAACATGCCTAAATGTCTAAAACATTTTCAGCACCATTGTCTCAATAAGTCAACAATTATTCATATATATGCATTATCCTAGATCAATGAATATAGAACCATTAACATTAATAGAAATACAACATGAAATAGATTCACCTAACCCACTCAACATTTTCTCAATCAACCAACAAGTATGCATAAAGCAACTCACATTCGACGTTATACACCCTACGTCCGACGTCATTGTGACAAGGAGCTCTCTGTCTCACCCATGTTCGGTGTCATTCAACTTGCACCCAATGTGGAGGATATTAAAGATCCCCTAGGACAATCATGCCTAGCATGGCTAAACCCATGCCCAAACCCAATTCAATTAGAGGCGATTCTCTCTCCTCACACTCGACATGACTCCATTATTGTTCAGTGTCACTCAAGTAGAGAGTTTTTGTCTTGATCATGTTAGGTATCACACAACCTGAAGCCAAACATCACCAAGTGAGAGACAATTCTTTGATCTCACGCTCGACGTGACCAAGTTAAAGATTTTTCTCTATCCTCACGCTTGATGCACTAATTCTATGCTCAACGTGATGAGACAAAGAATCCTTTCTTTGAGTAATGGTTGATGCCATGGAGACATGTACGATGGGATGGCAAAATCTACACATTGTATATTCACCAATTTGCTCCATCCACCTAAAACTCATAAGATTTCTAACATGTAATGTAATACAACACATTTATACATCTCAAACAACT
Organism: Cajanus cajan; assembly: GCF_000230855.2. Lineage (NCBI taxonomy): Eukaryota > Viridiplantae > Streptophyta > Magnoliopsida > Fabales > Fabaceae > Cajanus > Cajanus cajan. The sequence goes on along the minus strand of NC_138527.1, from coordinate 28,668,720 downwards.
CATTTTCAACCACAAAATCAACATGCAACCATTTAAGACAAGATTCACCAATTCATCTCAACACCCATCAAAATACCAAGACCTACACCATAAGGATTATTATATCTTAATCATCCATACAACCAAGAATTTGATGCACTCTAACAACACATAGTCTTAAAAATCAACAAAGATTTAATTTTAACTTCCCTTACCTTAAAAATTCCCAAAATCAAAGAAGAAGAGGAAGAGGCATTAAACTTCGAGAAGTCCGTACCACCACTAACAATAAGGTTGATTCCCGCTCAGAAGCTTGAATCTACAGGTTGGTCACCTCATATTCAACTATAAAGAAAGAGCAAAAGAAGGAATTAGCAAGGAAAGATGAAAAAGAAATCTTCAGTTTTCCAAAAACCTTCTCTCTAGTTGCTTTTTAGAAGTGAACTTATGAAGATCAAATTTTAGAAAACCCTAATATACATCCTTCTTAAGGTCAAACTAAACCTCTGCCAACAGAAACCCCCTTAAACGCTAAAGACTCAATAGAATTCCTCAAATCCTTATAGTCTCTCAATAATAAACACCCAAAACTACCACAACATGCAATTATTGATAAAACAACAATAATTAAGAAAATATACAGTGTTACTTTATAAATAGGAATAAAGGATTAAACGAGGTTTAAGGGATCGTGACAAGGAAAGAGGGGATTATAGTTAGAGGTAAGAGATTTGGGCTTAAAATATGACATTAATATATATTAGGGCACCCAGATCTCAAAAAGGGCAAGTTACACTCATTAAATGTTTTGAACGAAAATAACAACTAAGATTTTTAGTGGCGGTCCTCCATATCGAAACAAGTATAATATCACATATAATTTAAAGATTGGATGGGTTAAATTTGCATTATACAAAAAAATTATTAAAAATATAAAAGTTGGTGAAAATTTTTAAACTTATACTTAATGCCACACATACATAATTTAAAAATTGGGTCCGCTAAATTTGCATTATATAAAAAATTATTGAAAGTACCACTTGATAAAAGAATTCTCATAACATATGATAATAAGCATTTCATTTTTTATTATTTAAATTTATTTTATAAAAAAATTATTAAAAATAAAAAATTTAGCATAAATTATATATAGTGAGAAAAAAAAAACTTAACGACTTGGAAAAAAAGTTCTCATAACATATATGAGTCACTTATTAAAAGAGTTGTCATTGGATATATATATATATATATATATATATAATAATAATAATAATAATAATAATAATAATAATAAGTATTTGAATTTTTATTATTTAAAAATTCTTATATCAATTTATCTTGTATCGTAACTAAAGTTGTCATTTTTCAAATCATGAATCACGTTGGCGGTCCCTTTAAGGATTTGAAAAGAAAAATAAATAAATAAATAAATAAAAAGCACGACACATGAAAATGACTGGTAAAAGATAAAAAAGATGAAAGGTCAAAGTCTTCCTTCTATACTTTTTATTATCGAAAATTAATAGATAAATTAGTTATTAAAACTTGTGTTAAGACTTAAGATAAGAATTATTATTAATTATTTGAATGATTTTTTTTAATTTCTTAACTGTATTTTAATTAACATTTGCTTTTATTATATTTTATTTTATTTTTCCTTTGTTTGATCTGGCCCATAATTCCAGCTTCACAGCATCACCAAACACGCTTTTGCTTTGTCGGGTAGAGTCCCAATTAATATTTTACATTACAAATCTCAATGAAAAACAAATTTTAAAATTAATCTTTTAAATATTAAGTTGTTATAAATATATTTTTTCATTAATTCAATAGTATCATTTCAACCTTTTTCAGTTTTGATAATAAAATACAGGGGGAGATGTCTAAATTCCTACACACAAAAAAAAAAGTTATTCATTCATGTATATTGAAATTCGAACGGTTCATTGACCAAAAGTGAAAAGAATATTGCTTAAAATAATTAATAGAAAGGTTTAACGCACCATTAATATACGAGTTATTGTTTAAAATAGATTTCGCAAATTTATATCTATACATATATAAACTATTTTTAGTTTTTTTTTTGTTCGTGTCTGGAGTATCTACCGTCGATAGCAGTGATTAATCTCTTCGCTACGTTAAAGACACCTCAAAAGATGGGATAACTGGTCTCAAGATTTAACGTAGCTGCATACACAAAGCAGGATTCGAACGGATCAACCATTTTTAGTTTACGTATCTAATTGAAGTTCTTTTTTTTTTTTAAATCATAGTTGAAGCTTAAAAAATTCATACACTATGCTTAAATTCTATCTACTGCCACGTCATCATTAAATAATGAGATCATAATTTTAGCAAAAAGTCGTGTGTAACAAATATTTATTGTTGAACGTCCAAAATCATGTAATCTTATAAACCAAGGAAATTTCAAAACCATGAATGAATTAAATTCAAATTTAAGTTTGCGAGACTTTCTTGCTGTATTTACTTGACCAATAATAATGTAATGATTATGGAAGACCCAATTGCACTGTGACACATTATTTTATAACGTTAATTAATGTGACAATATAATTTATTTATTTATTGTTTTTTATTAGTAAGAATTAGAATAAAAAAAACAAAATTTAAACACGGTACCTTGTACATAGTACTCCAAAGTTTAATTATTAATTCAATAAGAAAGCACTCATATAAAAAATAAAGTTTAATTATATTTTTTTCTTCCAAAGTTTCACAATCTCATAAATTTTGCTCCTATTTTTTTTAAACTCGGCCTCCCAATTTATAAAACACTATAAATTTTGCACTTACATAAAAAGTAAATTTTTTTAACTGTGATGATTTATTACATGAAAGTAAAATTTACAATATTTTATAAATTACCACAAAACTTGTGAAAACAAAATTCTTTAAAGACAAAACATACGAAATTTACAATATTTTATAATTTACAAAGTTGTGTGCTACGTCCCCAGCTAGCAGCAATGATTGATGCATAATGTAAATAAACTTTGAACATTATTAATCTCCATGGGAAATCTTACATGTGCACAGCAAAGTATTGGTACTTTATGTTTGATTGTACTAATTGCGTATTTTTTTATTGTAAGAAATATAAATTAGTTACCCTTAAGATATATTTTTATTTTTATTTGAAAATGAGTGATATTATTTTTTTTTTATTTTTCACTTACAAAAAAAAAAAAAAAGAGTACATTTGTGAATTGTTTTACTTTGTTGGTAGTTGCGGTAGCAGGCGAGGCCGGCACGGGGCGTAATTACTGAAATGCCCTTGGTGTCTTTATTGCAAAGCGAAAGCGTGGGTTAGGGTCTGAGATGAAATGTAACTTTCGCGACCGGTCAAACAGTCACTCATTTTCCTTTCTTCAGATGAAATGTGGGCAATGGCAGACATCATAAGTTATAACCAAACACAATGAATGTCCTTTTTTTGGTTTCGTGGAATTTTGTGAGTTTTTCATTTTTAATTTTTTTTTAAAATTTTTTATATTGTTGGTTGCTTTCATCATTGAAAGTGTCATGGTTTCATGGGAAGCCAAGCATTGCCGTTTGTCTTTCATTGACATTTCACCTAAGAATGAGTGTTGGAGCAAAGCAAAGGTAGATGAGCGAGGTGCCCAAAGTTTCATCAAATTGGGCAATTTTTGACCAAGTCCGATCTCATCATAGGTGGTGGGCGTGAAAGCTCATAGGTAATTGCCAAAATGGCCACCTTAGTTTGTAATCTATGCACAAGTCATTTGGTAATATATTATTCTTTCTTTTTTAAAATGTAAAAGACTTCTTTTATAAAAAAAAAAAATTCCTTATCTATAAAATAGGAATGACTATCTTGCATTAGAGTGTTTTTAAGAATTTTTCTTTAACGAGAGTGTTTTTAGGGATTTTTTTAGCTTTATATCTTATTTAATTTTTATTTATCATAATTATTTATAAATTAAATTTTAACATTTTTAAAATAAACTATCACTAAATAAAAATAATTTTATGATACAATATAAATTATCTATCATGAATCTAAAATATAATTTATATATTTAAAATATCTACTTATTTAAATTTTAAATATAATTCATACATTCAAGCATAGTATTTATTTATATACATAATTTATTTTAAATTTTAGTTATATATAATAAACATTTAACATGTGCATTACATAGGTTAAAATACTAGTGTTCTTACCGGAATTTGTCGTAGGGACGATCTTCCAAGTAAGATTGGTGAGCCTCCTTCACGAGTACGCTGGTGCTCCAAGATGGGGTGTACCTGCAAAAGAGACTCTGATGCTAAAGTTAGTGTTTGTGGGAGTATGAGTCTCGTATAAATAATGCACGTACCTTTGTGTGAATTAGGGTTGTGTTGGGCCTTGGGCCTGAGATCTGTTATGATCTGATTAGATAGTAGATTTCGTCTGGAGCGAGATCCCCGAGATCAGTTATGATCTGATTAGATTGCGGATCTCATCTTGAGCGAGATCTCCGAGATCAGTTATGATCTGATTAGATTACGGATCTCATCTGGAGCGAGATCTCCGAGATCAGTTATGATCTGATTAGATTGCGGATCTCGCTTAGGCCGAGATCTCCCAGTGCGTGCCCGAGGTTATTCCACGCTGTGATACCGAGCTCGAGCTCGGCAAGCAGTACGGATAGTACATTAAACCCCCGAGCTCCGAAGACCGTAGGTCGAGGAGTTAAGTCCGAGCTCGTCAAGTGGCTGTGGCCTTTCGCGTACATCTGCCTGTCGAGATGCCATGTGTCATAGCCGTCACCTCGTTCCCATAACGCGTGGGCGGCGCGGCGACAAGATTGTATTTTTATTTGTTTTGATGGCGTGGCCTTTTTGGGCCGATGTGGTGTTCCGATGTCCATGTTTCATGGTCGAGCTAAGGAGCTCGGTAATAATGAGCTTACTGCTTGGTTAGGCTGGTAAACCTTTGACCGAGTCAGCAGTTTGGTGAAGGACAAGTTGATAACTCGGTTGGCCAGTACACTTGCCCCCAAGCACCGAGTGATGTAAGAGCAAAGGGGCTTCTGAGGAGTTCCCAAATTTGTTGTTTGAAGGTTCAAATTCGACCTTGTTAAGTAGATGTGATCTCAAGGTTCGGACTCGACCTTGGCATAATAAGGTTCGTACTCGACCTTGGTTAAGAAAATGTAATCTCAAGCTTCGGACTCGACCTCGGCATAACAAGGTTCGAATTCGACCTTGGTTAAGAAAATGCAATCTCGAGGTTCGGACTCGACCTCGGAAAAACAAGGTTCGTACTCGACCTTGGTTAAGAAAATGCAATCTCAAGGTTCGGACTCGACCTCGGCATAACAAGGTTCGTACTCGACCTTGGTTAAGAAAATGTAATCTCAAGGTTCGAACTCGACCTTGGCATAACAAGGTTCGTACTCGACCTTGGTTAGGAAAATGTAATCTCAAGGTTCGGACTCGACCTTGGCATAACAAGGTTCGTACTCGACCTTGGTTAAGAAAATGTAATCTCAAGGTTTGGACTCGACCTCGGCATAACAAGGTTCGAATTCGACCTTGGTTAAGAAAATGTAATCTCAAGGTTCAGACTCGACCTCGGCATAACAAGGTTCGAATTCAACCTTGGTTAAGAAAATGCAATCTCGAGGTTCGGACTCGACCTCGGCATAACAAGGTTCGTACTCGACCTTGGTTAAGAAAATGTAATCTCAAGGTTCGGACTCGACCTTGGCATAACAAGGTTCATACTCGACCTTGGTTAAGAAAATGTAATCTCAAAGTTCGGACTCGACCTCGGCATAACAAGGTTCGAAATCGACCTTGGTTAAGAAAATGCAATCTCGAGGTTCGGACTCGACCTCGGCATAACAAGGTTCGTACTCGACCTTGGTTAAGAAAATGTAATCTCAAGGTTCGGACTCGACCTCGGCATAACAAGGTTCGTACTCGACGAAAATGCAATCTTGAGGTTCGGTCTCGACCTCGGCATAACAAGGTTCGAATTCGACCTTGGTTAAGAAAATGCAATCTCGAGGTTCGGACTCGACCTCGGCATAACAAGGTTCGAATTCGACTTTGGTTAAGAAAATGCAATCTCGAGGTTCGGACTCGACCTCGACAAAACAAGGTTCGTACTCGACCTTGGTTAAGAAAATGCAATCTCAAGGTTCGGACTCGACCTCGGCATAACAAGGTTCATACTCGACCTTGGTTAAGAAAATGTAATCTCAAGGTTCGGACTCGACCTTGGCATAACAAGGTTCGAATTCGACCTTGGTTAAGAAAATGCAATCTCGAGATTCGTACTCGACCTCGGCAAAACAAGGTTCGTACTCGACCTTGGCATATCAAGATTCGAACTCGACCTTGGTTAATAAAATGTGATCTCGAGGTTCGGACTCGACCTTGGAATAACAAGGTTCAAACTCGACCTTGGTTAAGAAAATGTGATCTCGAGGTTCGGACTCGACCTCGGCATAACAAGGTTCGAACTCGACCTTGGTTAATAAAATGAGATCTCAAGGTTCGGACTCGACCTCGGCATAACAAGGTTCAAACTCGACCTTGGTTAATAAAATGTGATCTCGAGGTTCAGACTCGACCTCGACATAACAAGGTTCGAACTCGACCTCGGCAAGTCGTCACGATTAATGTGCCAATACCAAAAATGTATGGGAATAGAGTTGTTTTGTTGATTATTTTTGAGGTGTGTCTCGTTAAAACCTTCCTTGGCCAAAAACCCTTTTCTTTAGTGGGAAAAAAGGCTGAGGAGGAAAAAGAGTACGTCACCTGAATTTACAAGTTAAGAGAAATAACATTTGAGGTGGGTGACATTCCAAGTTCCGAATTTCCCTTCGGAGGGGTCTATTCTTGCCTCTCTCACCCCACCAAACAAGGTCGCCAACTTTAAATGTTTGTGGCCTGACCTTGGTCTTGCTTTCCTTGTGATTTGTTGCGAACCTGGTCACGAAAAGCAGAGTTCTCTTCCATCTGTATGTACCCGACAGCTCGGGCACGGAGTTCGTCCATATCAGCGGGAGCTCGGCGACACAGGCTGTCCACAAAAGGTCCCGGCTTAAGCGCCATGAGCATGGCGTGTAGGGCGACCTCGGGATTCAAGTTGCGAATCTTCACCGAGATGCCAGCAAAACGTTCCATGAACGTCCGTAGTGGTTCGTCGTCGCCCTGTCTAAGGCTGGCCAGAGCAGCCGACGTTACGAGGTGAGGTCGACTCGTTGCATACTGCGCCGTGAATCGTCTGACCAGAGTGCCGAAGCTGTCAATTGACTCGGCAGGTAGCTGGGTTTACCAGTTGAGTGCGGCCCCTTTGAGCGAGGTCTGGAAAACCCTACACAAGATAACATCATTGTTAGTGTAGAGGTTTACCTGGGTCGTATACAGGTCAATATGTTCATCGGGATCCGTCGTGCCATCATAGCGATCAAGGTGGAGAGGCTTCCATCTGCGGGGGAGTGGAGTCTCCATGATGCCATCCACAAAAGGATGACGGTGAAAAGTTTCTTGACCCTCTGTGACATGAGTGGGGGCCCTGCTGACATCCTGAGTCGACTTGTGCGACGGTGCATGAGACCGATGCGTGGCAGGTCGTGGAGTCGGTGCTCTGGTCGTAGTTTGGGGTTTAGAAACTGAATGCCCTTCATCCTCATTCAGGTTACTCTGTAGAGGGGGTTGATCTGAGGGACGCCGAGGGAGTTGGGCACGAATGCGCTCGTTCTCGGCGCGTAGTGCCGCTAGGTCGGCTTCATTAGCGGTGCACATTGCCGCTAGACCATTTTCGTGCTTGGCACGCATGCTTTGTAGGTCGGCAGCGTGTTGTTGCCGCATCTGTTCGACCTGGTCGATCAGCCTCCTCAACGTTGTTGCATCACTATCCATGGTAGTTGAGTGATCCAGGTCGTCTGTTGCGCGTCTACTGTGGCTTCTGGTGAAAACCATACAGGTGGCCGATAAGAGCTGTCTTGATCGGCCCCACGGTGGGCGCCAAATGTTCTTACCGGAATTTGTCGTAGGGACGATCTTCCAAGTAAGATTGGTGAGCCTCCTTCACGGGTACGCTGGTGCTCCAAGATGGGGGGGTACCTGCAAAAGAGACTCCGATGCTAAAGTTAGTGTTTGTGGGAGTATGAGTTTCGTATAAATAATGCACGTACCTTTGTGTGAATTAGGGTTGTGTTGGGCCTTGGGCCTGAGATCTGTTATGATCTGATTAGATAGTAGATTTCGTCTGGAGCGAGATCCCCGAAATCAATTATGATCTGATTAGATTGCGGATCTCATCTTGAGCGAGATCTCCGAGATCAGTTATGATCTGATTAGATTGCGGATCTCATCTGGAGCGAGATCTCCGAGATCAGTTATGATCTGATTAGATTGCGGATCTCGCTTAGGCCGAGATCTCCCAGTGCGTGCCCGAGGTTATTCCACGCTGTGATACCGAGCTCGAGCTCGGCATGCAGTATGGATAGTACAACTAGTATATAATTATATTTGTTCTTGTATAGGGGATTGTCTTTAGAAAATCTTAGTTCCTATATAAGTTCAGAGTATTTAGTAAATGTAATGTCACCTATCTAGTGTTTAAAAGATCTCATATATATTGAAGTTCTATCTTGAGCATCAATTTCTTATTTCTTACTTAGATATCTTAATTAATGATATATACTTACTACCATTAGTTTTATAAATCATGACATTTATGGTCATTATCAAACACAACTCTATAAATCATAAGTAATCTCGCCATCCACAACACTTTGTCTAATGGTCCACATATTGTTGGGGGGAACTCAATCGTCGATTGATGATCACGTGGACTTGGTTGGAGGCTAGGCATGAGGCTTCGTTGGCTAGTGGGGCACTTGGAAGTACTTAACTCTTTAGGCTTGAGTGTTGAAAATACAGAGAGTTTAACAATTCGAGGAGCTCAGTTGATGGGAGATTCAAGTAACACATAACCCTTCAGGCTCAAACGTTGAAGGCACAAAGAGTCTAATAATTGGAGGACCTTAATTGGCGAGAGACTTGAACAATGCACAAGTAACACAACCTTTTAGGCTTGAGTGTTGAAGGCATGAGGAGTCCAATAGTTTGAGGACCTCAATCAATGAGAGACTTGGACAATATTGGTTAGCGAGAAACCCAATAGTACATAAGCCTCCATGCTTGAGAATTACAGGCATGAAGAGTCTCTACCTTGGGTATGGTCGGTCGACTAAAGGCCCAGACGATAATTGTAATATGAATCATTTGTTAAAATAGTAGTAATTCAATTTGAGCAAGACACTACCAATTGTAACAAAGTGTTTCACATTTTGTTTCGAAGTCTTTCGTACCTTATTAGGTACATTCGTTGAAAGAATAAATATTTGGCTATTTACCAAATCTTTTATAAGTTGTGTACTTTGTCGAGTATGTTTGTTCAATAAATAGGTGATTGATATTTTATCAAGTCATTATTTACAAATTTTTTTTTACTTCATCAAGTAGGGTTGTGGAATAAATAACTAGTAGTTTATTGAATTGTCGCTCACAAGTCTTTTATGCCTCACTATGTAGTCTTGTTGAATGAATAAATAATTTGTATTTTACTAAGTCATTGTTCACGATTCCTTTGAATTTCATTGAGTAATCTTGTTGAATAAGTAGATATTTGGTCATTTACTGAGCCGTTTTTTGTTGGTTTTTGAAGGCAATTTGCTTTGAGTTGTGGTGTTACCCATATTTCATCATTTAGTGAAGGACTTGAAATGCTCTTTGCAACAAGGTATTGATTCGTTCATCATCCATAAAATGCGTCTTCAGCTTTAAAGGTGTATGTTGGTAAAGACCTTAAAACATTCTTCACATCGAGGTATTGTTTCATTCATTGACCTAAAAACACGTCCGCAACACAATGGGTATATGTTGGTGAAAACCTTAAAGTGTTATTCATGCCAAAGTATCAATTCATTCATTAACCTTAAAATGCGTCTAAAGGTGTTTGTAAATTGTAAGCTTCATTATTTACAACTTAAAGGACTTGGTAATGGCTTATACATTTATTCATTCACCTAGTTTGGTCAAGAACTATATCTTCCTTATTTTTTTTCTCCATCTCCCTCTTTTTGTGCCTTACTTTCTTCGACCTTAATGTGACAAGTCACCTTGACATAAACTTTTGACTTACTATCTACCATGTGAATCGATGACTCTCCAAACTTTTCTTCTCTTAAACCTTTCCTAATGCTACCATGACCATTCTCTTAACTGCGTTGGGCACCTGAACGATCACTCAGTTAAACTTGTTTGGGCATTCTTGTAGGGTTTCTCTCATTAACTACCAAACATCACTTAAGTTGGCTAACGTTGATGGCTTCTCCTTATTGGTTGTAAACTGGACGAGGAGCAACTTCGAGAGGACGTCAAAGATGATCATTGATCTATTTGAAAAACAATTAAGCCATTTTAGTTTAGTCGTAGTAAGAGTGCCTATGAACATCTTATAGTGAATCATGTTAGTCCCACTACTAATAAACATGTGTACCCTAAAGGTCATCAAGTGTTAATTAGGATCATGAGAGTCATTAAAGGGCTACACCTTAGGACCGTGAAGTGAGTCGGTACCACCTCATTCTTGATAGCCATCGAAAAAGGATGGAACTCCCTAGGGGGCTCTACACTATCTTCAACGTTTTTTCATGATGCAAGGTGTCAATTTGCATGTGTAGAGTCTTCTTCGTCTCCACTTTTATTCTTCCTTGGTGTTGCATGGCCTCTTCATTCTCCCAACGACTTCGTTCCACCTCTTCCACTCTCATTCTTGCTTCTTCTCCCTCTAATCGTGACATCTCCACATGGTTATCATCTCCTACAATGTAGGCTCATCATAAACTTGGTTGCTTTCACCAACTTCCTTAAATTTGATTTAGCTAGCCCCATTAACATTGCTTCTCAATGGCCTCATCATCATAAACATCCATTCACATGAGGCAACCAAGGTGTGGAATCAATTTTACCTAAGCTCCACAATGAGCATTAAAATGTTTTGTATGAAGGACAACCTCTAGAAAATCTTGATTTTTGTCCAAGTCCAAAAAATTTAATGTGTAACATCCCTTATCTAGCATCTTGAAGACCTCATTTATACATGAGTTATATCTTGAGCATCAATCGCTTTGTTTATTTCCAGATCCCATAATTAGTGTTATTACTTATTACCATTAATAGTCCCATAAATCACGACAGTTATGGTTGTTATCGAATACAACTTCTTAAATCATGCCTTTTCTTGTCGTCCACAACACTTTGTGTAATGCTCTGTTATGGGGAGGCACTTGTTCATCAACCATGTGTCATCCTGTCGTATAAGGACTTGATTAGGTGCTAGGTATAAGGTTTGTGTGGAGTTGTCTTACTATTAAAAGAGTTAGTAAACCAAGGTTTTCATCCCTAGATCGACGAGAGGTTAGGACAATACACATCCTTCCAAGATCGAGTGTTGAAGGCATGAAGAGTCTAACAGTTTAAAGAGCTCAATTGGCAAGAGATCTGGATGGTATACAACCTCGAAGCTTGAGTGTTGAAGGCACAAAAAGTCTTACAATTTGAAGAGCTATGTTGTCGGGAGGTTCAAAAAGTACATAATCTTTCAAACTTGAGTGTTGAAACCATGAAGAGTCTAATTATTTGAGGGGCTCAGTCAGCTTAAAGGTTAATCTATATAAAGCACAATCAACGATGGACCTGATATCAATCTAAGAGTTAAGTATTCATTTTAGAATTCCAACTTAGTCAATGATGATCTTAAGGTTGTCTTAAAGGCTCATGATAGTCTACAGTATAACACTGAGTCACTTTTAAGATAGACAACTATTCCCACAAATTAACATAAATCTTTTCAATATGTTTTATCCTTACTTAGGAAACTTTCCAAAAAGTTATTTAACTCAAAATTAAATCGTTCCAATTAAAATATGATTAATTATAAGTTAATGAAAATTGATAGTCAAGTTTTGAGACATTCATTTTTATTGATAGTGAAATTTTGAAATATGGTTAATTATAAGTTTCTACATATTTTAATTAAGTTTTGCACTATAGGACTTTATTGAGCTTAATTGCTAATCACCAATAATTTTTTAATTTTGTTGCTTTCCATGAATTTGTTTTCTTTCATAAAGCATATTTAGAGCAAAAGGAACACAATTTGGAAGATCTAGATATTTAGCTACGATAGAGATTCTACATTTCCTTTTCTCACAAGCATGAACCAATTAGGCTGGATTCAAGACAATTGAACCTACAAGTTTCAACTTTGTTGATGGCACAACAGAACACCCCCACCCACCCACAAAAAAAAAATCTAAATTGAGCATAATGCTTTGATGCTAAGCCCAATAAAATCTTATAATGCCTCTTATTGAGGAGACAACAAAATACGAGTTTAGACTTTTCATTTGCTTAGTTTCAGAGTTAGGAATTTCACTTTTCTCTGTTATTCTCTCTTGGGTTTCGTATGTTGTTGTACTACTTTTCTGGATTTCTTTTTTTGATTTGTGTCTATGTGACACCGGAGAGTGGTGTGGGAGAAAAGAAAACTTGAAAAAAGGGTGATGGATTATTGGTTGCATTTTGGGTTAATTGTGAATATTGATTACATTTTTTTTTTAGATGTGTGTTGGTTTTTGTCTCTGAACAATGTGGTTGCATTTCGGATCATACAAGATAGTGGTTGATAATTGGGTCTTTGTAATGTTATTTAAAAGTTCTTGGTTGATAATGAATTACTTTAGCTAAAAATGTAAGTTATTAATGAAATAGGGTATATCGTAGCTCTAATTAATTCAAGATAAATTATTATTTTATCGTCTATGTGCAAGAAAGATGACCACGGCATGAAGGAGTTGATTTTCAGCCATAATAGTGGTAACTAAAAGATACCTATTAAAATTCAATCTTATCGAAAACAATTAAAGTCAAATAAGAAACAAATTTAATAATTTGTTTGCCTATTTAAAACATTAGAAGTCAAGCATCCTTAGAAACGAGTGAGATGATACAAAATAGTAGGTGTGTATGAGTGTATCATCTACTACCTATGACAATGACACCATGTAATTAAAATTCACCTTGATATTGAATTTCTCAAATTGATCTCAACCACTAAATTTTGTATTAAATATTAATACATCAATGACTCAAAGAACTTGGTGGCTATTCAGTCCTCCAAATGCAATGTGAGGACATTTGGCAGTAAACATTTATTAATTTGAAAGGCACAAACATGACTGCATGTATAGTCATCATGTGATAGCTAAGTACCGAAAGGAAAAACAAATTGTACTGAACTAAGTAAATTTTGTTAAAACTTGGGAAATTGGATTTGTGAACCACATTTGCTCTTTGGAAGCAAAGGACACTCGATGAGATTTGAGGCAGAAGTGTCCACGCATACATAAACTTGGTAAAGTTGACTATTATGTGCTGAATCTCTGTTGCATTCAATCCCTGGGGCAAACCCAGTACCCTCTTTTATAGCATCTGAAATGCTTTCTAGGCTGTAAAATCCATCATCTGGTTCAATCCCTGAAATTCATCAAATGCTGTATATTAGAATGGTTGGTAAAATTATTTTTCTTCTTCTTTTTATCCATCATTTTTGAATTTGTTATTTCAAAATCTTGTCTATATCATAATTATCCCCCACTAAACGTGGTCAACCAGATTTCCTGATGGGTACTAGTCATTAATAAAGTCGATGATACTTTGTATCAGTAACATGATTATTTGAAAAAAAATCATAAATATCTTCCACTGGATGCATCCCTGTTTGAACTGCTTTAAAACTTTTAACAGAACATTCACTATTATTTATTAACTATACTAAAAAAAAAATAGAAACAATAGTGGATTAAATATTTTTAAAAAAAGTAAATGCTTATAAGGCAGATTAACTTAGGTAAAACTTTGATTTTTAGAGAAGTTGTGCACTAAACTTAAGTCTTTTTTTTGAATTTGTATTGGGTTAACTGTAGTGTTACTCACCTGCATTCTTGAGGGTCTGAAGGAGGTTTACTTTTTGCTTGAGTTTGAGAGTTGCTTCAAAGTACTCATGCTGATCAAGCTCAGATTCTGCACAGGTGCCATGTTTTTCCCATTCGTGTGACCAGAACCTCATGCCATTGCTACTTGGGCAACTCAGGGATGGCCAATTCTTCTCCATGCTGCTAACGAGGTCTGAGATCTACACCAAGTGCATGTGGTTCATTAATTTTTCAGTTAGAGAAATGCACTATTATCATAACACCAATTAATAAACTTATTAAATATGTACTTAGATAGATGTATAATTAGTACTAAAAAGTCATTAACTCAAGTAGTTTGATACTTTCTTAACTAAGAATCGGTATTTGATTTTCTTTTTCCTAAACATAGAGTCGCGACTAGAGATACTACTTTATTCCTATAGAATTGATCAGATAAAAATGAATTAATCCTCGTTATCAAACCAAAAATAGATAGATATATGATTATTGATTGGGTATCTTCTTCATTCCCTTTTCTTTTTAAAAAAATTAAACCTTGTTTTAAATTTTTACCCTTATGCAAGATCTAGATCTATACTTTACCTGTTTCAACTTTAAGTACATCAAGAAAATTGATGAGACGTACCTAGGAATTCAAATCTTATCACACTAAGTGAATTCAAGTCTTGGAAATTTTTCTTGTTTGCACCAAAAGTATTTCTTAACCGATAGTCAGATACTAATTCCTTTATACATAAATGTCTTAGAGCAACAGAAATTAAGCTATTTATGAAGGTCATGACATAACTCTTTTAATTTGCACCAACAATAGTCGGATACTAATTCCTTTCGCACAGTTATGACAAAGCGTGTGTATGGTACCTACTCATATCAACTCTTGTCTCTTCCAACACCAATATTTTCAGATTGTTTAAGGCCAAACAGTAGCATTACTTGATCTACATTACTATGCACAGATTCAGTCCTAAACCTCATTAATTTAATCCGTGTAGTTATGTTCTATGCTTTTATCAATTACAATTTTAATCCATCATAAACTTCTGTGCTCAGAAAGGCATTCCTAACCAATCAATTGAAAATCTTTCACTGGCTCATAGTGCATGTGTAAATAGTTTATAACCAAATTCATCAAACATTATTCACCATGTATCTCTTTTCAGATTATAAATACCTGAGATTTATCAAAGACACTGTCAGGATCACAATTTGAGGGCCATGAGCCATCATTGTAGTTGGGCCAGAGTCCATGAATGCTGAAATCTGCTGCAGGTTTCCCAGTCTTGGGATAACAGCAGCTCTGCTTTGTGTCACAGTATGCTCCTGGCCACTAGTGAATAATGCACATATATAAACAAATAACAACATAAGAAAAATGAAACATATAATAAAGAAATCCATGACATGACTTATATATACCTGCTGAACAAAGTAGAAGAAATCAAAATCCTGAGAAAGGCATACAACTGATAGATATTGCAGTATCAAAAACTTAGACAAAAAGGAAATGTTGGGTTTCATCTTTGATATGCTTCCTTCCTCTCTTTTTCTCTAATACGAGTTTTGGCACTTCACAAGCAAAAGCAAATAAGATAAATGATGTTGTCAAGTGATCTTTTTATAGGCCAGAAAGTGATGATTTGATAATGATATGTTTACATTGAAATGATGCTTGAGCTTATAAGGCATGTTAGAGTAGAGGAATATGCGAATCATACCATACTCTTTCAATTCTCTAATAACTTGTATCGTGGAAAGTGTACAAGAGGGTTATCCACGAAAACCACAACGTGCCCTCCAAGTTGCCATTGGCTAATTAATTAATTAACTAACTGTGGTTTTCCATGTTCAAAAACTGATAATATTATCTAGTACTATGTTATTTTATACCTACCAATAGTAATAAATTATCATATATATTTAATAACAAACTTCCAAACCTAATAAATATTAACTCACGTTAAGAACAATATCCCTTTAACGTATACCATTTAGCAACAGGTTCAAATCACTATTTTAACTAATAGTTCGTTGTCCCCAGCAATTAGAAAGTATTAACAAATTAACACTCCCACTTGGTCAATTTTAATATTTTTTGCCTATGTCACTTTTTATTGGAAAAAACAGTCTCGTATCAAGTAGAGATAAGATAATTAAATAGTATAAAGTGAAAAACAACCCTCACCTTACAAGTCAGTTTTGTAGGGTTAAGTTAGGCTCAAATCCACCTTCTAAAATGATATCAAAGCTATCTAGATTCATTTTAAAAATGGGTCACCCACCATTGATATATGCATCATGGATATGAGGGGGTGTCCCGCCTATCCTAGATCATTAAAAAGAGTCATCTATATTTATCCATGTATCAAGTCCAATATTATTAGACATGAGAAAGTGTATTAGGAAAAATTCAAGTCTCACATCAACTAGAAATAAACTCAAATCCACTTTTAATGGGATAAACACTAAAGAAGACAAAAAAAAAATGAGGATAGATGATTTAATATATAAATTAACACTTGTACACGCATAAAAAAACAATAATACGTCAAAATAGTTTTAGCTTCTAAAATTATAAGTATTGGTTAATTTAGCCACTAAAATTATAAAAATATCATTTTAATTTTTGGAATTACCAAATACTTATCATTTTAGTCTTTATTGTGTTATATTTCAAATGCTAAAATGATATTTTTATAATTTTGAAAATTAAATTAACCGATACTTATAATTTTAAGGACTGATTTTATTTATTAATAATTACTCTAGGAAAAATATGAACATATATATATAGTTGTGACTTCTCTCATCTCAACCATGTATTAAAGTTCAATCAATTTTCTGGGGTCAACTTTGTAAGGCACCTAACTTACCAATAATCACATATCTATACAATCTATTTTACTTTTTTCTGCCTCAACGCGGCAAAGCCTAGGATTAATTAAGATAATTTATGAAGGGTGAAAAACTTGGAATCTTACTAGCAAACTTAAAAAATAAAATTAATGAGTGTAAGGACATTATCTTAATCGAGTTTCGTTACAATGTTTAATTAAGACGTAAAGTCTACTTTATAATATCGGTTCATATGGCAAAGGAAGTTTGGTCATTGGTGGTCTTGCGTGCAAGTAAGTCAATTTTAGGTGTTGCTTTGTCGTGTCGATCGTGAGTGTACAAAGCTAAAATATATATTCATGATAAGAGGGATTAAAAGAATAAAATATTTATAATGATCAAATAACGTTATTATATTAATATTGGGGTTAAGTTTGAAAAGAAAATACATTTTTTTTTAAATTAATGCTACTAACAATTTTAAAATATAAATATCAAATAATATTAATAGTAACTTGTGGTCGGTCCTTATCACAATTTGTTCATCTCGTACTTAGTTGCAATTATTATTTCCTTGTTCAAAGTGAACTTGCATGCACCTTATTTTCAATTATGTGTTCTGATCTGTCCACATTAATAGAAGTGCCGACCATAGGTTTGGGAAGCGTTCTTCTGATTAAAACGTTTAAAATAAAAATTGTTAAATGCATGAAAATATTGTTGGAATCTTTCATTAATTAATATAAATGGATCACAATAGATATCATTATCATTATTATTAGTGAAATGAAAATAATCCATATTCCTAGATTTATTTAGAAGTATTTGAAAATTATTTATATTTATTAGATCAATTGATATTATATTTAATTTTAAATTTTTAAAATTAATTATTTTTATTTTTTATTTTTTATTATTTAAAAATTTAAAGAAAAAATAACTTAAAAATTGCGTAAATTTAAACGTGATATAATAGATATAAACATGTACTATTATATAGTTTAGATAATAATTATAATTGGTTTAAGGGACATTGGCGTGTTCCAATTGAATGCTTGTGTTTTCGTAGGTAACAACCATGAACCATCCCTACGTTTACGAGGTTCATGTTAGATGCTATGGATCAAGATCTAGAAAGAGTATATAACTTTTGAGACACTACAACAAAATTTGTTTTAGAGCATATTTTTATATAAACTAATGATCAGTTAAACTTATTTTGAATTACAGTTTTCATGGTAAATGAATAATAGTATGTAAAAAATAATAATTTATAATATGTAAAAGTTAATAAAATGGGCAGTTTTTATGGTAAGTGAATCTTATTTCCCACATGTCTATTTTATAATATTCCATTACTTAATTTATTATAATTAAAAAGTTAATAATATATTCTATTTTATAATATGACAATAAAATTCAATTTTAAAACTATGTATATATTACTTAAAAAAATTATCATTAGGTCAATTATAGTAATTCAAAAAATTAATCAATAATAATTGATAATATTAAATTTATTTTTTCCCAAAATTACCCGTAACTTTAGTAAGACATTTCCTCTATCAATTACTTATTGAATCAAGAGAAGTGTATTGATTAAAAGTATTTCTTATAAAAAAAAATAATGCAAAAAATATTTTAAATTGATTCTCTAAAAAAACAAAGTCAAACAAACACTTTAGATTTGGATGTTATAAAAAGAACTAAATGAAGTAATCTTTAAAGATTAATTTATAATAGCTAAAAGTTAATGAAATGAATTTTAGTAATTAATAATAAGTTAAGATACTTTTACGACATTTATTATATCGATAATATTTTTAAGAATCTTGAATGTATTATAGTTTAGTTGTTGTTAATATGAGTATTAATAACATACTTTAAAAAAATGAATTTTAGTAATAATAAAGAAGATAGTTTTTATAACATTTATTATACCGATAATATTTTTAAGAATCTTGAATATATTTTATTTTAATTATTGTTAATATGAGTGTTAACAACATATTTTTTATAAAAAAAAATGTTTGGATACAAATTATTAAAATATATATTATTAATATGTTTATACTCTTTAATTAAAATATGTTAAATTAATATAATTAAATTATATCTATTTTACTATTTATTATAAAAAATTTGTATAAAACTAATTTATTAATAATTTATATAATTAATTAATGTAAAAAATAAATTAATTAAACAATCAATTAAACCAAACAATTTAATTGATTAACTAAAGTTAAAGTTAACTAATTAATTTTTGCCGTCAAATTTACCGTATATATTAAGATAATATATATACCATAACATTAATTATATTAACAATATAGATTTAGTACAAATTTTTAAATGTATATCTGATGTCAATAGATCGAACATTATGTGTTTTTAAAAAAATACAGATAGGTATAAATTATATTAACAATGATACATGCTCATTTTAAAATATCAATCCTCTTTTGTGATTTAAAACTTTTGTGTTACATCAATTTTACATGTACTTAATTTTTAAAATTGATTGTTTACACTGTGTGTTTCAGGTGTATGTAAGGCTCTACGATGACACAACCCAGTTCAGCCTATTTTAACTAATATATATTATCATATTCATTTAAATATAAAGAGGAGTTAAGATTTAAAAAATGACTCCAACAAAATTCAAGAACGTATTAGAATGAAACATAACCTTCACTAATTACTATTGCTGTATCTTTGCAATGTATTTTATTTTTTGTGTTTTGCTAAAAAAACTCTAACATATTAATTTTTTTTATTTTATTTTCATACTAATGTCAAAATTATTTTTAGTTTGAGATTATAAGTAACCGTCATTTAATTTTCATAATATCATGTACAATAATAAGATTCAAATTATTCTTAAAATCTAAATTACATTAAAAATAAGAAGTGAAATTATATTTCCACTTAACCTGATTTTATCTTAAATTAAATATATTCTTTCTTAATTCAACTCTTACATTATTTACTTCATTCAAGCTTATAGAGAAGTTAAGCTCTAAAATTTGACCCAATTAAATTTAGAGGTAGATTTAGTTCAAAAATAATTTGCCAAATTTCTCTCAATCAAACATGTTGCAAGTGTTAGAACTTATTCCCATTGCACAAATGATGATTATATAGTATTTGCATATACCATGTTATTGAATAAAGCACTTTGAAAATTGATGACTATTGGATATGAAAAGCACTAGTACAATTGAAGAGAGAGAAGATTGTCTTAGAACATTGAGAAACTAAAAAGATGGGAACTGAATGTCTGAGCCACATTTGCCCTTGGGGAACACAGTGCACTCAATCAAGTTTGAGCCAGAAGTGTCCACACAAAGGTAAACTTGGTATAGCTGGCTGTTACCGGATGTGTCCACATTGCACTCAATGAAAGGAGTGAACCCAATTGCATCCTTTATAGCCCCTTTGATGCTGCTCAAGCTGTAGGATTGGCCATCTGGTTGTATTCCTGTCACAAAAAATATGCACACAAAACATGAGTCTAATTTAGTCATACAAAACTATGCATACCATACCTTATTTATGTGTATATTTATGAAAACATTAACCAGTTTAAATATGTATACCTGCACTGTTAAGAGCTTTGAGGAGGTTGGTTTTTTCCCTAAGGCTGAGACCTGCTTGAAAATAGTCATGTTGCTTAAGGACAGACTCAGAACATGTGCCATGTTTATCCCATTCATGGGTCCAGAACTGTATGCCATCGCCACTTGGACAGGCCAGTGTGGGCCAATTACTTTGCAAACTGCTTTTGAGATCAGATATCTGTCATCATGTGTAAAGACAAATTAGTGGCAAATTAATCATCATGCACACACAACACTTTTCATGATTAAAATATATTAATTGAGATTAGGATTTGAGGTTTGGAAGAAGTGTTTTTTTTTATTATTATTTATGCTTTTCTCTACGTAGCAGTTATGGCATGACCATCTAATTTGAACATTACAATAAACTAAAGTTTCCATCAACACATAGTGAATGATGGACACCCTTTTTCTGTTTCTCAATGTGAAAATGACATTTCAAAAAATATTAATAAATAAGATAAAGTTTGTTTTTTTTTTAGAGATCACAATTCTCTTATTAAAAATAATCTTTTTAGATATATAGAGCTAATGAGTCGTAAATTGTTTAAAATATTTAACACAGTATCGATTAAACTGATTAAGCTGTAGTAATTTGTTCTAGTTAATCCACCTATTTAATGATAATTTTATATAATATTTTCTTTAAAAAGAGAAAAAAATCTAATCACTTGTATTTCCTTGATTGAAGGGAAAGACAACAAGAAAGAGAATAAAGAGATAATTTCACACACATGAAATTATAACTGTCAAAATCTTGTTTCAAAGAAAGTTATGACATCTTATTGTTCAACATAGTTGAACATCAGAAAACGTTTTTCTTGTGAGGGGACAAAAGGCAAACATATTTTATGACTTTTAAATTGGATACAATGATTATGGGGCCAAACCAAAAGTCCTTTTGATTCAAATGTAACATACAGAAGAAATTAAAGATAGAAAAAGCACCCTAGCAACTTACATATTATTTATTATATGCATATCAATTAACAAATCCTGGACAAGCTTCATGATGCAGTTTGTCCATTCATTTGAGTAGCAAACAATGTAGAGATATGATAATGACAAGGTTAACAAAATGACAATTTTGGAGGCTACAATACAAGATCAAATGAAAAAATGCAATTGGTGCCGAATGAAGTACCTCAGATTCCTGGAAAGGGTTGTTAGGATCACAATTAGAAGGGTATGATCCATCATTGTAATTAGGCCACAGACCATGAATGCCAAAATCTGCATCAGGTTTACCAGTTGTGGGGTAGCAACAAGTCTTCTGTGTGTCACAGTATGATCCTGGCCACTGCAAAACGCAAAAATTCAAAGTGTTATTTTATTAAAAAAAACTCTTAAAAAGTGATTTTGAAATCTAACTTAATCTTACAAAATTGATTTATAAAATAAAAATTATTCTTCAATTATATACATTATTTTGATCATCATACTAGTCGATGTAGAATTTCTGAAATTTATAACTCAAATCATGAGTGCATGAGCATGATCTTTGAATGAAATTTTACATTACCTGCTGAACAAAGTAGAAGAAATCAAAATCCTCTGAAGCACATAGAACCAAGGAAATGTTTAGCAGCAACAGAAGCTTGGTCAAAGTGGATCCCTTAGACTCCATTTTTCACCTCTGTTTACAAAAGAATTGATGGATAACTGACTAAGGGGTTTGGCTTTTGTAAGTTTCTCTTTTGGATTCTACAATTATGAAACAATATCGTGCATTGATGAATTTATAGACACAAATGGAAGGTAACAAACCAAAAAGGGAGAGTATCAGAGAAGTATATACTTATTCTCTTAATGTCTTACTCGTCTATGATATTGTTTATGTGTGAAACTGCTGCAGAATATTAGTGAAATGTCGGCCACTTCTATCGTTTTATTTTAGAGTTAATCTTTCTATACTGTTAGTTTAAAATTTTTTACATCGACAACTAATCATATCTTTTAAAATTATTTATTTTATTATTATTTCATTAAATAAACAATTGACATGTCACTATTAAAAAAATATAATTGATTATCAGTGTAAAAAAACTTTACACGAACAGTATATAGGTAATTAACTATTTATTTTATTACATTTTAAGAAATGATGTTACATCTTCTTTTCACATCAGTCTTTAATAAATAATGGGTTCTCAATTAATTATTGGAAATCTTTTTGATTCTTGTTGGGAAAAAAAAATATCAATCAATTGAAAGTTAATTCAACTAAAGAGCTGGATATAAATGATTAATATCTTAAACTTAAGATTGAATTATTTAAATAGTATTTAAATTTAATTTCTGATAAAAATAATTTTTAGTCAAACTTTATTTTACCTTTCGTCCAGATTAGTCTAAAGCGAAAAAAAAATGGAAAGATATTTTTCATGATACCACTCTGGTATTATATCAAAATCTTCATTCATAAATGTCATCTTATTTTTGGTAAGGAAGAAGTTTTACTATTTTTTAACATTTAAGTTTAAATTTGTCTAAATTTTACTTTAGTTCCTTGAAGCATTCAATTCGTAATTTTTGCCTCACAATTTCGTAAAATGTATAATTCCGGTTTCACAATTTTATAAAATGTGTAATTTTATTTTAATTTTTAACTGCCAATTTTGAAACACTGCGTATATTATGTCCGTGAATCAAAACACAATGTTTATCTCAACATTAAAATTATAATATTAACTGATATTATATAAATGATGTAATAATAATTAATATTTAATAAAGTAAGCTAAATTTTATTTTGAGTAAATTACACTTTCATATCCTAAGAGATACAATATTACATTGCCTTTTGCTCTTTAAGTTTAAAATTACAGTTTTTTCTCTCAAGAAATTCTAATATATAACACTTTATCCTTTTTAAAAAAAAATTGTTAAAATTTCATTAACTTTCATTAAAAAAAATTTATTATCAAAATACTCTTTATACTAACATCCTCTCACACATATAAATATTAAATAAGCTAAAATAAACATTTTCAACCTTAACAAATTCAAATATAAATATGTTACACTTTAATAATTTATCTCTTAAATTATATATTTAATTATCATTTTAAAAATTTTATTCATTTTTATAAATTAATTATATATCTAAAATATATTTTTCATTATTAATTTAACAAAATATGTTAAAGTTATATATCAAAATAAAAATAATATATATATAAGTATAATAAAATCAAAGACAAATATTAAAATAATATTTAATTAATGTAGTTAATTTCATGTTTTATAAAAATTTAAATAAATAATACTTTTATTATATAGTATTAATTATATATATTCAAAGTAACATATAAGT
The DNA here is from genome assembly GCF_000230855.2 of Cajanus cajan. Taxonomy (NCBI): domain Eukaryota; kingdom Viridiplantae; phylum Streptophyta; class Magnoliopsida; order Fabales; family Fabaceae; genus Cajanus; species Cajanus cajan. The sequence continues at coordinate 28,644,916 of NC_138527.1, read as the reverse complement.
ATTAAGGTATTATTTAATTGATGTTTCTAATAAAATATTTTACAATATCTAAATAAATTAGTGATAAAGTATTATTTATTATATTTAATTAATATAATGATAAAATATGTATATTAAATATATAATTTTTAAATGAATATTTTTATATTAAAAACCTATCATTAAATAAATATAATTATTAAAATTTAATACATAAATATATATATTTGTGTGTCTGTGTCTGTGCGTGTGTGTCTGTGTGTGTGTATGAGTCTGTGTGTATGTGTGTGTGTTTGTGTCTGTGTATGTCTGTGTGTCCATGTTTGTGTGCGTGTTTGCTTCGGCTTTTGGACGTGAAAATTCACGTTCATGAGAAGCAAAAAATTGTAACTTCCACGTAAATTTGTTTCAAAACGTGGAGAGAGTGAAAAATTACGTTTATAAATTCAAACCAAACACACAGTGTGTGCATGTGTGTGCGTGTGTGTGTGTGCGTGTGTGTGTGCGCGTGTGTGTTAATTTATATTATATATAAGTATATATATAATTTACTTTATAGTTTCTATTTTATTTATTATTTTAATAAATTAATTTAAATTTAATTATATATTTAATAATTTTTTAATTAAATGAATGAATGATAATCAACTAAAAATATTTTTAAAATATATTTTAACTAAAAGTATATTTTTTAATGAATGATTAAAATAAAAGAATATTTTATGAATAATTAAATTAAAAAAAATATTACAATGATTATTCTTTTGTGATGTTAAGTTTAATACTCTAAATTAACATAATAGGAGGGTGGTAGTATAATACTTTCATCTTTAAGGGGAAAAATGTAACTTATTTGATATTTTAACGTGTGAAGAATGAACAGTATAATACTTACATCTATTAAGAGAGAAGAGGATAATTTACTTTAAAGACATAAGTTAAATGGACTAAATTGTGTATTTTAATATAAGGAAGTATGTCGTAATATTCTCATATTTCAAGGAAGGGTAGCCTAATTTATTCTTGTATTTTTAGTCCAAGTTTTTATATCATAAAAATAAATAGATAAATTTGGATAAAAATTATGAATTAAAAGTATGATTTCACTTAAATATTATTAAATACTAATTTTTATGTTATTTACTTAATATTAAATCATGGTCAATATTACAATTCCAACTGTTAATTGCCGGATTGAAATTGTAAATTAAATTTGTAAATTTAAAAATTGGAAGCAGACTAAAATTGATGATCGAATATTGTTGAGACCAAAAGTGAAATTTATTCTTTAAATTTTTAAAAGTTAAAATTATTAATTACTTTTAAAAATTATTTCACATTAGGATTTTTTATTATCAAATATCTCAACTTTTAATACTTTTATTAAAATTTTCTATTCAAAATTATATATTAAATTTAAGAATTAAGGAGGTTAAACTCAATGTAATACTATGCATTTTTATTAATTATTTTTGATTTTATTAATTTATGTGTTGTGGTGATTTGTTATTTATTTGATGAGAAACTCTAAGAATTAAGGAATTTCTAATGAGTTTTAGTTAGAAGTTTCTCTGAGTAGAGGTTAAATTTGACTTATTGGAAAAAGATATATAAGATTTTCTTTAATACTTAGAGTTTTATAAGTTCATTATTAAGAAAACTTATAAGAGAAGTTAGAGAGAGAAACTATAAAATTCTTTTTTCTTATTTCTAGCTTTCCTGAGAGTGTAAAAGATTATTGTAGAGTTGTTGAGTAGAGATTTGTAACGCCTAATTATATAATATTAAATATATATTTTCTTATATGTTATTATCACAATTATATCATTAATAATATTTTACATAAAAGACAAAGAAAATTTTGTGAAATTGTTTACAAATAGTTAGCTTATAATTACATTACATACTATTCAAAAAATATTTACAACATCATATTATTTTACACATTATTTATTTCTTCCACTTCTATTACAATAGTTATATTGGTGGTGGAAATAAATTTACAATTGGATTAGTACGGTTGGCGGATGATAAAAAAATACTATAATAAGTCCATTAATAATAGTGAAGTTTTCTTGGTAAAAAAAATGAAGATAATCATATGCCTTGGAACATAACAGAGTTGGAAACAGCTTCCACATTCCAATTCCCTCCAAGGAAGACAGCCGTAATAACAATTGGAAAAAGACCTGGAATCGCAGGTAGATCCATCTATTTTGTAATATATTTAATTTTAAAAATAAAAAAATAAGGAGTGAGAATAAATATCCAATAAATACAAATAATTCAATAGAATACATAATTATTTATAACTAATATTAAATATATATATATATATATATATATGTATATATTTATACATATAAATATATTTTAGACTGTCTTGTTATAATAAAATTTGAATTATTTTAGTAATGACTAGTCAGGATAAATGAGCATAATAATATCAACCAACAAAAGGATATTTCACCTTATGTCCTTACTCATTTAAATCCCAAATGTTAAACCTCCAACTACAAATTAATTCAAACTTCAATTCTTATGGCTATAAAATAACATTTATCTTTATAATGTATGAAGAAATAACAACAAGATGAGCTTAGGATATTTTAACATAATTATATTATAGTTAACATTAATATAAAAATAATTAAGTTAAATAAGTTTGAGTATTTTTAATTATTTAAAGTTTAATATAATATAGTTTACATAAATGGAATGTATTTAAAGAATATTAATCAAGTAAATGGTAGTGATAAATATCATAAAATAATTAAATAACATAAAGTAATAACTCCTTATTAATTATTTAGAGTAAAAAATATCATAGATTAAGCAAGTAAATGAGATTAGGGAAATCTCACTAAGTAAATACACATAGATATAACATAAAATAGATAAACATAATAGTATATAGAATTTAAAAGGATAAAGGTCTTCTCCCCCTTACCTTAGTAGAAAAATGAAATGACTTGGAAGTACTCTAAAATTGTATATTTCTTTTCTCTTTTCTCTCTTTTCTTTTTTTCTATTCCTTCTTAATATTCTTTCTCTCCGTAAGTTCTCTCTTCTCAAATTTTTTTAGTTCTATATTCCCCCACCACATGGCTTATTTATAGCAAATTTGGTAATGATTACTTAGTTTGCATGTAATGACATGTTTTTCCTTTTTGGTTGATTTCCAACCATTGTTTACTTGTAGATAGAATCTTTTTACTAATGGATATGTTTCACTACACAATCTTATCCATACATTTAATGTAGATTAGCTATTTTTTTTTAACTTCTTTTTTTTTCTTCTATAATATATATATATATACATAAATTTAAAATAATTATTTATATTAAACACTTAACAATTTTAAATATTTATTTTTCATAATAGTAATTAAAATATTATTCTAAAAAATATTATAAATAGGATTTTAAAATTTTATAATGTCATTATTGTTGAGCACCGAGGGGATTACCACACATATACACATGTCTCCACATTGGTGAGATATTGTCCGCTTCGGGCCCAAGCCCTCACGGTTTTGTTTTTGGACATCACTCAAAAGGCCTTTTAACCAATAGAGATAATTGTGTGCATATAAACCCATGTTTATTCTCTTGTTTAAACGATGTGGGACTTTGTTTGTATCCCAACAATTATATTTTATATATTTCTATTTTAGTTTACTGAAAATTTGGTAATAAAAATTTTAATGTATTATAATTATATAAAATATTGTACTTATTCTCTATTTGTTTTTAAAATATAATAACTAAAAATTTAGACTACTATTTTAAGAATAGTATAATAATAATAAAATTGAGAATATTATATATGAAAGTTAGGATATTACAAGATTCAAACTCGGAGAGCTTTGATTCAAAAGACCTTGGAGGGTTGGTGTAGAGTTCTTCAGAAGGTCTCAACTTTCTTCTTCCATCTCCTTTTTTCTCTTGGATTCTAGAGGTAAGAAAAGCTAGAATCTTAATTCTTGATAAATTGAACCCCAATTTAGTGGAACACAGTGTGATCATGACAAAAATTTTCTATCTAAATGACGTCAGGTGCTAGTGGAGTAACACTGGGCGTGAGTCAGGCAAAGTCTATTTTCCTGAAATGAGGTAGGACATGGGTTTAGCCATGCTAAGTGTGATTGTCACAAAGGCTCTTTGTCTCATTCACCCCGAGCATCGAAAGATTAGTGTCAGACATGGGTTGTCTAATGAAAAAAATGTGTTATTTTTGGCTAAGTTTTGAATATCGTATAAGTAAGAATGCTCACACGTTATATGTTGTTGTATGATACTAATTCTTTATACATTGATTTGGGATAGTGTATATTGATGATTAAGCAATTGAGATGTTGAGGTGGTTGTGTTGAGAATGCTTAAAGCATTAAGTTGTGTGCTGATTGATTTAGGACTAGAGGAGAGGTTGTTTTAAAAGTTGAATATTTCATTATGAGGATATGGTGTATTGGTGCTCCAAGTGCTTAGTTGCCGACAACCCTTCTTAAAATGTTGACTTTTGAAGTGGATTGTTGGATATTTTCTAAGACATTAGTTGATGTGGTATGGGGGTTAGGTTAGGTCATATTGTCTATAAGTGACTGCAATATAAGGGTTAGGTCGAGTTATAATGATTATAAAGCAGCCAAATGTTGATTCATATGAGGGCCAAGTCAAACCATAAGTATATAAAGTGACCAAACCGAGTAAAGTACAAGGTCGGAGGCCAAAATCCCTAACTAAATCTTAGAAGGGTGTAGTATTTAGAAGGTAATTGATAATGTTATTTTTTACTTACATTCTAGTACCAAATTTGTTAACACATTCAACTCTTTCCTAACTTTCGACTTATGTAATCCTCAATTTAACTTCTCTTTTGTAAGTAAAGACACTTTGGTTACACATACAGGATTATACATATTTAATCCCCATTTTTTGTGCTTTTTTGGATAGGTAATCATGTCGGAAGAAGCCATGTCAAAGAGAATAAGTTTGATTGGACTCCAACGAAGCAAGCTGGCACTTTCAGTAGACCCGCGCTGAGCCCATATCTCAGCTCGCTCAGCGCACTGGATCAGGCTGAGTTGATGGAGATTTGGCATCGTGCTGGGCATGTTCAATCACGCGCCCGGTGCGCCTTCCGTCACGCGCCAAGCGCGTATAGTATAGCGCTGAACGCGTCACTTAAAGAGTTGCATAGATTAATATAATTCTTGGCTGAGCGCGAGAAACGGGAGGCGAAAAAAGAGAACCAAAACGAGAGTAGCAGGCAGGTCTGAAAGGGAGAAGCTAGGGTTCACCTCTTCACCATTGTTTCTCATTGGGTTTCTTCCATTCTCACTCATTTGATGTATCTTGCTAATCTCATGGAAATGAGTTGCTAAAACCCCTTTGTTGGGGTTAGATGTAGCCAACTTGACTCTCATGTAACTTGTTTGAATATATATATATATATATATATATATATATATATATATATATATATATATATATTCTTCATTCAAATGTTAGTATCATGTTTTTGTGCTTAATGCTTGTATAGAATGATCAACTATTAGATGATTGGTGATTAATTTTGGTGTGGAAAAATATCATTGGTATTCTTGTTTGGGAATGTGGTACCTAGTAAACTTGTGTCTAGGAATGGAACATGAGTTACTTGTTGTTTGGAGTCCTTAAATTTAATGCAAGTGAATTTATTGAAGTATTCAAGGGATTGATACTTGGTAATGAAACTTAGGCTCTTTTAACCAAGGAATTGGGACTTGAGAAAATTAGTGGGCTAGCATTAATGTTTGAATGAGAAATAAGGTTTTTGATGCATGAGATTAAAGTTGGTGAAGTCTAGCCCTAACATTTCATTCATATAAGTCAATCTCCAAAACCGCATTTCAAGTGTTTGATGAAAGTCCACTTTAGTTCATTTTGCCTTTTTTAGCTTAAAAATTACAATCCACCAAATATGGAATCATTCTTTAGTCTGTATTAGCTTAAATTCCACATATTGCCATTGTATTACTCAAGTCCTTTGAGAAGAACGATTATTACCTCTACTTACTACTTGTGCGATTGGTTCACTTGCCATATTTGAAGAAAACATTTAACATTAATCAGTGGACTAATCCCATAAAAGGCTTAGTTATGCATGCTAAGGTTGTGGTAGGCTTATACCCAAACTATTCTACCTTAATAGGAAGTTATTAGGTGTAATTTGTGTTTCATGGATGTGATTTTATGACCTGATCTATATTTTGAACGTGTGTTCAAACACACACTAAGTTGTAAGTCAATTGATAATGAATAATAAGATTCAAATAGTTATACTCTAAAGTTAAATATATCACAGGCTTTTTATATAGTAATAGTCTTTTTATAATGAGCTTTTATCACAGGTATTTTATATAGTAACCAACATTTTACAATACATCTTGGTCATTTTGTAATTTGAACATGGCACCTTAATATTTTTTAATGAAAGTGATTATTTGTTTGCTAACCAAAATAAAAAAAAGGTAATGATTTTTTTATAATATTTTTTTTATTCATCAAAATTACAATAATGATATCAAATTTATAAATTTTTGAATATATATTATCCTAACCTCTTCTACCATTAAGCTAATCCTAATGATTTTACAATGTACATTTAAATAATATGAAGTTTTCATCAAATTGAGTTTTTTTTTTTATGATGTATTTTATTTTAGATTAAATTACAATTCTGGTCCTTTTATTTTTATCAACTTGTAATTTTAGTTTTTCTATTTTAAAATAGAGATATTTAATCTTCCTATTTATAAAAATATGAAAATTTGATCTTACTATAAATTTGATGTTAATTAATTATTAAATTTTGACATTTTTTTTATTAACTTATCACCATTTAAGTAGTGTGTTATTTAGTGTTATAATATATAAGAATAAATAATTAAAATAACATATAAAATATCTTTATTTATATATATTTTAATGAGTGATTAATATTTATTTTATTAATACATCTTAGGTGTATGTTTTACTTTTAGTTTTTAATTTTATTTTTAAATGTTAATTCTACTAAATTTTACATCACTTAAGTACATGTAAACATTAAAATTTAATAATTAATAAATATAAATTTAATAAGAGGATCAAAATTATGTATTTTTAAAATTAGAGAGACTAAATATCTATATATTGGACAAAAATTACAAATTAAGAAAAATAAAGAGACAAAAAAAATTAATTTATCCTTTATTTTAGTCAATTTTCTCAATGATTCTAAATGGTGATGCTAAATAAATAAATAAATAAAAATTCACAAAAGAAGTTTAAGATAGGGTGATCCTTTTATTTTATTTTATTTAAAAATAAATAAATAAATTTGTGTGTGGGTCTTTTCATTTAGGGGTGAATAAGGTTGGCAGAATGTGGCGTGGATAACGGTTTGTTTATTGTTTATACTTTGTTTGTTTGGAGTTGATCGCCGAAACCAAGGCAAGAACCAACTTTGTTCATACTGAGAAGTTTCTAAAATTAAACTAATGTATTGATGCTTATTTGTTTCTGTACGGGATGGGAACCTCGTTGACTCGGTCAAAGGCCGAATACGACAAAACCAATCACACCCCTTCGTATGAAGACAAAACTGGGAGCCCCCAAACACCTTCTCGGCCATGGACCTGGCCGAACACTATCTCGGCCATGGACCAGGCCGAACACCAACTCCAGAGGTCAAACGGGGTACCTCCTAAACCCAATCGCTACTAGGCACCACCTCGGCCATGGACCAGGCCGAAGCCATGAACCGAGCCGAACACCTTCTCGGCCATGGACCTGGCCGATCAGTATCTCGGCCATGAACCAGGCCGAACACCAACTCCAGAGGTCAAATAGAGTACCTCCTAAACCCAATCGCTACTAAGCACCACCTCAGCCATGGACCAGGCCGAACACCATCCCGGCCAAGGATCAGGCCGAATAACTCGTCGGCTTCAGGACCGACCGATGGACTTGACAAGAGGGTAATCCACTCAAGACACGTGGTAAATTAAATACCTGTTATGCAACGCATCAACCTTGATTAAAGGAAGCTTAAGGCTAACTAAAATATTACCCATCTCCCAAGAAAGAAGGCCCACCAGGCCCAAACATGTCATTATAAATACACAGGTGATGGGACATAAGTAGGTACGATTTATTCTGTATAAATACATTTATAGCTCTATACCGAACACTTACTTGATCGTCGGAGTACCTTTGCAGGTACCCTCCCCACACTTCCGAGACAACATCTGATCGGGACCGAAGACTCAGAAGCCCAAGAACCTAGAAGAGTAGGTAGAGTTAAGAGGCTAAAAGGAGAGAAGAAGGAAGAACTATCAGAGGAACTATCAGAGGAGTGTTTCTTCGCAGGAACATTTTGGCGCCCACCGTGGGGCCGAAACTATAACGGTTCTCGACCCCGGAAGCAAGATGGTAACTACGAGAAGTCAGCAAGAGAACGCAACCGACTACCCATTCGGGATGCCTCAAGGTACTCCTGTACGCCGGAACGAGGATGTGATGGAGGAGTCGTATGTAGACAGGTCCCAGCAACCTAACCCATCGTCGGCTATCGAACAGCTCAAGGCCGAAATGATGGAACTTAAAAGACTTAGAGAAAAGGACGCTCACGAGTTATCCGCCCTGAAAAGAGAAAACGCAGAACTCCGAAGCGATAACCGAACATGGCACCCGTCGCATGATAAGCCTAATCAGTCAACTAGGGACCAAGGCGAATCATCCGGATGGTACCAGGAAGCTAGCATCCCCCGACCTTCGGGTGTACCAACCATAACGACACAGGATCAACAACGACGGCAAGGAAGGACGCCGTTTACCCCAGACATTGCCGGGACTCGTTTGCCCGACAACTGGAAAAACTTAACTTTGGAGAAGTATGACGGAACCGCCGACCCGGAAGAACATCTAGATGCTTTCGTCACCCAAGTCGGCCTATACACAGATGAAGATGCCATTCTTTGCAAGGTTTTCCCCACCTCGCTTAAGGGGCCGGCACTCAGCTGGTTTACTAGGCTCCAACCAGGGTCGGTCGACTCGTTCCCGACTTTATCCTCTCGTTTCGTGATACAGTTCGCCACAAGCCGGCCTCATCAGCTCACATCCATTGCGTTGGTTAACATACGTCAAGGAAAGAAAGAACCCGAGAGCTTTCATGGAGAGGTTCGGAAAGATGACATTGTCTATTCGGAACTTGGACCCGGCTGTAGCGATGCATCACCTAACCACGGCCCTGCGACCCGGGCCGTTTGTCAATAGCTTATGCAAGAAACCACCCCGTGATCTAGACGAACTGCGGCAGAGGGCTACTAAGTACATGCAGATGGAGGAATTAGCCGAGTTCCGCAATCAAAGTCGGTCTGACCTATTTCTCGCTAAGAGAGAGAATGACAAGGAGCCACCCAGGTCTCGTCCTAGAGAAACAAACGATCGTGAGAAAAACGGTAGCAGAGGTCCGAGGTACATGCAATATACACCGCTCAACACCAGCAGGGCTAAGGTGTTGGAGCAAGCTCTCGCTACGGAAGTCTTAGCCGTTCCTCGAAGAGCCATGACACCCCCACGTGCCGACAAATCAAAAGTATGTCATTTTCACCGAAACAGGGGACATACCACCGAAGAATGCTCGGCCCTTCGCAATCGCATTGAGGATCTCGTCAAAGCGGGACACCTCCAGGGCTTTGTCCAAACAACAAACAACCCCAGACAGGAGAATCGTCCTCTCAGGGGCGAATATAGGAGAGAAAATCAGGAGCGGGCTTCGCGGCGGAATCGATCTCGCGAACGTAGCAGGTCCCGAGACAGAAGCGATCAGCGGGAGCAAAACCAACCCAGACGTGTCATAAACACTATATCCGGAGGTTTCGCAGGAGGAAGAAGTTCCTCTTCGCCCGAAAGAGGCATCTGAGGGCCCTCGGATCAGTCAATGTAGTAGGGCGACCATCCCCCATTCGCATGCCTCCTATAACATTCACTGATCGAGACTTCCAGGGCATTGATCCAGTGCAGGATGATCCCATGGTCATCAGTGTAGAAATTAATAATTGCATTGTGAAGAAGACGCTGATTGATCAGGGGAGCTCGGCAGACATCTTGTATTGGAAAACCTTTGAGCAATTGGGCATTCCCGAACAAGAGTTGACACCATACGATGAGCCGTTGGTGGGGTTTTCGGGCGAACGGGTGGATACTCGAGGAACGATAGACTTGTATACCTACTTCGGAGAGCACCAACGCAGGCGTATCAAAGTACGCTACGTGGTCGTAAACGTCAATACCTCGTATAATATTCTAATGGGCAGGCCTTCTCTGAACAAGCTCCGAGCTATTGTGTCCACCCCGCACTTAGCCATGAAATTCCCGTCAGAAGAAGGAACAGTCATCACCATTCACGCCGATCAGAAAACAGCCCGTGAATGTTATTTCGCCAGTCTGAGGATACAACCAACTCCAAAGCCAACGCGAGATGTCAACGTTATTGCTGATACCCCTCGGCAGACGGCAATCGAAGGTCTAGAGCTTGACCCAAGAGTGGAAGCCGAAGATAGGGTTGAACCTATTGAGACAACCACTCCTTTCCAACTTGGAAAAGATGAAGAACAGGTAACCTTTCTGAGTTCTCAGCTATCCGTAGCGGATGCAAGAGACATTCAGAAGGTGTTACGGGAATATTCAGACCTGTTCGCTTGGACGGCAGCCGACATGCCGGGCATTGACCCAGATTTTCACTGTCATCGACTTTCGGTTTGCCGAGATGCCAGGCCCATCGCTCAAAAGAAGAGAAAGATGGGCGGTGAAAGGGCCCAGGCGATAAAGGAAGAAACCACCAAGCTGCTTCAGGCAAAATTCATAAGGGAGGTCAAGTACTCGACTTGGTTGGCTAACGTGGTCATGGTTAAAAAACCAAACGGAAAGTGGCGGATGTGTACAGATTACACGGACTTGAACAAAGCGTGCCCAAAAGACGCTTACCCTCTGCCTCACATTGACACATTGGTCGACGGAGCGGCTGGCCATCAAAGATTGAGTTTCTTGGACGCTTACTCGGGGTATAATCAAATACCCATGTACCCCCCGGACGAAGAAAAAACCGCGTTCATTACCGATTCGGCCAATTTTTGTTACAGGGTAATGCCTTTCGGCTTGCGGAATGCAGGGGCAACTTATCAACGCCTCATGGATAAGATTTTTCGTTGACAGATCGGGACGTGTTTGGAAGTTTACGTGGACGATATGGTAATCAAGTCCAACACCGCCGAGGACCACTTAAAAGACTTTTGCACAATTTTCAGCGAGATAAGGAGACACCGCATGCGGTTGAACCCCGCCAAATGCACCTTCGGGGTAGCGGGAGGAAAATTCTTGGGTTTCATGCTGTCACAAAGAGGTATAGAAGCCAACCCCGACAAATGCCAAGCCATCATAAATATGAAAAGCCCTAGCAGCGTAAAGGAAGTGCAGCGCTTAGCCGGGCGCATCGCATCACTAGCTCGTTTTCTGCCGTGTATGGCGGATAAATCCAGACCCATTATGTCTTTGCTAAAGAAAGCCACCAAATTCAAATGGAATGAGGAGTGTGAAGCGGCTTTCCAAAGTTTCAAAACAATGCTGGCAACTCCACCCTTGCTTGCCAAACCAGACCCTCGTTTGGATATGATAATATACCTTTCGGCTTCGGACAAAGCCATCAGTACAGTGTTGGTACAAGAGAAAGCAGAAATGCAGCCAGTATACTTCATCAGTCGGGCCTTGCAAGAGGCTGAGTCGAGATATCAATATCTCGAGAAAACTGTTCTCGCCCTCGTGCACACGGCTAGGCGCCTTCGACATTACTTTCAGAGTCACAAGATCCTTGTCCGAACAGATAGTCCCATTGTCAAGGTATTGCGGAAGCCGGAATTGGCGGGAAGAATGGTCGCTTGGTCCATCGAACTGTCGCAATTTGATGTTCGTTTTGAGCCTAGGGGACCAATCAAAGCGCAAAGCATGGCCGACTTCGTTAATGAGTTCACACCGTCAATAATTCCCGAGCCACCAATTTGGAAGCTACATGTAGACGGATCGTCAAATAAACAAGGTAGTGGTGCCGTCATTATTCTGGAAGGCCCCGGCAAAATGGTTATAGAACAGTCGTTGCAGTTCGGATTCAAAGCCTCTAATAACCAAGCGGAGTACGAGGCCCTTCTCGCAGGGCTTCGGTTAGCAGCCGATCTTGGCATCACTAAAGTCCAGTGCTTCAGTGATTCGCAAGTAGTAACGGAGCAAGTCAACGGCAATTTCCAGATCAAAGAGCCTACGTTACTGCTATACTTTCATGCTTTCCAGAAGTTAAAAAACGGCTTTGAAACGGTCCAAGTCAACCACACTCCAAGAGAGCATAACACCAGAGCCGACCGATTGGCCAAACTGGCAAGTAGCAAGAAAACCAGCCATTTGCGCAGCATGATACAACAGGAGCTACCAAGCCCGAGTGTAGATGAAACTGAATGTATGCAAATTGATCAAGGCAATCCCTGCTGGATGGATCCCATAGTTAACCACCTTCAAACTGGGGAATTGCCCGAAGATCCACTCAAGGCCAAGAGAATAAGGATCACCGCGGCAAGGTACATACTAATTGCCGGAGAGCTGTACAAACGGGGCATTTCGTCACCACTATTGAAATGCCTCGCCCCTGAAGAGGTGTTAAGTCTCAATTTTACCTCTTTTTGACGAGACTTATTGAACAAATTCCACTCATCCTTTGAACCATTGCAATATAATTGTTCTCTTTTTGGTTCATTTTGTATGCAGATATAACTAACCCAAATTCATCTAACAATACCTTAATCCACCTCATTTTTTGTACAGGTATTGAGCTAGAGATTTGAGGATTGAAGATCTTTTGGATTGGAAACATAAGGAGCCAAGGAGCAGAGCAGAGTGTCTGCGCCGGGCGTAAGATGACGCTGCGCCGGGCGTGATCGAGGCAGAGAGTACCTCAATACTCTCTGGAACGAATTGCGCCGGGCTTAATAGAGAATTGCGCCGGGCTCGCTCTAAGGCAGAGAATGCTTGAAAGTCTCTGGAAGACACTGCGCCGGGCGTAAAAAGTAATTGCGCCGGGCTTATAACGAGGCAGAAAGTGCTCAGAAGACTATGCGCCGGGCGCGACAACTTATGCGCCGGGCGCAGAACCCTAATCTGACCTCCCAGGCTCGTATTTGAAGCCATTTTCGAGGGTTTCTCCCTCATTCACACATTGGGCACCTCCAGGAGCTGCGGAAGGGATTCCCGGAGCTTGGAGCCGTTCGTGTGTGGGTCTTTCCTTCGGTTCTTCATTTCTCCTTTCATCTCTATTTTGTATTTACCCTCTTTATTGAGTGGTTTCACCCATTTTTGTGGGGTTAGATGTAACCAACGAATTCTATTGTAATCCTTACGGTTTTTATGATATATATACATGTTGTTTCATTCATTGTTGTTTATGTTTCTATTCTTAATGCTTGCTTTGGATTTAATCTCATTGCATGATATAGGTTCCATTGGGTATTGGAAAATAACCCTTGAGACCAGCTCTGAAACAAATGCCTAGTGGGAAATGTATCTAGGAATGGAGCTTAGCCCATTAGTAGTCTTAAACCCTAGCCCGTAATGCGGATGTAGATATTGGGTACTCAAGGGATTGATATTCAATATCCACATCTAGGCTCTTGCTCTAAGGGATTAGGTTTGAGTAAACTATTGGGTTGACTAAGCAATGAATTTAACAAGAGATTAAGGATTCATTAGTTTGACGTTTGGTGAAATCTGACCCCACAATCTCACAAAACCATAAAATCATTTCTACCCTTTCCACTCACAAACCAATATTTATTTACAGCTTTCATTCCAATAGTCTTAACCTTGAATTCACATGACAAATTATGAAATTGGAATTATTTTTTAGTCACGAATAGTCAATAAATGCTTATTTTACCTTCTAATCCCTGTGGATACGATATTTTTACTACTTGAATGGCCGGTATACTTGCCGTGTTTGAGACCGTTGATAGAATTAAACTAAATTTCAATTATAACAAAAGTACTTCAACGGAAATCTCAACAACAGGCACATTACGTTCTCCGGGAAATTCATGAAGGCATATGCGGAACTCACTCGGGAAGCCGAACCCTTGCAGCCAAGGTCGTTCGAGCTGGGTACTATTGGCCAACCATGGTCGCTGACTGCGCTGAATTTGTTCAACAATGCAAACCATGCCAACAATTCGGACCAATAACACACCAGCCTCCCGAAGAATTGCACTCCATCACGGTCCCGTGGCCGTTCTCCATATGGGGAATGGATATACTAGGACCTTTCCCGCCAGCCAAGGCACAAGTAAAGTTCCTCATTGTGGCAGTGGATCACTTCACCAAGTGGATCGAGGCGGAAGCAGTAGCCACAATAACTGCTAGCAATGTCCAAAGGTTCTTTTGGAAGAATGTGATCACGCGCTTCGGGATCCCCTACGCACTAATCACCGACAACGGCTTGCAGTTCACCGATCGGCGTTTCAACGACTTCCTTTCCGGATTGGGCATCAAGCACAAAATGACCTCAGTCGAACACCCTCAATCCAATGGGCAAGCTGAAGCAGCGAATAAGGTCATTCTTAAAGAATTAAAGCGGCGGCTCGCCATGGCTAAAGGTTCATGGCCAGATCACCTTCCAGAAATTTTATGGGCATATCGTTGCACTCCACAAAGTTCTACTAAAGAGACCCCGTTCCGGCTGGCATACGGAACGGATGCCATGATTCCTGTAGAAGTCGGAGAACCCTCACTACGACGACAGCAATTCAATGAAGCCACCAACAGGGAAGCACTCAATATTGAACTAGACATGATTGATGAAATACGAGAGCGGGCCCTCGTCAACATGGAGGCTTGCCGAACCAGGGCAGCTAGAAAAATCCGGACGAAGATAAAACCTCGTCGGTTTCTACCAGGGGACCTAGTATGGAGAGTTACGGGTGAAGCGCGCAAGGACAAAGCTCAGGGAAAATTAGCACCTAATTGGGACGGCCCCTATCGGATACAGCATAGCTTAGAGAATGGAGCTTACAAATTAGAAGAACTCAACGGGAAGACCATACCACGCACTTGGAATGCAACACATTTAAAGCATTACTTTAGCTAGGCATACT
The DNA here is from genome assembly GCF_000230855.2 of Cajanus cajan. Classification (NCBI taxonomy): domain Eukaryota; kingdom Viridiplantae; phylum Streptophyta; class Magnoliopsida; order Fabales; family Fabaceae; genus Cajanus; species Cajanus cajan. Next base: position 28,629,725 of record NC_138527.1, on the reverse strand, counting down.
CATGTAATTTGTTTCGGAGCACTCTTTTCCTTTCTCAGGTTTTTTCCTCTTTGTAAAATTGTGAAAGAGGTTTTACTGACGAAAGGTTTTTAACGAGGCTCCACGTCAATGAAACAATTCGTTAACAAAATTTCGTATGTTCCCCCGAATACCCATGACTCCCTCCCGAGCATCCCCGCTCGGCTAAGGTTGAGAGAAACGAACTCCCTCCCGAGCACCCTCGTTCGGCCAAGGTTGAGAAAAACACCTTCCCGAGCACCCTTGCTCGGCTAAGGTTGAGAAAAACGAACTCCCTCCCGAGCACCCTCGTTCGGCCAAGGTTGAGAAAAACACCTTCCCGAGCATCCCCGCTCGGCTAAGGTTGAGAAAAACGAACTCCCTCCCGAGCACCCCCGTTCGGCTAAGGTTGAGAGAAACGAACTCCCTCCCGAGCACCCTCGTTCGGCCAAGGTTGAGAAAGACACTCCTTCCCGAGCACTCTCGCTAGGCCAAGGTTGAGAGAAACGAACTCCCTCCCGAGCACCCCCGCTCGGCCAAAGTTGAGAGAAACGAACTCCCTCCCGAACACCCTCGCTCGGCCAAGGTTGAGAAAAACAAACTCCCTCACGATCACCTTCACCGGCCCAAAACTGATCAGGCCAATACCGTCCGATCCAATACCCCCATTCGGCCGGAGCCGATCACGATCAAACCCGACAAGTTGGCCGCTCATTTGATATCATTATTTTTACTTAAGATTTTAGAAGACTTCAGCAAAGTAAAATCCGGATTGACAACAAACATACTTCATTAAGGGCTCTTTGGCCAAAAAATGGCTCTAATGGCCGAAGAGTACAACGAATTCAAGGCCCAAATGGCCGACAACGATCAAAAGAAAGGCAAAAAGTATACCCTATATACATCATAACAAAACAGATGTATAAGCAAAAAACAAAGATCCGAAGCACCCCTCAATCGGCGTTGGTGGTGTGCTCGGTCTCCTCATCATTCACAGTGGTGCCGGGGTCTTCGGGCGCAGCCGATCGGGGAGGCGCCACCGAATCAGGCTCAGCGTCGGCATCGGCATCGGCAAAGTCGAGCAACTGACCTTGGAAAAAATCCTTGCCCAAATCAAAAGAGAAGCCGGGGGGGAAAGACCCGAAATGAGTAGCCTGTCGGACGGCATGCCAAAACCCTTCCTCGTGCTCCTTAATAACATGATTCTCGCACGCGGTCCGGACGGCCACCAAAGTAGCGTCAGCGTCGGCTTTAGCTTGCTCCTCCCGAGCAATGGCCTCTTCAACCTCCCGGGCCCTTGCCCGTTCAGCATCTTCGGCCGCAATAGCCCGGCCTTCCCACTCTCCCAAGGCCTCCTTCAAACGGGCCACCTCGGTTTCCAACGCGAACTTCTCGTTGGACGTCGCCTCGTGAGCCTCAACCGACTGTTGGAAGGCCGACTTCGTCTCCGCCAGATCCTTTTGAAGCTTGTGGACGTCGGCCATCGGTTCCAAAGCCAGTTTCCTAAGTATGGCCATTGTCCTGACCTGCAATTCGCAGGCCATGGCCCACTTGGCCGAAGGGCTCGCTGAGTCCAGCATCCGGTGCCCCTGCTCCGACAGAAGGTCCGAAGACATCATCCTAGACGGTCTGATCTCTCCGGATAAAAAGTCTTTGGCAACAATGGCCGAGGGGATCGCTATCTCAGTGGAGGGGGATTCGGTCCGGCGTTGCCTTGGCCGATTACCTTCACCCGGGGCCTCGTCAGCTTTCCTTTTTCCCTTGTCCCTTCTCTTCTTGGCATTAGGATCCGGAAGGGCTATGACAGGGGGGGAGGAGGCGGTGCAACCATGGTGGCCGGTGGTTGGTCAACGACCACTGTCCTGTGAGCCTCGGCAGACGAGCCCGCAGGTGCACGGTTCCGCATGAGTTGCCGATAAGAGGCGCCGGCGCCGTGCTGAGCCATCCAACCTGTCAAAAAACAGGATTCACACATCAACTTAACAAGAACAGAGAAAAGAGCAAATATGGAACATACCCTCTAATTCAAATCGGGGCCGAGGCAATTTGGGTAATAAGACTAAGAACCGAGCCGGTATCCCCCGGGGCAAACCGTTTAGGATTCGCGAGGCCGACACCTCGGCCTCGGTTAGCATCTCCAACGGATATTCGTCGTACTTTCGCGCCTGCCTCGTCCAATATAGAGGAAACAAAGGCTTCTGCTCGGCATCAAAGAAATAATTCCGACCGACCATCGGATCAATGGACGGCCTCATCAATGGACGGTCGGCATGCCGAATTAGGGACAACCACTTCATATGCTTATTTGAAGGGCGAGTACAAAAATAGTGCAAAAATAAACCTACACTAGGCTCTATGTAATGGTATTTACAAAGCACCCGGAATGCCTGCATATACGCCCACCCGTTCGGATGCAACTGGGTCGGCGCCACATTCAACACTCTAAGTACTCCCATCTGAAAGTCGTCCAGTGGGAGTGACACACCCAGTTCCTGGAAAAGGCACTCATACATATAAAAATATTCTCCCTCGTCCCCCCGCTTCGCAAGGAAAACAAGATCTAGTGGTCCAGGGCTTTCGGCCCGGCACCGACGCAACTTGACCGGATAGGGTTCTAAATCGTCCCACCGAGCCAATGTACAAATACTAAGAAGGTGCTTCACGGCACTCCTCGCATGGAAACGAGAAAAATAGGCGGCTACTTCGCCGTCGACCCACTCGTATCCCGGAACGTCGCAAGGAGGAAACTTTTGCCTATAATCCTTACGACACATCTCGGCGTCCGGAATATCCGAACCGGATGAACTGCCCGACGTTTTACTATCACTATGCCCTACCTCAAGGGAACTCTCCGCGTCGACCTCGACGTTGAATGCCAACACCTCGGCCTCGATATCACCCGACAATACCCTAACATTTGAGGACGACCCAGAGGACAAGTCAACCGGCTCGGTTGCCATTAGAGAAGAACCAAAATCTACCTTTTCAAACAAACTGCTCGGGGGGCTGGACGATTAAGATCTCGAGACAGACAAATTCAACAAGATACGCGTAATAGCAACTTGGTCCTACCACCGCTTATATAGGCCAGCCCCCCCCCCGGAATCCAAAAGGTCTCATTAATGAGCCTATATCTGAAAAGACGCAAGCTAAATGGCTCGAAACCCTAGGGCGGCTACGCATGCAACGGTCGCTATCACCAACAGTCACGGCCCCCTAGACGTGTACGGAAACCCTAAAAATCCACAAACCCCTTCGTCTTTCATCCTTGGGCTTGGGGGGGCAGTGTACGGGATGGGAACCTCGTTGACTCGGTCAAAGGCCGAATACGACAAAACCAATCACACCCCTTCGTATGAAGACAAAACTGGGAGCCCCCAAACACCTTCTCGGCCATGGACCTGGCCGAACACTATCTCGGCCATGGACCAGGCCGAACACCAACTCCAGAGGTCAAACGGGGTACCTCCTAAACCCAATCGCTACTAGGCACCACCTCGGCCATGGACCAGGCCGAAGCCATGAACCGAGCCGAACACCTTCTCGGCCATGGACCTGGCCGATCAGTATCTCGGCCATGAACCAGGCCGAACACCAACTCTAGAGGTCAAATAGAGTACCTCCTAAACCCAATCGCTACTAAGCACCACCTCGGCCATGGACCAGGCCGAACACCATCCCGGCCAAGGATCAGGCCGAATAACTCGTCGGCTTCAGGACCGACCGATGGACTTGACAAGAGGGTAATCCACTCAAGACACGTGGTAAATTAAATACCTGTTATGCAACGCATCAACCTTGATTAAAGGAAGCTTAAGGCTAACTAAAATATTACCCATCTCCCAAGAAAGAAGGCCCACCAGGCCCAAACATGTCATTATAAATACACAGGTGATGGGACATAAGTAGGTACGATTTATTCTGTATAAATACATTTATAGCTCTATACCGAACACTTACTTGATCGTCGGAGTACCTTTGCAGGTACCCTCCCCACACTTCCGAGACAACATCTGATCGGGACCGAAGACTCAGAAGCCCAAGAACCTAGAAGAGTAGGTAGAGTTAAGAGGCTAAAAGGAGAGAAGAAGGAAGAACTATCAGAGGAACTATCAGAGGAGTGTTTCTTCGCAGGAACAGTTTCCATTCAATTTTTTAATTATGCATTCATGTTCATTTGTAAATGTGTTCACATGGAAAATCGATGCCATTAAAGACTCTAACCTACTCTCACTAAAAAAAAGAAGGATTTGCTTTTTTTTTTCTTTTACCATATAAATTTGAGTTTTTATTTTTAAATGAGAGAATAGTTTAATTGTTTTATTTCTCTTATAAAACATGATTTTATTATTATTTAATACTATAATTTATTTCTTACATTGTAAAATATAACTGTTTATTTTTATATAATTAAAATTAACAATAAATAAATGTCTTGCAATATATAAATTATATTGCAAATTTATAATAAACAATTTTTTGTCAAAGAAAAAAAATTAAAACTGTGTAAAATTAGATACTTCATATAAAAAAAAATTGTTACATAATCTAACATTAACGGCTACAAGTATTTGAATGAATGAATATCATGATATATGCCTTTACTTTGTTAACTAATGGATAAATAAAATATTTACATGTATTACTTGTAAATATTAATTAAAGTTACTTTTCTCATATTTTATATATATTTTTTCAAAAAAGATAAAAAAGATTATAAATATAGTTACAATAAATATTAAATCTATGTCTCCATTCTTTTATATTTAACCCGTCCCCTCCAATCCAATCACTATCCCTAGTGGTTTAGGTTCTATTAAATATGTTTTTTAATGTGAAATTTTTTTTCTTATATGTATTTTTTATTTTCTGGATATATCAAGTTTTTCATTTATTTTCCTCATTTTCTAAGTCTTACTTAGTTCTCCCAAAAATAAATATGTCTAATCTAATTCTTTTCTTTTCTATTTATTTTGTCCATTAAATATTTTTATCAAAAATGTAATATGATCCGCACAAAATTTATCAATAGAAACAACAAGATTACCTCATGGTTCTTAAGACCATGAGAAAAATGTTATAAAATGTTGTGAAGAACATAACTTTTTAACAATTAAGAACTACTTGATTATGTGAAGAACATAATAACCACTTAGAGTTAAGTGAAAAAACAAAAAGTGACAAAATTATGTGAAGAATATAACTTTTTAACAATTAAGAACTACTTGATTATGTGAAGAACATAATAACCACTTGGGGCTTAGTAAAAAAAAAGTGACAAAATTATGTGAAGAACATTATTTTATAAGTTAGAGTTATGTTGAGAACATAACAATCTAAAAACAAATGAAGAACATAACAATTTAAGCTCTACTTCGTTATGCTTGTTATATAAATATCATAACCATCTTAATGTAACAACATTATGTGAAGAGTATGACTTTCTAAGCTCTACTTTTTAATTGTGTGAAGAACATAGCCAACTAGGATCGCATGAAGAAAGTGACAAAGTTGTATGAAACAAACATGTCCAAACCAAACTCGCAGAAATCTACTAATGAAATTCTACACGTCTGAGGAAGAAATGCCAATACTACATGATGATTTCTTACATTAAGTATATACCTGATGTTTGTATAATGTTTATATAGCTAACAATTCCCAAATACATCACATGCAAAAGAAAAGATATTATTACAACAATAATAGACAAAAAAAAAAAAAAACCTGTTCTATTAATGAAAAGGACTACAGCGATGAAGCAAAATTATAAGTGCAAAAAGAAAAAAGAAACAATAGGAAAAAGAGCATCTAGGCCACAACTTGGAGATCAAAATTTTATATAAACTATATTGATACAATTTTATTTATCTATAATTACAAGGTTAAACGTACATTTTTTTTATTTACATAAACAAACTTCATCAGCAAAAATACATGAAAATGAACCAGAACCTTCCAAGGTAATAATTTATACAAACGTGTATTATGCACCTCAGGTTACTAATTATCCGAATTTGCCAATCATGAGAATTACCCATGCCCAACATTTCAGGAACAAGCCTTTTGTTTTCTTTCGGGTGGCATACAGTGGCTATTCATTCCAAACAAAAATAATAGGACTTAATCCTGTGTCAATAAATAGACCAGTTTTTTTTTAAAAAATTTTATTAAAAAAAAAATGAATCTTGGCTCAACAACCTCCACTACCAGTAATCCCCACAGGAGCATTTCCCATCTTTGAAATGATGAAATCGCTGGATATCTCTCAGAATTATTTGCCTACCAAAGATCAGTGATATAAATTTAGCAGCATTATGGCAATCCACACATACTCTAAGGTTCTTAACCACACGAATTGTTGTTCCAGGGGGAGTATTCAGAAGACCATAAGTAATGGCCAATTTCTCACTGTGATATCTAAGAACAATTTCTTTCTCTTCATCTTTTATGTCTGCATAATAGACCAGAGATGTGTCAGGTACATACCCAGCCAGCTTCAACTCCTGTACCAATTCATCAAGTGCATGGTGCAATACGGTAGAAGTGGAATGAACTCCATCCCCGGAGAAGAATTCATGCACAACATTGTTCACCTCTATTGAGCTACAGCCAGGGACTTTCATTGCTCCTTTGTCTACCATCATCTTCTTTAAATAATTCACATCATCCCATCTTCCATTTCTTGCACACAAATTTGACAAAATCACATAATCCCCCCCATGGGAATCATCCAGCTCAAAGATTCTCTGAATTACTTCCTTTCCCATTTCAACATTGCCATGACTGCTACAAGCAGACAGCAATGTCCTCCACAGAATTGGCGTTGGCTTGATTGGTAACTCATCTATGAATCTATAGGCTTCTTCCAAGCGTCCGGCTCGACCGAGGAGATCCACCATACACCCATAATGCTTGATACTTGGAACAATTCCATACTCATGAGTCATACTGTGGAAGTACTCATAACCTTCCTCTACCAATCCATTGTGACTGCAGGCATACAATATACCTAAAAAGGTTATCTCATCAGGCTGCACTTTTGCCTTCTTCATTTCATCCAACATTGATATAGCTTGGAAGCCATGCCCATGTGTTGCATAGGCAACAATCATCGCCGACCACGCCTGCGTGTCTCTTCTAGGCATGTCCCTGAACACAGAAACCGCATCATCCAAACTCCCACATTTCGCATACATATCAATAAGCGCAGTATTCACCTTAACATACTGATCAAACCTATTCTTCTTGACATACTCATGGATCCACCTCCCTAAGTCCAACGACCCTAGCAAAGCGCACGAGGAAAGTGCAACGAGCATGGTAACATCAGTTGGCTTGAGGCCACTCTCCTGCAATTCTCTAAACAAGGCCAAGGCCTCATTGGGGCAACTATTCCGAGCGTAGCTCGTGATGATGGCATTATAAGCAACAACACCCGGTTCATCAACCTTGTCAAAGACCCTCCTAGCAGCATCCATGTCATCGCAGGCAGTGTACATGTTTATGAGAGTTGGACACACATACATGTTGCCACTGGCCCCAAGTTTAACAGCAAGGCAATGCAGTTGTTTACCTTCCTGAAGTGCCTTTAGCCTTGCACAAACCTTGAGAAGGGAAGAGAAAGTGTAATCATCTGGAAGGAGGCCAGAGCAAAGGACCTGAGAAAACAGAAGGATTGCTCTAAGAGGGTCATGAAAGCGAGCATACCCACGTGCCATGGTGTTGAAAAGAACAATGTCTGGTTGGGGAATTTGGTCGAACATGCGGTGGGCATGGTCCATGGAAGCGGTTGTGGGGTTAGAAGTGCAAAAATTTATGAGCTTTGTGACGACAGTGTTGTTGTGGAGGTGGGTTTTGATGGTGTAGGCTTGGATTTGCTTGAGCTCTCTAAGGGAGGTGCATTTGGGTATGAGAGAAAGAATGGAAGGCGAAGGTTCAAGTGCAAGTGTAGTGAGTTCATGCTTTGGGGTTTCTGTGTTGAGTTTTGTGGGAGAATGTGAGATGCATTGGATAATGGGTGCTGCCATTGTTGTGAGTTGTGACGCTAATTCCTTACCATAAACTGTGTCTGAAAGTATGGATCAAAAATGAAAAATATGGATTAAAAAAAAAAAAGTGTCTGAAAGTTCAGACATGACATGAAACAGAGGACGAGTGAAGAAATGAATGGATAGAGTTACCAGATTGAACCGGTCGTTTGAATGAAACTCTTCTACTGTTTGAGTTTTTTTATTTAAAAAAAAAAAATCAAGGAAAGATGATGGTTCATCCATAATATATATGAAGTCACTTCTGCACTTTTTTCTTTATAATTTTATTTTTTTATTTTTAAATGATAAAAAATAAGATTCAAACTAGATATATTAAAATTTAAAAATTAAGTATAATATTAGTTAATTTAACAAATATTAATAATTTTTAAATATTTTTATTATATAAAATATAAACACATAAAAGTTCTCGACTCTATTAATATTTAAAGTAATTAAATAATAAAAAAGAGTAATTAGACTAACAATCAAATTTGTGATATTTATCCTTCTTTTTAAATCTATGCAACAATCTCTCTCAATAGAAAAAGTTGATTTAAGAAAGATTCGTGTAACATATAAAGGATGTGCAAGAATATGTACATGGGTTAGTTTGCATATTTAGGTAGTGTTTATTTTCGGGGATGTACTGTTTACGAGCAACGAAAGGCGAGGAAAGTATGTGTTTGTTTCTCGTGATTTGGAACGAAGGAAAGGCGAAGAAAAGGGAGGAGAAACACTGTTGCTCTCCTCGCACAAATGTGAAGAAAGGAGCTGAAAGACACGTAGGATTTGTGAAAACCCGAAAATGCCCCTCCCATGCATGTGCCATGCAGCAGAGGAATCTCTGCCATTTCACGGACCTTCCCTGTATCCTTGTCTCATGCATGCATACTGCTAGGAATCTCTGCCATTGTTGACTGTCATTGTTGAAGAAGCTTTATCGTTGAGTGCGTTTGAAGTAATATTATAAGAGAGTTGGAAGCTCTCTTTGTGGTGTGTCTTCACAGAATTTCGACGCTGGTGGTTGGTGTTGCTCACTGATTCTCCACGTTTTACATGGGCTGGTGACTGATTCTCGACGTTACGGGGCTGGTGCGTGGCTGGTGGTGGCTGGTGGGTGTTGGTGGTGAGTGATTGTGGAAGGAGCTCCTCCATTTGAAGGAAAGTTTGATCTCATTTGGTATATACGAAGGAGCATAATCGATTATGGTTGGCCACATAATCGATTATGGTTGGCCACATAATCGATTATGGCCTTGCATAATCGATTATGGCATAATCGATTATGCAAGGCCATAATCGATTATGTGGCCAAGCATAATCGATTATGCAGGGTATTTTCGCTGCCAGTGAAACCCAGAACAACTCGTTCCAAAAATGCATTTTATGAGAAATATGCGAAAGCAGAACGGGCCGTTCCACTTTTGGAACGGACCGTTCCACTTTTGGAACGGGCCGTTCCACTTTTGGCCTTTGTGGATTACTTTGTAACCCCAGAACGGCCCGTTCTGGTCTGAGAACGGGCCGTTCTGGGTATGTCAATGAGACATGAAAAATGAGTCCAGAACGGTCGTTCTGGATTCGGAACTGGCCGTTCTGGCCACATTAATTTGTTATTAATGATGGTTATTTAATACCGTTTATATATATATATATATATATAAAATATTAATATTTAATATATAATACCTTAAATTAAATATAATTATTTAATATTAATATTTAACTTATATATATATTAAATATTTAATATTTAATATATATATATATAAATTAAATATTTATTTAATTTATATATATAAATAAAATAATAATATTAAATAATAATATTTTTATATTCTCACTTTGATATATATTAAAGTTCGGTTATATATTTTTAGGGTTTATATTTTCGTTTTTAATCATATTTGATTAAAATAATAAATTTGTTATTTCGAAAAATATTCAGATGCTAGACGAAAATATCGATGTTGTTAGTTTAGACAATGAAGAAATGGATAATGATTTGGACTTGAATTTAATTACACAAATACAAAGTCAAATACAAATGCGAACCCAAGTAGGAGCAATGACAATCCTTTGTCTCGTAGCTTTTAGGTTAAATATGTTGTGTACCATATGTTGTCCCACAAGTAACATTAGGGACTTCATTTCTCAAAAAGAACGTCGTAGGAATGAGTTGATGTCATACCTTATTCACACCGAACAATGTCGTGACATTATTCGCATGGGACCTGCGGCATTCATTAACTTATGTGAACGAGTAAGGGCAACTGGATTGGTCAAGGATGCATTCCGATCAACAGTGGAAGAACAAGTGGCTAAATTCTTCCATATTATCGAACACAACGTTAAAAATCGAAGTGTTTCATTTTTTTTCCATCGATCTGGGGAAACCATTAGTCGACACTTTCATAACATGTTGAATGCGGTCATTATGTTGGAGGGAGAAATGTTAGTTCAGCCATCAGGCAGAAATGTTCATCCTTATATCTTAAACAATAGCCAGTTTTACCCGTACTTTAAGGTAATTCAGTGCGAAACTAAAGTATTACATCACATAGACGTATTTGAACATTAAAAATAATGTATTACTATCATATTGTTTGTACTTAGGATTGTTTAGGGGCAATAGATGGAACTCATGTCCGAGTTAAAGTAGGAAGATCAGATGCCCCCCGTTTTCGTGGAAGAAAAGATTGGCCAACCCAAAACGTATTCGCAGCTTGTGATTTCGACATGAAATTCACATATGTTCTAGGAGGGTGGGAAGGAACAACATCTGATTCAAGAATATTAAAGGATGTCCTAGGTAGAGAGGATCCACTTATCATACCACAAGGTTAGTTATTATTTACTTCGTAATTAGTGTATAGTAACGTACTTATGATATTATAATGAGTATAACTTCAATGACTTTAATTAGGTAAATACTACTTGGGGGATGCTAGATTTATGTTAAAAGGACAAATAATTACGCCGTATCGAGGGGTTCGATATCACCTTAAAGAGTATTCTCGAAGAGCTCCACAAAACCCAAGAGAATTGTTTAACCATCGACATTCGTCACTTAGAAATGTGATTGAAAGAACATTTGGCGTCTTGAAGAAAAGATTTCCTATAATAGCTAGTGGAACCGAACCTCATTATTCATTCGATACAATGACGAATATTGTACTAGCATGTTGCATTTTACACAATTTTCTTCGAGGCGTAGACAATGATGAATCGCTGTTAGCAGAGGTCGATCGAGAGTTGATGGAACAACCTATGGATACCATGCTGACTCAAGCTCGTGAGGATGATCATAGGGAAGGGTCAACTATACGGGATGCTATAGCATATGAAATGTGGACAAATTATACTAATAATTAGATCATGTATTTAATAATGTATTTAATAACATGTACTGTTTTAATTATAATAAATTATTCTGTTACAAGTTTTCATTCATAAATTTTACATATGATTATCATCATTGCATGCCTTGTTTTTGCAATAGGTGGAAAATGAACAGAGGAAAAACTGTTGTACTTGATTCCTCGACTATTGTCCGCGAGTTCACCAAATGGACTGATGACATGGACTTTCGTTTATTGACTGCCATGCTTAACGAGGCTAGGTTGGGCAATCAGGTTGATGGTAGTTGGACAACCCAAGCATACAATAATATTGTTGAAGCCCTCCGACAGACTGGATTAACGGGTATCACGAAAAATAATGTTAAAAATAGACAAAAAAGTCTAAAGGATAGATGGCGGGAGGTTCACGACTTGTTTAGTGGACTTAGTGGATTTGCGTGGGATGAGTCCACGAAACGGTTTACAGCTGAGCCTGAAGTATGGCATGACCTGCTGCAGGTAATGTTTTAACATTTGGGATTTATTGAATTAGTGAAACATAGTAATTATGAGTGATAATCATGGTTTTTATTTCCAGGCGAAGCCAGCTGCAGCTAAATGGAGAGTGTCTTACATTAGGTACTATGACTTGATGGAAGAATTATGGGGAGTTGATCGGGCGACAGGCCATATGGCTAGGACTGCGCGACAAGCCTGTAGAAATATCGGTATGCCAAGTGTAACGGTCGACTTGAACGATGATGTCGATGACATACCACAGGACGACCCTTTTCAGGCAGGGTTTGATACAGCATACCGGTCACCACCACACTATGGTTCTTGTAGTCCTGTTGATGGTACTCAGTCAGTGCCATCTGCTGCATCTGGTGGTACTACTAGAACATCGTCATCTCGAGGCACAAAAAGAAAAGCCCCAATGATTGATGTGATGGATGCACAATTTGACAGGCTAACTACGAGGCTCGATGCATTTACAGATTACCTTGGTCAAGGAAATGTGTTGACCCAAAGATTATCTGATATTGTTGAACGACAAGTGGTCGCCATTGAACGAAGAAACGAAATAATTAATAAGCAAGTTAATATCTTGAGGCGAACATCAACAATTCAATATTCAAAATCAAATATTTGGGACATGTTAGTCGCTATGAACCTGCAAGACAAGCAAGTTATGGTTCAGTGTTATGATTTTTTGTGTAATAATCCATCACATGTTAGGCGACTTTTTGGCTTACCCCCACATCTTCGCCTCAACCAATTGTTAAAGTTCATGGGTCAAAGTGGTTGATTTGTGATTCGTAGTTATTGTATTTTTTTATGCATTGTATGTAATGTTTTACTAATGTTTTAAACATTGTAAAATTGACCATAATGTTATAAAAGTATTTATTAATGGTCAAAGATACATTTTAATGTTATTACTTGCAATTATGTTTTATGGAATATGTCTTATGTTTAACATCATATTTATTATTGGTTATTTTATATATAATTTTCAGGTATGGCATCCGGTTCAAGAAAAAGAAGTTCAAAAGAAAGAAAAGAAAAAACTCTTACCACCTCGGACAGAGCAGCTGGTCCTAGATTACCACAAATTGAAGAAGTTCTAAATCAGACACGTTTTTTCAGCCAGCGTGATCAGATGATTAAATATGACAAGGAGTTTTACCACAGGATAGTCCTTCATCCAAAGGTTATGGACTTTAGCTACTTTGCCACATCAGGGCTGTATTTTCACCACCATATAGAATATCAAGGTTTGCAGCATTTTGTGGCTCTCAAATGTGATTTCTTTGAAGATCTTATTAAGGTGTTCTATTCCAACTTGAGAGTATCTGAAGCTGGTTTCCTCTATAGTGAGGTGAACAAAATAAAGATAAAAATAAAATCATCTGATTGGTTAACTCTGGCTGGTTTGAAGTATCAGGGGCACAAATTAGCATATCCAGGCATCCTAGAGGAGATGCAGTTCGACCGTCACATAGCACTGACATCTATGATTAGACCAGAGCTGCAGGGCCGAAATGTCAAAAATGTAGGAAGTCTTAACATTAACGATAGACTCCTACATTATGTCTACATCCATATATTGGCACCCAGATCAAGTAACTTTTCCCAACTCTTGCAGGAAGACATTTTTCTGTTATGAGCCTTAAAGAATAACATTTTGATCAACTGGCCCCATTATATCATGCAACACATGGTCAAATGCAAGGACAATGGGATGCCTCTTCCATACCCCATTTTAATTTCACACATTTTGGCTGTTTATGGCGTAGACTTATCAATTGATGTTGCAGTCGAATTAGGGTGGACACATTTTTTTAATAAAAATACCTTGAAAAAATTAAATGTCGTGAATGTCAACGGGGTATGGATACATGATAGGGATAATCATCATCATGGCCAAAATGTTGAAGATGAAGACCATGCAATGCCTGAGGACCATGGTGAGGAGTAGCCTGCCGACATCACACAACAACCTCCAGTCCAGTATGATGGTCAAATGCTTTCCCAAATATGGACTGACATTCAAGGGTTACAAGAAGGATTAAATAATTTGACCATCAATGTTAACAGAGGTTTCGATCGAGTACATAACAGGCTTGATGACCTCGAACAAAAATTTGATGACTTTCAACGTTCATTTGAATAAACTACGTTATGTTATTTTCTTTTTTATTATTGTAATTTAAATATATTTTATTTAGTTGCAACATTTTTCATTTCTATTATTTTATGTCATATTTAATTATTTTTTACTTAATTGATGATTGAATTATATTTTCTGTTCCATTTTACAAATATGTTATTACCCATCTACTTTGTAATGTTAAAAATTTGTTAATTTTTTAATTGGTAAAAATTAACTTGTACAATTAACAAATGTATCTTCATTTCATTCTAATTTATGTTAATGATTTATCAATTTTTTTAATTTATTAATTAACTTTCAAAAAATTTATTGTACATTTTTTTTATATTAATAAAATTCTATTATTTAAATATTGACATCAAAAAGTGCAAATATAAAAAAAAATAAAGTAATACATGTTTATAAAATTAAAATAATAACACTTTCATAAACATTAATAAAATAATGTTACAAATATAATTATCATAATATATTTTGTTATTATTATTTATTATTATAAATATTATTATTTTCATTTTTATTAATATTATTATTATTATTTATTATAATTAGTATCATTATTATTTATTATGATTCTTATTATTTTTCTAATATTTATTATTATTCTTATCATTATTTATTATCATTTTTATTAAATTATACCTATTAATATAATTTTATTGTAATTATTATTAATTACAATAAATAATATTATACTCATTTTTAATCCAAGGGTAAAAGTGTAAATTATATATTCATCTATTAAATTTTTATTTTTTATCTATCATTAAATTTAAAGCAAATATTTAAATTTATTTATTTTTAAATTAATATTTTATAATTTTTTAGTTAAAATTTATATATTTATCTTTTAATTATAATAATTATAAACTTTTTTTTAACCTAAGGGAAAAATAGTAATCTTTCACAATTATCAATTAAAAAATTTATTTTTATCTATCACATCAATCAATTCATTCACAAACTTTCACAAACTTTCTCTACACTTTTCACTCACTTTCCCTTAATCCAAACAACCTCACTTTCCACTCACTTTCCCTTCAAATCCCTTCTTTTCCACTCCCTCTTTTCCATCCTCAAATCCAAACAAAGCCTTAAGGTTTGGCCACGAAACTTATATTTTTAATGGGTGGAAAAAATTTGATATGTCAAATAAATGGTATTTTTTCTTAAATTTGTATTGGTCCTGCAAAATTTGTGGTTAAACATGTAAGTTTGCAAGTCTAACAAAAAATTTTAAAAGTTGTTTTTTTTTATTTTTTTATGTTAATAAAATATGAAAGAGAAATACATTAAAAAATATTATATAAAAATATAATAACTAAAAATCTAAAATAAAAAAAAATTATAAAATTCTAAACCCTAAATCTTAAACTCATAAATATAAAATGACTAATTTTTATAATAAAAGTAAAAAAATAATCATATAGACAAAATAGTTTCTAAATTATAAAGAATAAATAAAAATTTTCAAGTAATTTTGTGAGGATTAAAAAAGAAGATGAAAAATAAAAATTGTAAATTATAAACTATTTCAACTAACTTAAAAAAAAACATATTAAAAATTTCTAAATTTAACTTATATAAACTCTTTTACAAATTTATTTTAATCAAATTAACTTATAAAATACTAGTAAGTTCTTAAATTTCTTTTGAAATACACTCAAATTACTCTGATAGATAAACATTTAAAATAAAACAATTAGATTTGATGATTTATTGGAGGTGCATGTGGCCCGACCCATACATCTCTAGTTTTTTTTTTTTTTTTTTTTTACACAAGGAGATAACATTAAAGGACACGTTCCAAGGCCTACTAACAAATTGTTGAATTGGTGAAAACAAAAAACAATTTCTTGAATCACCTTGTGCTCTCTAGTACATGAATAATGAATTAATTGGTAATTGGGGTGACATTAATTCTTATTGTTTTGAATTGCCTGTCACCAATGTTTCACCGCATTAAATAATGAATTGAATGAAAGAAAGAAAAAATATAACTGAATAATTTAAATTAGAAAAAATCACATTTGGAAATTTTCAAAGTATATTGATTAAAGCATTATACCACTAAATGTTGTTATATAAAAAAGAAATTAATTAAAATGTATTAATAGAATAATTTTTTTTATTATAATTTAATCTTAGATTGTTTTGTATTTTTTTACTTATAATTACATATATCTTTCTTAGAAGGTTATTATATTGAAGCCGTGTAAAATTATTATGAACATCCTCTAGAACATTTTATACAATTATATGCTTTTTTTACATCCACAATTATAAGTTTTGAAGTAAAATTTGAAATGCCTTTTTATGATTTTTTTTAGTATTTTTATAATATTTTTTTTAAAATTAATACTTTTTGCTACGAATATTTCTAATTTGATTGACAATAAAAAAATTGTTAGACTCGCAGTGATTTATTCTTGTTGTTTCTCCACTCTCACTTTCTTCTTCTTCCATTCACCCTTTTATTGTTGAAATCTTTGTGTTGAACCATTTTCGCTGTGGATTGTCTCAAGGTGCTTGGTAGAGGAGTACAAGAAAGCTTGAAGCCCTAATTGGCCTTCATTGTCATCCTCCCTCATTTTTCTTCTTCCTCGGAGCTCGGAGTTGCCATTTTCGTTCCTCATTCTCCTTTTTCTTTCTCTTTAACTTGGAGCTTGGATTTTCAGTCCGATAAGAGATAATGGAAGCTAGATGGTTTAAATCTTGAGTAGAGTTGCTGAATGTGGAGAGTGTTGTTGGTTGCATGTTGATGAATGAAAGGGATGAGGTTGAAGTTGTGGGTTTTGAGTGTTGGGAAGTATGAGATGATCTAAGTTGAGTTCTTGTTGCATGTTGCTTTTAAGATAATTTTTGTGTTGCATATTGTTGGTAGTGTTGTGTGTTTGCATTTAGCTGTGTTGGATTCTCTTGATTGTTGATGTTTTGATGAAAATTTGGTGAATGGAAGGTAAGATCGAAGGTGAAATCCATGAAAATGCAGAAAATTCCGAGATCCGTAGCCATGGTTGTGGTTCATGGCCATAGCCATGGGCTAAGAATGAAGTGACAAAGACTCGTAGCCATGGTCGTGGTTCATGGCTAAAGCCATGGGGTAAAAATGAAATAGCAGAGACCCGTAGCCATGGTCGTGGTTCATGGCCATGGTAAAAAAAGATGAAATGGTAGAGATCCATAGTTATGGCTGTCGTAGTTGTGGGAGGAAACTGAGCTGACAAAAATCCAACGCTAAAGCACTGCAGCGGTGAGGGTAGATGACCGAATTTGGTCTTGGAGTCTTCATGAAAATTGTAGAAAATCTTCTTATCTCTCATATGAGATAAGAATGAGAGATTGGAGTAGTAGAACTCCCTATGGGTTGTTTTATGTGAAGATTATTAATGTAGGAATAATTGATTTTGATAAATTGCATGTGATACATGTTGTATGATGAGTGATATTGGTGAACATGAATAAAATGTTTGTGTCTATTGCATGTTGTGTGTTATAGGATGATGATGATGAACATTGGTATTCATTATATGAATGATATGCTATGTTTGAATTATTTATGGAGCATTGATATGCTATTATTGTATGAATTATTAAGCATTGGTATATGTTATTCTTGGTTGAGATGTTAAGCATTGGTATGTTATACATGATTGATGTTATTGATCTCTATATGCATTGACTGGATGTGATGTATATAGTGGATGTATGGTAAGGTGCAGATGTTGAGAATGCGGTGTGATAATATAACATGATTGCTAACTTAGGATTTGAGGAGAGAAAATTATTTTGAAAACCGAAGATCTCACATGAGGTATCTTAGAGTGGTGCTTGAGTATGCCACTATTTGGAAAACCCTCCTTGAGTATGTGTGTCTCTTGGAGTAGATTTTGAGGTGTGCTGAATCTCCTCCAAATTTTTAGTTAGTGGTTGAGTAAGGTAGGAGGTCGAGGGCTACAACCCTTAACCAAGTATCTGAAAAGGTTGTGTGGTTCCTTGAGGATAATCAGTGGGCGAATTCCATACGTGACTTGGTAATGCATGTCAAGGTTGTGGTAAGCTTATACCCAGTTGTACTACTCTTGACGGTGAAACCAAACTTTCATAGTGTAAGTAATAAGACTCGAGAAACTAGAGGAGGGATTGGTATCCTATTTTACTATGATCGAGCCGGTGCTTCGGATGTGAAAATGATTGTGTTGTTCGATAGGGTGGAAATCACTTAGACTGCTCATGTTGTTAGGAGATCTCTGTAGGTGAATGCGTGATAATGCATTGTTTGATGTGTTTGCATATGATGTACGTTAAGGTGTGTTCATGTGCATTTGATGTCTTTTGGGACATGATTGGGTGAGGTATATGCTTACTTAGGATGTGATTAGTTTTCATATATGATATCTAGTGTATTGTTGTATATTATAGACTTGTTTCTATATGTATATGTTTTTGAACTTTAACTTACCCTTTCTATATCCATGATGGTTTGGATTGTGATGATTATACATTGTATGAGAGCAGATTAGGACTAGGCTTGAGGATCTGATGCACGCAGGTGTTGTGACTTTTTGATACTACTAATGTACCTTGTATAAGTGTGCTTGACTGACATTAGGATGTAAGATTATTTTGGAATGACTATATATATATCCTATTTATATTAGTTTGACTATTTTATTTATATACTCATGTTAAATATATATATGATATATTTCTTCCATTAATCATGTACATTTTAGTAACTTAGCTTTAGTTGCTAGTAATAGTAATTTCACATAGTGTGACGACTATGGTGGGTCGTTACAAAAATTTCATCAACAACAATTAAAAATCAAACTCTTAAAAAAATAGTTTCTTAAAATTTAAGCTATAGTATTTTTAAGGAGAAATTCAATAATCTAAAGCTTATTATAGTTATTCTTAAGAAAGTGAATTAATAGTCTAATTCAATCTTATAAAATTAATTTGTAAAGTGATGATTGTTCTCTACTTATATACATTTTTTTAGTTATCACTAGTCGATGTGAGATTTCTAATAGTTAAATTTGATACTCCTCTTTATTTTTTATATTACTTTGATCTCTCATTCTATATATTTTTATAAGAAATTAGGTTAGATATATGTGGATGCAATATATAATATAAGAGAATTTTGTGTTTAATTTACATAGAGAGGCAGATTGAGTAAAATTTTATTATAGTTCATGATATATATATATATATAGTTTTTCTTAATTTTTATTATTTAAATTGATGCTTCTATAAATTTTGTTATTTGAATATAAGTTATTGTATGTCTTTTATATTTATTTGACAATCATACATGATCAAGCTAGAGTAAAATACAAGGTTGAGAGCTGAAATCTCTCACTAGATACTAAATGGGTGTAATATTTGAAGGGTAGTTGGCAGACTAATCTAATAGATGACTTAGTTATACTAGCTAATTGCGTCATAAGCTCACATCCAAGTTATTCTACCCTAAAAAGAATACTAGACTTCTTACTTAGTTTAACTGACAAATCCAAGAAATCATGTGTTGTAGATTTTTACCCAAATTGATTGTGGATTTGATCTAGCTAGATTGAAAAGATTAGTTGTAGGTTCGATAGGGTCAAGACATTTACATTACACACATATGTTGTAGGAAATCTCTTAATTGAAATATGTAACAAAAATGAATGATATTTATGTTTTATATAATTTTTTTATTAGTAGCATTTTTTTAGAGAATTTTCAAAATCTATTGTTTTTAAACATTTTTTTAAAATTTATTGGCAAAAATAACATATCAT
This sequence comes from Cajanus cajan, assembly GCF_000230855.2. Lineage (NCBI taxonomy): Eukaryota > Viridiplantae > Streptophyta > Magnoliopsida > Fabales > Fabaceae > Cajanus > Cajanus cajan. Next base: position 28,609,882 of record NC_138527.1, on the reverse strand, counting down.
TTTTAATTTAAAATTCATTTTAATATTAGTTTAAAATAAATTATAAATAATAATCATATTTATACAAATTAAAATAATTCTCTTGAACCACAGTGTTTTTTTTAAAATATTTTTAAATAAGAGTATTTTTAGTTATTTTTTAGAGATAACATTTTTAGAAAATTTTCTTAAACTTCAATTTATCATTTTTAATTTTATTTTTAATCTAAATTTTAATATTTTAAAAATAAATTATTGATATTTAAAAATATTTTTACATCACTGAATAAATTAATAGTCAATATTTATTTATTATAAATTTCAAATTTTAATTATAACACAATATAATGCGAAAATATCGATTTCTTTATTTATAATTTTTATTATATGAAATAGGAATTTATCATGCATATTACACCAACTAAGGAGTTTTTTACTCAAATAATACTATTTTAAAAAATATTTACCCAAATAGCAAGTGTGCAAATTTATTTTTCAGATTAGCACTATTTACTGTTCATGTTCCAGAACGGGCCGTTCTGATTCCAAAACGAGCCGTTACAGATTAAAAAATAACACATGACGAATGAATCAGAACGGGCCGTCCGGATTCAAAAAATGCACATAAAAAGTAGAACCAGAACGGGCCGTTCTGAATCCAGAACGGGCCGTTCTGGCCTACAGATTCAGGTTTTTTTTTTCTTTTTTTTTCGATTTTCACTTATCAAATACCAAAACTCAAAGACTACCATCAAGTGATTAAATTTATTGAATATTAACATTGTAAATATAACTAAATAAATTTATTAAAATTGAATACAACAATAAAGATCAATGGTGGCGTGACTAGGAGTGTGACAATAGGAACAATTTTTTACACGATTATGTTATTCTCTAATGTCCATCTCTGTTCTAATCCTGCTGGACTTTGGCCGACCCTTGAAAGTTCTTTTGCGTTCTAGATTTGGCCACAAAGTTGGAAGAAACGCAACATCTGAGAGAAGTTTGACCCGCTGAGAAATTTACAATAAGACTAAATGAAATATGGTATGATTGCAGCATGTATTAGAAATGATACCTTGGGACGGATGTAAAGCTAAACAAATTGCTTCTGCCCCAAGAACAGAGCATTGTGTTGGTTGTAAGAGGTGTGAATCCACTTGTCCGACGGATTTCTTAAGTGTTAGAGTTTATTTATGGCATGAAACAACGCGAAGCATGGGTCTAGCTTATTGATACGTCTCAAAAAGAACCACACACAAGTACGTTTTTTTACCGGCAAAAGCCCGCGCTCAAAAAAAAGAAATTCTTTTTTTTGAGCGCGGGTTTTTCTAGTCTAAGTATATTTTATTTTTATCACGAATTATTTTCCTTGGTTAACAATAGTTGTAGTTTTGCCAATAGTCGGGGGTTCCTTAATTTTCTTATTTCCTCATAAAGGAAATAAGGTAATTAAGTGGTATACTATTTGTATATGTTTAATCGATCTCCTTCTAATAGCCTATGCATTTTGTTATCATTTCGAATTGGATGATCCATTAATCCAATTGACAGAAAATTATAAATGGATCCATTTTTTTGACTTTTACTGGAGATTAGGAATAGATGGACTTTCTATAGGACCTGTTTTATTGACGGGATTTATCACTACTTTAGCTACGTTAGCGGCTCAGCCAGTTACTCGAGAATCAAAATTATTCTATTTCCTAATGTTAGCAATGTATAGTGGTCAAATAGGAACATTTTCTTCTCAAGACATTTTACTTTTTTTCATCATGTGGGAATTAGAATTAATTCCCGTTTATCTACTTTTATCTATGTGGGGTGGCAAAAAACGTTTGTATTCCGCTACAAAGTTTATTTTGTACACTGCAGGAACTATCCCTTACTCGCATGACTCGCTGAGAGATTTACAATAAGGTTAAATGTAATGTGGTGTGATTGCGACAAGTTTCAAAATAGAACGATCCGTTCTGGTTCCACTTTTTATGTGCATTTTTTGAATAACGGCCCGTTCTGATCCATTCGTCATGTGTTATTTTTCAATCTAGAACGGCCCGTTCTGGAACATGAACAATAAAAAGTGCTAGTTAAAGAAATAAATTTGCACGGTTACTATTTGGATAAATATTTTTTAAAATAGTATTATTTGAATAAAAAACTCCCAAACTAAGAGTTCGAAGTAAATTTCTTCGAATATACCAAACATCATAGTTTTTATAATTTAAAAAAATTACACCATAAATAAAAATACTTAAAAAAGGAACATTATATTTTTTGGCACCTATGTTTTATCACACTCTTTATTATATATTACATTTATTAAAAATGACATAATTATTCATAATATAAGATAAGAGATCCACGGAAATTTGTTATTTCTAACCTATTTCAGCCAATAAAAAAAATTCAAAAGACTGCATGTGTATTCTTAACATTTTTTTTCATGTTATTAGATATATATCTTATGTTAATCGTTAAAATACGTTTTTTTTTGCTCATTGATATTTTCATTCAATGTGTTATGATTTGTGGGATGTTTCCAAACCAAAACCGAAACCGTTAAATTTCAAATTCTCAGTACTAAATTAGTTAATTATTTTTATATTAATTATTAATTATTAACTATCATTATAGTACTCATAATCTCATATAACATGAAGAAAGGTTCATTCCTTTAAAACCTTGCCAGCTGCCCCACTTCTGATTTTTGATTCCTCGGAGACTCCCATTAGGGTTGTTTCCTTTTTTATTATTTTATTTTATTTTTATATATTTATTTGTTGTCCTCTTCTCAGTTACCACCTTGTCTCTATGTCTCATCACTTCAGTCCATTTTTCTATCTCAAGTAGACAAAAAGGAGCACAGTACAAAAATTGTACTTCCTTGTTTTCCTGGCAACTGTGTAAGTTCTATTACAACTATCAACTATGTATCCCCTTGAGTTTTTCTGTAATTTTTTCTGCTGTCACTTTCATTTCATCAAATGTCTGCCATTTTATTTATTTTTTTATTTGGTCCCCACATGCATTTTTTCACTGCTTTGCATGACTAAGCTAATTTTATGGTTATGGAAGTAGATTAACTGATGCTAAAATCCACTGTGCTATGCTTACTGCTACTTTTGACACTGTGTAGCAAGGTTTTAAATTGTTGTCGTGGTTTTTGTTTTTGATGCAATCCTTGATATAGTGGGAAATTGCGGATAAATGTGACCCAAAAATATGTTGTGGCCAAAGTTGTGATCTTTAAAACCTTGCTATGTGGCATGTGGATTTTGGAAAAAGTTTGATTGCATGAAAAAACTTCTTTGGGTGCTGCTTGCTTGCTTTTGTCTTTGACTTGTGGTTATAAAGATTGAAACTTTTATAGAATATCAGTATTTAAGTACTTGAAGGAGTTCTATTATTTTATTTTTGTGCACTGCATGCACTCATTTTCGGTTCCATTATGCTGTTTTTCTTTGGATTCACCAGGGTTCGGCCCCACGTGAGCTTTGACCAAGTCGGTGTCTGGTTCAGTGAAACAATGAGTCATGCTTGCTAGATGCTTATGAATGCATGCACAAAGTAACACCTGCATGCACTTCAAAGGACTTGAATGGTGTTTTACCTTTTTACTTTTGGCCGAACGCTATGTGATTCAACTTAACAACAAAACTGGGTTTATTTATGTGTTAGATAGATAAGGAGTGTATTGCTTATGAGGTTAGAAGAACTAACATTGATTATTTAATCTTATATTAATGGTCAGGATTGACTTCCTCACCTTTCACTTGATATATGTGTGTATACTCATTGTTTGATATATATTTTCGAGTAGTTGTTGATATATCTCTGTGTGTACTTTTTGTTTGATATATATGTGTGAGTTATTGGAAAAATCAGTGTCAAATGGAGCTTTCTTTGTTTGTTTTTGGATTTCTTTTGCTTGTCTTTAGGAAGCCTTTCTTGTTTGGTGTAGAAATACATGATTGCAAGATATAGTGCTTCTGTGTTTTCCGTTACTGATCAAATCATTGGAAGATGACAATTATTCAAAATGAACAACTTAAACATGGTCCACAAGAAAAGTGGTTTAAGAATTTTCATGACAACTTTGATCTGAACGTGACTGCTCAAGAGATGGAGCAGCAGCCTCATTTGCAGTGGGAATTATTAGAAAATCACTATAGCCAATATAGTGAAATGTCTGGAAAGATGGAGAAGCACAGAGATAACATTAGTTTGGAAGACCAACAACAAGGAAGTCAGGTACCTAGGACAAAGGCTTTTAAGAGGTGTGTTGGTGACCTGTTGATTCTTGCACAATCTGCTGAGATAGTAGCACAATCTGAATATAATGTGGCTGGGGTGCATTCAAATAACCAAGAAAATACAGGTGAGTACTGTAAATCTAAAAGTTTGGAATTCATTATGATTGACTTCATCTAAGGTATGTTTGGGAGTGGTGGGGGTTTGGAGGGAAAGGAAGGAGAGGGCTATTTTATTTAATTATTTTCCTTTTAAATTAGGAAAGTTATATAATGTTTATATATATATATATATATATATATATATATAAAAGATCAGATCATTAAGTTTATGTTAATATCTCATTATATTTCTTTTACTATGAAGAATTATTAAATTAGAGAATATTTATTAGAAATAAAAAAAAATTGTCCTCTATTTCCTTTGCTTACAAAACCCAACCCCAAACAATGCTTTAGTATTTGCTAATGTTGTGTCCTTTTTCTTCAATTCAGACTTACACAGCGACCTGGTTGATCAAATGCCACAAAAATGTCCTAGCAATATAAATGTGGATGGTTAGTGATGGTACCTTTATTCAATTTTCTCATGCCTTTATGTGCATATTTAGAATACCATTGTGAGAAGAATTTGATAGCTGTTTCTGTGTTGCTTCTTTTATAGATCAGGAATGCTCTCAAGAGCTACTTGATAAATTATCAGCAGTTTCTCATGTAAGTAGTCAATGGTGTGTTTTTTGTTATGTAGTTACCAGAACCCGCTTAACCAAAATTCGGAAGCAAGCTAGATGTAAACATCTTGTATTGGACCAAGAGAGGGCTGAGGAAAGCCCCTTCAAACATTCACAAGGAAAAACAACCCGCCTGAACCAAATAAAGCATCAAGCTCGTTGCAAAAGTAAGAATGATTTGTCACCTCAAATGATAAGCAGACTCAAAGATGAGCAGCCAAAAGGTAGAATACTTCGACTAAGCCAGATGAAACATCAAGCTCGGTTCAAATTTAATTCAACAGTGAAAGATGGGACTGAGGCACAAATAGATGAGAGTCTGCCTCACAACAGCATTAAAGGTGAATAATGAGGAAATTAATAATGTGAAGAGATGGGTAATTCTTGAACTTGGCACTATTTGGATATGTTGAATACTTATATTCATTAACTAGATGTACTTAAACAGTTTAGTTTCTATGGAATAAACTTGAGAAAACTAGTCGGAGAGCTTATTTTTACTTCAAATTAACCGAGTTGGAGCTGAGAGTAAGCATGTTTTGATTGTTTTCCTTAACATTTGTATTGGTGCTGTTTGCCAACCTGTGATTAACTGCTTGCTATCATTGTTATAGATAATGAAAAAGTGATTGCAAGGCAATTTGTGAAGAAAAATATTTGTCAAGGGGGTAAGGCTATTCTGTTCATAAATATCATTAATATATTCATCCTATTACTCCTGATACTTGACTGTTTGTTCTGTCATTGTTACTCAATAGAGGAGGCATAGGTTTATGCTACATATTATGTATTATAGTTAATGGATAGTTTTCTTCAGTCATGGAATTCCTCAATGGAAGCACATGGTGATTTTTTTTTTCAGTTGACAGTTTCTTAAACTAGCAATGACAGATTATCTATACATGAAAGTGCCAGCTTATGTTCTTTGGTAAAAATAAACTGCACGATTTCTTAAAATTGTACTGCACAAGTTGGTTTCAAATTAATATATAATGTGCACTTATTAGTTATTACTTTTTCGAGGAGCTTTATTTTGGAGTTGGTAAATAGATTGAAGTAGCTTTTGGAATATGTCAAAACTACACCCAACCTAATGCTGATAGGATTGTTATGTTACTGTAATGATAAACATCTTTATATTTCAATATAGTGATTGATATTGACTTTCATGCTATTTGTATTTATCTTCCAGATTCCAATCCTTCTGTTGAAGGTGTACCTGCACATAACTTTTACAGAGGAGCCAGTCAATCATCTATTGGTATGTTTCATAGTTTCTATATATTGTACATGTCATATTGAAAAAAAGTTAAAAATCCTTAAAATTCTGGTTTTAAATGAATTTCATTATATAGAAATTAGGCTAAGAATTGGTAGGCCTATGTTCTTACCTAATATAGAAAAGTAAGCTATAATCAATTCCTATTTTACTTTAACTTCCATAGAATTTGTACGGCAGTCTTATTGTACTAGTCATTGTCTTATGTAAAATACTAGGTAATGAACATCTGTACGTTTCTAATTCTTAACTATAGTGTAACTATTATATGGATTGTAAGATAGACATTTTATGGGGTATTTAGCACAAATAATATTTGTTAGACTACAATCAATAAATGATCCTTCATCAATTTGCTTCAGTAAGGTGGGATATTGAAAATCTTAAGGAACATCAACGTACTGCAAGGCGGTTAAGAGCATTGAAGACTAAAAAACTGAGGCAACAGTCAAGGAAAGAGTGTGAAAGAAATTATTCCAGTGCGAGATTGCATGCAATGAGGGCAAGCCTGACTGGGTTAACAGGTATGACCAATTCACAATAGTTGGTAAATAGTGCTACATTGCTGAAATATATTGATCTACTTTCATGTTCACATGCGCCACCTTAAAACTGCTGGATGTATTGTGTTAAGATCTACTTGCAAGGTAAGAGACTTGAGTCCTGCACTAGTATAGGATTCTGGTATGAGGTTTATAAGGCTGCAAGGTAAGAAAGAGACTTGAGTCCTGCACTGAAAGTATAGGATTCTGGTATGAGGTTTATAAGGCCTTGGGCCCTCCGACTACAATGGTTAGATTTTGTGGTATGGTTCTCCCAAAGTTCTTATCAATTGGTATCAGAGTTTTTTTACAGAGTTTGTCAACTGCAAACAAGTATTGCACCAGCCTGCATGGGCACTCTAACTGGAATGTGGTGAGATGTTAGGATCCAATCATAAGGTATGAGATTCTAATGTGGGGTTTATAAGGCCTTGGACTCTCTAATTACAATGGTTTTAGATTTTGTGGTGTGGTTCTCCAAGGTTCTTATCTTATATAAAGTCAGGAGCAAATTTTGGCAGAGAAACTTCAATGATATCCTAGATCCTATGAATCATTGGCAGAACAATCTACTTTCATTCATCAGATTACCTAACAAAATATTCCAGCAATGTGATGCAAATATGGAGTGGATGTTGTATATAAACCGATGGCAGCTAAAGGAATATCACAGGGTTGTTGCACGCCAGCATAGAGCAGAGCATATGGAATAGAAGAGGGCATTGAAGATTTGAAGGTTAAGAAGAAAAAAATTCCTTCACTAGGTAAGACAGCTCCTATGATAGAGTTGTGTCAGGTACCATTTGAACAGGATAAGAATTTTCAGCAGTTACGAGATTGTTTGTTCTGTGAAGTGTGAAGGTTGAACTTAAGAGATTGTGATATATTTTTTCAATTCACGTTGATCTATGTGATAAATGTTATTCTTGTGAAGCAATTAGATGTCCATGCTGATGCTGGTTGGCTGGTTCAGATGCAGTTGATGGTCTTCATGTCCTTATTGGCAAATCGCACATGCATTTTTTATATTATGATGATGAGTTTAATATATGGGCAACAAAATATTTTTATTTTAAATAGAAGTACAAATTATGCATTCATTGATCAGTCTCAAATTCATATGTATCTGACACCTTTTATGTATATTACTAGCAAACTTGGAAGCTCAAAAGGAATTTATGCCTGTGAAAAGATTACGCCTAACTCAATTGAGACACGAAGCTCGTTTAGGGAATCGCTATTCTGCTATGCAAGGACTGCCTGGAAAATATAGGTATATTTTACCCCTTTTAATTTTAAGATTTGTTTTAGACCTAATATATTGAGTTGGCCCTAATCATGAATTTCATGGGATTAGTCAAATGGAACAAGACAAGGTCTTATATTGAAGAGGTTGTAGGTTTAGGTCCTTTGTCTCACTGTGATAAATGTAAGTAATCCATCTATTTGAGCCTAAATACTTTGCTTTGAATTGGGACACCAACTCCTTTCCTTAAAATTTCTTGGAAAAAAAAGAAGAAAAAACATATAGCAAACTTTTTTTTTCTTAAATTTCTCACGTTGTTTATATATTAACTGTAAAACTCTTGCTACGAATGAACATTCTGAATGTAGGCCTTGTTGATTTTGCATGAGTTAGTCAATGCTTTTCCATTTCCCTGCCATATATCAAGCTTTGATGGGAGATCAACGTTTTGTTTTTTGTTTTCTTGTGCAGATGAGATTTGGTAGTAAGCATTTTAAAGGGCTAGGATGTATACAGAACGAGTCCTACAAGGCTGATATGGAAAATTTATGTTGCCATATGTAATACTTTTTTGATGAACATATCTATGTACACCCAATGAGGCCATGACACGCGACAAACTTTTTATTGGCTTTATTCGGTAGAAACCTTGATTAGCTCATATGAATCACAAAAGGATTGCTTCTAACTTGTGTTATCTTGTCTTTACTGTTATCTATATTTGAAATCAAAACAATTTTATATTATATCATTATTTTCTATAAAATATTTTTTTTGTTAAAATGTTTTAATTAATTTTTTTATCAGATCAAGTGTTTTAATATTTTAAAATAGAAAAAAGAAATAAAAAAAAAACACCAAGGATAACACTAATTTATTATATTTATAATTTTTTTTCTTATCTCTCCCTTAGTTTCTATATCCAAATTCATCATCGGCTGTATATTAAATACGAATGTCATCTTATTCAAACAATATTTATTTATATATATATATTTTATTATGAATTTTAGTTGTATATAATAATTAACAAGTACATTACACATGATAAAATGAAATTAATTATTCGTTAATTAAAAATGTCATTTTAGTTTATATACATTATTTTATTTTTAGTTTTTATTATTTATTATCATATAGAATAAAAAATAAAGTGTTTAAGATTGTAAAAGCTATATATATATGAATAAAAATAGAATATTTATTTAATAGAGAAAGGATGGAAGGTAATTAATGTGGAAATTATTCCCCCAAAAAAGGAAAGATAGATTGGGTGAAAGCGAGTCGTAACCCGAACCGAATGTGGTGGTGATGGTGGTTGAAACAATTTTGACACCACTCAACCATTCAACCTTTGCCACAATCGCATTCCTCTCTCTATATTCTCGCTAGAGAGAGAACATCGCCGCCGCCGCCACCCTTCCGGCGATGACATACCACCGCCTCCCCTCATTCCTACGCCGTTGATGCGCCGATCCAACGCCCGCACTCGCGTCAATCGCAACAACAACAGCCAAATGGATCCGATCAAAATCCGCTCCACCAACCTCTTCGCCCGGAACCCTAAGCCCTCTTCTTCGCGCTCTCTCCTCATCTTCCTCCCCCTCGCTCTCTCCCTTCTTCTCATTCTCTCCTACTACGCGTTCTCCTCCTCCTCGCTCCGCGCCGCTTTCCGCTACCGGATAATCGTCGACGGCGGGAGCACGGGCACGCGCGTCCACGTGTTCAAGTACCGGTCGGACCGGGAGCTGGAGTTCGGGGAGGAGGGGCTGGCGTCGATGCGGGTCAACCCCGGGCTGTCGGCGTTCGCGGAGGATCCTGGTGGCGCCGGCGGGTCGGTGGCGGAGCTGGTGGAGTTCGGGAAGAGGCGGATCCCGAGGGCGAGTTGGGGGGAGACGGAGATTCGCTTGATGGCCACGGCGGGGCTGAGGATGCTCGACGCGGAGGTGCAGGAGAGGATTCTGGAGTCGTGTAGGAAGGTGCTGCGTTCCTCTGGGTTCAAGTTTAGGGACGAGTGGGCTTCGGTTATCACAGGTTTTGCTTCAGCTCTGTTTGTGTGTGTGTGTGTGTTTTGCAGGTTTTTTTTTTTTTTTTAATGGATCGGGGGCTTGTTTTTAGTGTGGCTGGTGAGGACCTGGATAACGAATGGGATTTGTGCAGGAAGTGTTGGGAATGACTCTGTGTGTTTTTTGTTGTTGTTGTTGTTGTTGTTTGTGAAATTGTTGGCATTGGGGAATGGAGAGAAGAAATTGTTGTGATTGATTGTGAGGAAATGGGGAGTGCGAATTGTTTCTCCTGTCGAGAAGGTTTTTACTTGGCTGACAGAGGTTTTACTCTGAATAGAGTAAAAGGGTAGACTGTGATGTTTTTGTCTGGAGTTCAATTGGTGTTTGTTGTTAATTTAATTGGAATGATGGGTGATTGAGTGGGATGTTGATGGAACTTTGCGTGTGGGATCTTTGTTGAGGGAATGACTGTTTTGTTGGTGTCCGTGAGGGCGGGGTTTGATGACTTGAGGGGGAAAGGTTCTTGTGCTGTTTTTGTGTGTGCATTTTTTAAGCTCTTTAACTGCAACCACATGGATTAGTTGCAAGTGATGGGCATTGGGCATGCAAGTTAGGGGAATTTAGGGGTTTTATTGAGGTTCTGACAGTATTAGCTTGGTTTTTGTTATGATGTTGTAGCTTTATGATGAACTTCCCTTTGCGTTCATTATGGAATCTGAGAGTTATCAATGATGTTGGTTGTGAAGATAGAAGCAGGATGAAGTCATATTTTTTAGAGGGAAGAATGTGGAAGACTAAGATGGAGAATCTTGATACAGTAGTATTTTTTTTATTAAAATATTAAAGGAAAATTATTTGCATAAAATTGAGTGGTGAAAGGTCATGCTTTAGATGTCTCAAGGATTTACAATGTAGTGAGCCCAATTGTCACGTCATCTCTTTCACTCTTTTGCTTTTGCTTTTTTTTTTTTTTTTTTCCAAGCACAGTTGGGCTGGCAATCATGCCTAAGTTCTTGTTGTCAGCAAAATCACGATGTAAATCTGATGTTTCTTTTGTTTTTCTCCATCTCCTTAATTGTGTAATACTTTGTTATTTTTAGAACCACCACAATGTCAGGATATTTTTGTTGGCTTCATTGCTTATTATGCTATTGTTGTGGATGTAAAGGTTCTGATGAAGGAGTGTATGCTTGGGTTGTTGCTAATTATGCACTTGGCACTCTTGGAGGTGATCCTTTGGATACAACTGGGATTATTGAACTTGGTGGTGCTTCTGCTCAGGTACAACTTCATGTTTTCTGATTACTTGATGTTCTAAAATGTTATTTTGTTGAATCCGAATTATTTATAACGTAAAGTTGTCTATGATTTGACTGCAATTGATTAGTGAGTTTTACAGCTAGTGTTTTAGAAAGGTCCGCCTTTCTGCCTTGGTTCATACTGTTGGGAAACATGACAAATGGATTTCTACCTTATTTTAGGTGACCTTTGTATCAAGAGAAGCAATGCTGCCTTCATTCTCACGAACTGTTAAATTTGGGAATACAACTTACAACCTTTACAGCCACAGCTTTCTTCATTTTGGCCTGGTGATTGTTATCTCTCTCTGCTGTGTTCTTGGCTTGATAACATGTGTGTATCTATAATCTATCAAAGTTCTGCATTGTAAATCACAATTCACAAATGATGTTAAACTGAAAAAAAATGTGAAGTTCAAATTTTGGCACCTATGCTTGAGTTTGACATTCAATTTGGTCCCTTCACAAAAAATACCTACATTTCAGTCCCCTACATGGGAAGACCTTGTTGAATCAGTTTTCTACCACCCCCCCCCTTGAAAATTCTTGCTTTGTCTAGTGTTTTAATCACTTGAATGCCATGTAGCACAAATGTCTGAAAAGTCAGAGATTTTCCAAGTGTTATAATAATAGGGACTGATTATTAACATTTTTTTATGTATGGACCAAATTAAAAAGGGTTTATAGGGACCAAAACTTTAAATTAATAAAAAAATTATAACAAATGATATATTTGTCTCGGTGCTGTCAATTTTTTAGTGGGGATAGTGAGTGATCACCATTTTATTTCTTTAATTTCCTGCCCTTTTGACTGTTCCCTTTTAATTCAATGTGATTTTCTTTGCAAGTAACATGGCTGATCATGTGTTCTATACACTTAGAATGATACCAGTGTTTCTGGCTTCCTTGTTGCTATTCATTTTGCAGAATGCTGCTCATGATTCATGGAAAGAAGCACTTGTATCAGGAGAATTTAACTTAGGTAATTAAATGTGCTGGATTGGTGTACTGATTTCTTTATATTCTTGACTTGATTAATGATATCTTTGAACTTCATTACCATACAGTATGATGGTTGGCAGTGATCTTTACAGTTTTGAAGCATGAAATTCTTCCAAGGCATTTATACTAACAGTATCATTTTCTTTAATAATTAAAAAAATAACAGTATTATACATGCTATAAACATCTTTCAGAAACATGTTCTGTGCTGCTGGTTTGATCTTTAAATTATTTACAATATCTCTGTTTTTCTGTACAACTGATATTAGTTTAAGTTAATGATCAAGTTCATCCCAGTTAAAATATTTGGTCATCCAACTTGATTCTTCTTTCTTATTCAAATGAAGTGCATTTTTCAAAGTTTTTAGGGGTGAAAAATGTTATTTACTTTTGTAGAACTCTATTTTAAATTTTAATGCAATGATGTTCCACTTCCACCAATTCTATGTTCATGCCTGCATATTTTCTCATCACCATGTTTTTGCAATTCAAATCTCATATATGAATTACTTGCTTTATCATTGTTGAACACAGCAATTTTTTATTTTTTATTTGCATGTTAAAATGTTATGATCTTTATAGAAAAAAGAGCTATTTGGTGGCTAACTGGCTATATTTTTATACTCCTTTAGATGTGCTATGTGCCATGGATTTTTTTCCTTTTTTTAGTTTTCAAATGTTTCACTTGGATTTGGCAGCCTGCCTCCTTTTTCTCTGGTGTAACAACTATTTTCAGGCATAGAGCAGAATTGCATAATCTCTTCAGATGGTAAAATGGTTTTGTATTGATTCTTTACTCTCCTCAGTGCAGCTTCTCAATCTCTTCAAGAAGGGTTGCGGATTGATCCTTGTACTCCTGCAGGATACTCTTATAATGTTGAGTCATGGAAGTTTCCTCCTAGCTCAGAGAGTGCAAAAAAACAATATCAATCCACTGTTCAAACAAGGGGAAACTTTTCAGAGTGCAGATCTGTAGCACTTAAAATGCTACAAAAAGGGAAAGGTCATATTTATTACAATTTTGAATTGTTAGATTCTCTTTGAAATGAGATTTTATTCACTGTTGTTTTTGTATTAATGTTGGTTATTTCATTTTTTATTTATGCAGAATCATGTTCCTATCAGCATTGTGACATAGGATCAACTTTCATACCAAAGCTTCAGGGGAAATTTTTGGCCACAGAAAATTTCTTTTACACATCAAAGGTTCTTTTTATGCTTAATACATGTTTCTTTTATTGTGGTCTCTATAATTGTGCATTTTTTTTGGTGTCTTAAAGGGATGCATTAGAGAATGGAGCTAAGAATAATTTACTGTAATTCTATTATTTCTCGAATAGCTGCATGCAGCATGCTCAGTTCTAGTTTTCTTATTTTGATTATTGATTGAAACATCATTATCACGCTGATTTTTTATTCTTTGTTTGCATTAGTTTTTTGGATTGGGGCCTAGGTCCTATCTGTCCAATTTGATAAAGGCTGGGCAACAATTCTGTGGAGAGGATTGGTTAAGGATGAAGGGAAAATATGTATCCCATGATGAGGAAGATTTACTTCGGTATTGCTTCTCTTCAGCATACATTGTTTCTCTGCTTCATGACAGTCTTGGAATTGCTTTGGATGATGAGAGGTATTCCTGCTTGTTTTTCTTTTTAGGTATTTGAATATATAAAGGTTGATAATATCATTGGCATTGAACATTTAGTCCCATTCATAGCAAATCCCATTAATTTTCTGCAATTTGGTTAAGTGAAACCAAAATGCCCTTCTTGTTTGTAGCCATATACTGGTCTCCCTTGATGTGAATTATATTAGCTTCCATTTGTAAAATATTTTAAAATTTAAATTTCCCAATTTAACTACCCTTATTTTTCAAGTATGAGGAAAAGCCCTAGAGACCACTTTCTTTCTTGAATTTCCAATGAAAACCTCTTCCTACTCTCTCCTCCCCATCAAAACCCAACCATGGGGAAAATGATAAAAAGGTATAAAAGGCGATTCAACAAGCCCATGGAAAGCTGTAGAATGGGTTCAAGGCAATTGCTGGTGTGCTAAGCCTGGTTTGCAGGGAAGAGAAATTCAGGGTAGTTGTGTGGTCTGTCTGGAAGGGAGAGTGATGGGGCACCTTCCCTTTTTCTTTTGAAACTGGAGCTCAAGATTTACTGGTTTCTTTCCATGGATTGCAATGCAAGTGGATCAGGGCTGGATTGAGGTTGGTGATTGACCAAATGGGTTCTTTGTTGGGTGGAGGATGACTTTTCAATTCAGGGGCTAGGTGATTTATTAGCGTCAAATGCTAGTAGCCAATGCTGTGGGCACAGCCACCATCTCTCACTTCTTAATCCTAGTTGAAGACCATAATGAGGGGCTTATTGGCTTGATGGAAGTTGGAGTTATTTTGGGCTTGGCTCAATGAATGTTATTGTACAAGGGGATTGAGTCCAGTAATGATTTTCAGATTATGGTGTTTGGGTACTTTTAGAGTGGACAAATTAATAATTTTGGTCGAGGCTTGGTTGTTTACAGAGAAGGATGGTGCTCTGCTGGTTAAATTGGTGTTTATATGCTGTTTTGGTGGTTGAACAGGGAAGAGTCGGTGTTCAGGTTGTGTGTAGGCCTGTAGGCTAGATGGATGGAAGCTTCATAGTTTGGTGACTTGTGAATTGTGATAGTTCAGTGGTTTAACTCTGGGGCAGCAAGGGAAAAGGTTATAGGATGGGTAAGGAGTAGGGAAGTGGAACAAAAAGGAAAGGATAAGAAATGAGGAAACAAGCCTATTTTAAGGACAGAAAGGGTAGTTTAGTCACTTCATGTCATCTACATTAAAATGCAGAGTACGTTTGTGAACAAAGAGGGTATTGTGTTATATTTTTGAAACTTGGGAAGTGAGCAAGATTGTCAAAATTGAGGTCCTAAGTCAGATTGGAAGAGAAACACAACACTATTGTAACATTGATCATTATATCCTACTTGAAATGCACAATTATATTCAAAAATATTATATATATATATATATATAGATAGATAGAGGAGAGATCCGTTTACTCTAGGAGTAAGTCTACCTAGACTTACTCTGTTCAATAACCCATGTTCTACATCAAATTTCAACGATCGAACCGTTGAATTTAAGGTTCTTAATGCATAGATCAAATCTGCAAATTTTTAAAAAATTTGAAAACCATTTGATACTTCATTTCATTAATTCAAATCGACGGATAATCATAAAATCATTTTATATATTGATTTGAATTAATGAAACGAAGTATCAAATGGTTTTCAAATTTTTTAACAATTTGCAGATTTGATTTATGCATTAAGAACTTTAAATTCAACGGTTGGATCGCTGAAATTTGATGTAAAACATGAGTTATTGAACGGAGTAAGCCTAGGTAGAGTTACTCCTGGAGTAGACAGATCCCTCCTCATACATATATATATATATATACACACACACATACATAAAATAACAAAGAAGCAAAGTGACCTTAAAACTACAGCCAACATTTAGTCAATCTTCAATTAGAAATGCATAAAAAAGCCACAACTAATAAGGTTTAACTACCCAAGAGAAGGGAAACAAAATCAATTTTTACTACATACCGTCTGCTTTTAAGCCACACCTGGCAAAATGTAATTTGAGGGAACCACCACCACCAAACCTGCAAGCAACTAAAAGGAGAAATGAGTATTTGACTAAATGTGGAAACAACCAGCAAGGCATAACACCAACTGCCAGCCACAACTAAGTTTGAAGGAGATAAGAGCTCAACTGACTGCAGCTGCAAACAAGTTTGAACCAACCACCCAGAAATTGATGAACTGGTCGTCAATATGAACAACCCCCTCTCCCTGTTGTGGATTAAAAATGAACAAAAGCCACAGATTGAATCACAAAACAGAGATCATGTCAAAATGGATGAAAGCAAAATAGGGCTCCAAGTCCGGTGGGCTTTTGGTTTTTTTTTTTGTTTTTTTGGGAAAAATGACATCACCAATGCATGATGGGTATGTCCTATTCCACCAATCCCATGCCTAAACATGATGATCCCACACAAACTACCTAGATCTTGTTTTGGATATGATCAATATTATTGAGCATCACATAAGTTGAAGAATTGTGTGATCTCATGAGTATGGTTGTGATTTTGACTACCTTGGTAGCAAGTGTAATTTGCCCAAAATTCTTCAATGTTGTGTTCTATGATTCTATTGGGTGTATGTTGCCACATTTGACACCTCATAACTCCGTTACAATTAGATCTCCTCTGCTGTCATCAGATGCACCCATGGTTATATGTATATTGAAATAGAAATCACTGTTTCTCCAAGAGGGATAGATCTGCTCTGATGGCATTTTTCAATTTGGGTGCCTCTATTTTCCTGGGTTCAATTGGTAACTGTCTTTTCATTCATGTTTGTGTGCTTGCGGTTGCTCTTGTCCATTTCGAGTTGGAATTGCATATATGTTTTATAACTTAATGTTTCTTCATGTCAATGCATTTCTGTGTTTTTGGCTGAATCTTACTGACTGGAATTGCTGTTGGCCAGGATCAAGGTTGCTAATCAGGTGGGAAGTATTCCGCTTGATTGGGCTTTAGGAGCTTTTATTCTGCAAACAACAGCTGATGCCGATATACAGAACCATAACTGGATTTCCACCATTTACAGTGATGAATCACCTACTCTCCTCTCAATTATTGGAATTTTTATGATGTTGTTAACGGCATGGTCTATATCTAGGTGGAGGAAACCTCAGTTGAAGACAATTTATGATCTAGAAAAAGGACGATATATAATCACGCGTGTTGGTAGATAATGCTTGAAGTAGAGAAGATTGTGGTTCTTGGTTTCCATACGTGGAGGCACCATTGTGATAATGATGAAAAGTTTTATCCTTTCTAACTTGATGGCCACTTCATACTATTGAAGGCCATGCCAGCGAGGTCTCAAATTGTAAATCATTGGATTTTGGATGCAGTATGTGGAGTTGCGCTTGCTGAGGAACTAGTGTAGAGTAGCACGTTTCTTTGTGTTAGTGGAATCAAGAAATTGAATGTTATGCCACTCGCTTTACTGGATATAGATAACAGTAAGGCAAGAAGTGGAGCAGGTCAGCTTAGGAATTGCGAGGGGGAACTGGATGCTGCATCCAACAGAAGACACCTTGTTATGTCGCCTTTGTACCAAACACTGCGTAAAAAAAATTCTGTATTGATGTTTTCCAATTGCTACATACAAAGAAAGTTTTCTTCATATCATACTCGGAAGTTAGATTTGCAGAATGACTGCCGAGTTTGGAACTCTTATTTTGGATATAAATTAAGGACAATTAAAGCGAATTAGTGTGGTTAATGGTTGTCATTGTTCATGATTTTCTGGACTTAACTTCGAAGTTTAATAATTAGATTAGGTAAGATATTTTCTCATTAGTTTGTGCTGTAAGCAACAAATATGTTTCGTATAACGAGATACGCGTCATGATATACCCTACGATTGGCCGAAAATCAAAAAAATGGTTCACAAAAAATTCGAAAAAGTAACCATGTGAAACAAAACCAATCCGATTTAAAATGGGATCTCAACCACATGAGATCGACGCCATTCGAATAGCATTAGAAAATAGTTGATCCTGTTTGTTATCAATAGAATTGTTGATTAATTAATGGTTCATTTTGGTTGATTGGAGCTTTGCTGAAGTTTAACTGACAAAATGCAATTGTCCTTTTGCTCTAACATCTAATTTTTAAGGGGGCATTCTCCATAATATGCTTCACCCTTCATTGTTCTAACCGTAAACAGTACATCATAGGCTTGTTATCAACAAGTCCTATATTGCTGTTGTTCTATATGTTGTATTAAGAATTTACAACTTGCAAGGTCTATAAATTCAGTATGGTCCTACACTAGTTACACAAACAAAAATGAGGTTATATTTTTATTAATTCAAATTTAAATATTCCAGTTTTTTTTTTTAAAAAAAAGTTTCACAGGTATCTAGGCATCCGTACTGTTAGCCTCATAGGACACTAAAAAATGGACGTATCTAAGCATACAAAATACCTATACATCTAAGCATCCAGAATTTTAAGATTGACCAAATCTACTGTATGATTATTAAACACCTTTAGTGAGGATGCTAACATACACAGCATGAAGTTTTTGTGTTTTCTTTCTTCTATTTTTGTAAATGCTTAGTGTCAATATGTAGTCCTATATTGCTCGAGACTTTAGAGTAGCACTGGCACACGTGGCAGTGGACCTAGTCCAGCTTAAAATTTCTTCTCCGTTTCATTGTAAATCTTGTGGTACCTAGTCTTTCCTAATGTCATAAACAAGTTTTATTATGTTCCTTATTCTTAAAAAAAGTCTGTTAAGTAATTGAAGAAATAGTAACACACATTAACATGACGTATGGGACAAAAATTAAAAATAAGTACCAAACGGGCTTGAGGAAATTACACTTTTGCAACACCGAATAACAATTGACCACTTATATAATATCAATGCTATCAAAGTAAGCACTTATGCATGAAACGCAAGTTCGATTTAACAAACTATGTTCCTTACGGTAGTTAGACAAGAAATGTTGCATTTGCCTTTAGGCCTACAAGATAGGAATCAACTACTCCAATTTGATCATAGAATTTGTAGGAAACGAAGAGGCTATAATTGCATGGTACCTATAGTTTACTACAAAACACCAACCATTTCGTAGGTTAGTGCGATAAATTTTCAAAGAAACCCATTTTTGAATCAGATCATGCAAATAGAAGCTACATAACTCAGTGCAACACTTTATTACCACGTCCAATATTATTTCAAGGCACCATGTGTGTGAGTGTGAGTGCAACGTGTATATATAAGAGTTTCCTTGGTTCCAACATGCTTGAAATTCTAGAAACAACATCCTTAATTTTCCCACTATTGTTAGCTTCACAAAAGCATAGGCCATGTTGAATGTTGACGTAATTGGGAACAAAAAGAGGAAGAGGTGTGGGAGGGTTTTTAGGTTCAAAAACTTTGGTGAACCTGGATACCCCGTTATGTTTACGGGGCCATTTCGTGAGAACGTTAATGCATTACTTGAGTATGCGAATTTGGAGAGTAATTTAAGCATGGGAATGCCAATGTGGTCTTTTCAACTTGAAGTTCATCACCACCCACCTTTGCATATCTTATTGTTTGTGATTGAAGAGCCAATAGAAGCAGCACTCAATCGTCATTGCAAGCATTGTCAATACATTGGTAATGTTAATAAATATATGGTTTTGTATTGTAATTAATAGCATGAAGAATGCTAAAAATTAATTATTGATAACACATTTATGATATATTCTTTTAGTTTGAAGATTTAATGGCCAAATACTATAAAGAATTTTACATTATTGACCAGTAAAAAATTATCATTGATATAATTTTTAAAGTAAATTCGTAAAAGTTAACAAATTTATTGTAAATGATAATTGTGATCAAATGACATCGTAAAATTATATTACATTGATAATAAATATTTTTTTTCTTCCTTTGAAGATACTAATATCTATTGGCCGAAAACTAAAAAAAAAAAGTCTTAATTTCGATTTAATAAATATTTCATGATTATGTATTTTTGATAAATTTCCATTAATAATAAAGAGTACATACAAAACTCTATTTATTATTGACTGGAATTCTTGTAAAACTTATCAAATTAGAAGTAAATTTTAGTAAACAAAATTCAAAGAATGTGTTAGAAAAAAGTACTATAAGAGAATGTGTACCAACTTTTTCCTTAATAGCATTCATTCATGGTTAGAAACTAGTTACATGATGATATGTGTAACTTATTGATATGTTTATTTACATAAATGTATCATCTTAATTACTTCAATTTTTGTTGGATTTGAATTTAGCACAGGCTGGGGCAACCATTTCATTTGCAATAAGAAGTACCACTTCGTGTTGCCCTCAAAGGAGGCACTGGCAACCTGCAGGAGCTGTGAAGGATGCTGTGATGCAATTGCTACAATTAATAATGGTAAGTCAAAATTAATTGAATTACAGGGTCATATGCTGCATGGTGTTTTTCACTCTAATGGATTCGGGCATTTGCTATGTGTCAATGGATTGGAAATGGGTTCGAATTTGGCTGGGAACCAGATCATGGAGTTTTGGAACCGTTTGTGCTACGGATTGCAAGCAAGGTTAATCCACTTCCATCACTCTCTTTGTATGTGAAAGTTTTAATACAAATTTACTGTTGAAAAATTTTAATTAGTTCTTTAACTAAAAAAAACAAAAGTTTATAATAAAGCTTTTGATCTTTTACAATTTTTTTCGGTAACTAGGTCTTTATAATAAATAAAATTGTCACAAATGGCAATTTAAGACGGTCATAATTTTATAAATTAACTTCAAAGGTTCAATTACAAAACCTATATTGATATTATGGTGTAAGTATACCACAATTTTAACTATGAAAAACCAATAATTCTTCTTAATATCACTAGATTTTTTTTACGACTAAAGACTAGTTATGTAATTATAATTAGTTAAAACTACTTATAGTTTAAATTTGTATAACAATTCTTTAATTGGATCTCCATTGTCAACTTTAACATGTCATTGACATCCTATTCAATAGTATTGATGATATTTTCCTATTTTACTACTTTTATTACCAAAAACAAATCCTATTAATTCACATAGTGTTCTCTATTTGTGTATAATATGTAGCATTTACTTTACATATTTTTGTGTTTATTTATATGAAATAAAAAAAATATTAGTAACATTTCATAAATATTTTTAACTAAAATGTATTATATGAAATGAACGAGTCTTGTTTGTTTCTAATAAATTGTTTATAATTTTATAATTTTTAGTAAATTGTAATTAGTTATAATTTTCAAGATCAAGTCTTATTCTTTTTACCAAATTCTCATTTTATCAAGATTGATCATAACTTTCACTTTTTACGATCTATCTTTATATTAAAAGAAAGTGTTACAATCTATATTTAATACTGTTTTTTTTATTGGATTCTATAATTTCACATTTGTATTTTATTGTAACTGTTTTATGTTCTTTGTTCCTTTCTTCCAAGAAAAATAAATGAAGGAAAAACATTGGTATGCTAGTTATGTATTTGCCAAGTGACTAGGGTGTAATAATATGAATGGTAAAGAAAATATGTCAAATGAGTGTTACTTTTTATATCATAAAGACCAAATGAATCGATACTTTTTGAACAAAAATAATATAAACACTTGTGTAAAAAAAAGTGACATGCAAAGATTTAATTTAGTGAGACTAATGAATTTGTACTTTACATGATAGGAAAGTGAGTTTGAATGATATTTCACAAAAGAGAGGAATGGAACTAAGACTTGTGAATGGAATAGCATACAATGAGCCATGGTTCGGTCGTTGGGGTTACAAATTTGGTCGAGGGTGCTTTGGTGTGACTCAATCCATGTACCACAAGGCCATAGAGGCAATAAGAAGCATGCCATTATGCTTGATCATACATCACATTGGCAATTCCAACCATGACATCCCCATCATCTTCTCAAGGTACCAAACCCTTTCAGATCAGTCCCTAGTGACCCTTGGTGACCTATTTCATTACATGTTAGACCTCAAATCTCGCCTTCCTCGTGAAACATGCATTGGTTCCTATAACACAAGTTCCTTATTGCTTGAAACTAATTGTAGATGGTCCCCTAAAAGAATTGAGATGGCAACACGAGTCATTGTTGAGGCACTCAAAAGAACCGAATTTAGATGGGTTTCAAGGCAACAAGTTAGAGACACTGCTCGTGCATACATTGGTGACACGGGTTTGCTAGATTTTGTCTTGAAGTCACTAGGAAACCATGTTGTAGGAAACTATTTGGTTCGTCGAAGCTTGAACCCTGTCACAAAAGTCTTGGAATATTGCTTAGAAGATATTTCTAATGTGTACCCTTGCAATGAAGGCTTGGTCATGAGTAACAAAGTCAAGGACAAGTACAAGATCACAAGAGCTCAACTAATGAAGGACATGATTTTTTTGTACAAGTATATTCTCACAGAACCAAAACCAATGATGGGGTCAGAATTTCTCTCAGCTATATCATTGGCTGCTAGGATAATTCTTGATGCCAAGTTTTTCATTAAGGATTACTTTGGAGATGTTCCTTACCAATTTGAATTAGGCTCGGAAGGAAAACTCACCCTTTATTGTACAATTTTGTTGAGGGGTAATGAGTACCTAAACAAGGCCATTATGCCACCCCATGAATGTATCACACTGAAGAACAATGCTACTATCAATGACTTGAGGCTAGAAGTTGAGAGGAACTTCAGAGAAATCTATTGGGGGTTAAGGAATTTTGTGGTGGAATCAATTGGGAACTTGAATGCCAACAATGGGGTACAAATGGTTTTTGGGCTAATTGAAGTGGGTGGAAAAGTGGTGCTTGAGGGTTGGGATGGTGGCATTGGAATAAACATGATTGAGCAAATATGTGAAAGTGATCCAAACAATGGTACTGTGGAATGCATTTGTGGAACTATAGATGATGATGGTGAAAGGATGGTCTCTTGTGATATTTGTGAAATTTGGCAGCACACTAGATGTGTTCGAATTCCAAATGATGAAGAAATTCCCCATATTTTTTTGTGTATAAAGTGTGAACAAGAAATTGTTATGTTCCCTTCATTGCCATAAATGTTTAATGGTTGATCATTCACATGTTCTTTCTTCTGGGATTGAAACATGTCTTTCATAGTTTCAAGGATGCCTTTAAGGTTGAACAAGTATGAATTATTTTTTTAGTTACATTGATTTTGTGTAAATTTAATCCTTGCTTATAAAATTATTTCTTTCTATTTCAGTTTACGCACGATCATATTTAAAAAGAAAAATTCTTTTATTGTTGTACATTCCTACTTCTATCTTATTTCTTTTTTATTTTTGAGAAATGTTAACAATATTTTGTCAAACACTCTTTATTATTGACCCAAATGTATTAGAAATCACAAATTTTATAGGTTACATATTTCATTTATTGAGTCTTTATCATAATTTAGTGATGGGTTACCATTTTCATTTGTCAATGAAAGATGTATTTCCAAAGCCAAAATATCATGGATTGTTTACCTTCACAAAGTGGAAAATGAAATGGGTCACACCCAAAATACATTGCATTTGGATTGAAGTTTTTGAGCAAGTCACCAAGGCTGGTACTTGGGCTCATGGGCTTCACCAATGTTTCACTTTTCAGTCAAGCACTCTAACATAATAACATTATGATGACATCAATCAATAAAGGCTATTTATTTTATTTTATTGGGCCAAAATAATGACTATTAGACCCAATAATAAAAATTGCTAGGCAGAAAAAAAACATCAACAATGGGTAATGCTAATAAAAATAGATCTTGATGAAAAGAAAACAATCAGTCAGTACATAATAAATTACCAGAGTAATTTTACATCAAATATATGTCACTATTTTCACTACAAATAACTTGTATCAATGGAACAATAAACTGAATACATATTATCTAAGAATGTATTACTACAGTAAATTGTAGAGTTGAACTAATCAATGGGACAATGGAAAAGGTTGCAAATCTGAACCAGTAGCAGACAAAGAGATTCCTTATCTTCCCACATCTTTTTATTTTATGCACAAGTTTAATCATGCATGATTATGGATATTCTGAAAAACAAGGAAACATATATAATGGTTGCTATTAATTATTATTATGATTGTTATATATGGCAATGTCAGATATACCCTTGACCTTGACCCACCTCTCATATGCACCCATGATCTAATTTTTGTTGTTAAGGCTTCAACTTAACAAGTGCACGTGTCTTAAAGGATCCACATAAAACTAGTTGATGCATCACTAGTGTAATCTTCAGAACCAAATGCTATTAGCTCATACACTCACATTAATTAGGGTGGTTTTCATGATCATACAGGCCCCATTCTTCATCACAAAATTTTAACTGTATCATTAATATTTTAAATGAAGAAATCTCGAGAGAGACAAGTGGCAACAAAATAGAAAGCAATTATTGTCTCCTTCAACTGAAATGAACAAAAGAAAAAGAATAAAAAGATAATGAAATATTCTTCATGCCTTGGTTGGCTTTTTTTAATGCTATGGTGGAATTCATAAGCAACCATTTTTGAACTTGGGTTGTTGGGTGCCTACTGTTTTAAATTTGCCTTATTAATAGTGAAAGAAGGTTTCCAAAACAAAATTTTGACTTTATCATCCATTTTGGATCGTACTACCTACCCATCACCTACAACTCTATATATCACTGAGAAGTGTGGGCATAAAAATAAAGGGAGAAAAAGTTAGATGAGAAATAAAACATGGTGAAGGAAACTTATAAAAGTCATGGACATAAAGTTAGAAAATTGGAAAATAAATAATATATACACTCTACAATGTATAATTTTTTTATATTGACTTCTGATTATAAATTTTTGTGTGTGATAAATTTGTTGGTTTTTATAATACGTAGTATTATCAATTAAATCACGTGAGAGTTTTTTTTTTTTTTTTTATGAATAACAATGTAAAAGAAATTATATTGATAATATATATTTATTAAACTCAAATAATCTTCTTATTTTTCATGAAGCTGCTACATTTTATTTTATTTTTATTTTTATGGCAGCTTCTGTCTTCTCTTTATAATTAGAAATAGAGACTTAGGGTTTAGGGTTTAAATTGGTTATTAAACTCAAGCAACTTATAAATTGGCTATTAAACTCAAGCAACTTAAACGGGCCATTAAAGAGTTATTATGCAAATTACTGATATAAATAACTACATAAAGGTTACTTAATTATTAAAAAAAATACTTAATAAGGGTTATTGCGTGAGTATAGAGATCAATTAAGACTCATTAAAAATAAGTTTAGAATTTAAGTTAGTTTTTATTATTTGAGTAAAAAAATAGTTTAATATGATAAAAGAGACACGTTAAAAGAAACTTAAAATTTCAAATTGAATTAAATATTGTATGGAACATTTTGTTTTATTCATAGAAAAATTTAATAATAATAATAATAACAAAGTTTGAACTTAAACTTTATATATCATTTAAACTTTTATCATAAAACTGACTTTAGTAGTTGATATTGCATTGTAGATCCTAATATTTTGATAGGAAGGAATAAATACGGGAAAAATAGAATGAATGAAAATAGAAAATAAAATTAATAAAATAAATAATTATAGGTGAGAAATAAGTATTTGGTTTTAAAAAAATAGGAAAAAAATAAATAATTTTTATTTCATCAATTATATCAAAGGATTTAATCAATTAAAAAGAGGATTTCACATCTAAAAACAAATCATAATTGTTTATCAACCTTTGATAACAAAAGCATGTTCACTGTAGAATTTTCATGTAGATTTGCAGAGAAATAAAAAAAAATGTGTCTTACAGATTTTTTCTCATCTCTTATTTTCACAAAAGTATATATACACCATGTCCTATTTTCTTTCTATTTCTTAGATATCAATCTGATCCTTAGAGATGACAAGAAAATATATACACGAGTGTCGCTAATTAGTGTAAAAGGATATATGGGATCTTTTTCCCCAAAATTGGGATTTTTCCCCCAAAAATAGGTGAGATTTTTTAAATAAAAAATGAATAATTCTTTAAAAAGTATGAAAATGAATAAGTTTACGTGAAAATTGTATTTCAAAATATGATTTCTATTTTCTTACCTTCAAATTAGTCATATTAGTCACGATTTCTTTATATGACTTGTTTCTTTATTTTTGGTTAAATTGGTGATTTTTTTATGAACAAAAATTTTGGAACTATATATTCAATCACAATTATCAAATGGGCTTAAGAATTAATCACTTAAGTAGTAATTTTAATAAGTAGATTCAACTCATGAGATATAAATAAGGTTTTATATCATTAAAATAAATAATAAATGAAGATTTGTAAAGTACATACAAATGTCATTGGTTAAATGCCTTGTAGATAATGATAAAATAAAATAAAATTATGAGAATGAAAATTTAAAGTTCACAAAATATTACCATTATGAAATTGTGTTTGTAAATATTCATCAATATTCATCAATAGACGAGATATGATCCTTTATGTTGATATTAGTCAGAGAGAGATACTACATGTCTCTATTATTTAAAAATAAAATTAAATAATTATTGATTAATTAGGGATTTACAAAATGTACAAAAAATACAATTTAAATAAAAAATAGTGGAAGAGATATAATGAGATAAAATAGTTTGAAAGTTATTATAAGAAAAAATTATCTAGTACATCAAATTAGACTATTATCTTTATATATGTTATAAATAAATATATTCCTATTAAACAACAATTTATATTTAACCCCAAGCGTGTGGTTCAGCGGTAGTGGTTGATCCACACTTAAGCAAGGTCAGGGGTTCGAATCCTGCCTTGTGTATACAGCCACGTTAAATTTTGGGATACTCTCCAGACGAACAAAGAAAAAAACAACAATTTATATTTTAGAATTTTTAAAAAAATATTAATTTCAGCAAAAATTTTCAAAGAAAAAGAAAACCTATTTTAGAAAAAAAAAAGGCTATAGATGGCTAACGGGCAGAATCAAAAACAGAAAGAAACCGACGTTTATCTACCAAGATGATAAATGTATATTGATACATCAACTTCTATATATCATTTTATTTTATGTTTTCCAAACAAAGTTCATAGAAATAAACTGTACGGACAAAAAATCCCGTGTAGCAACTTTGATAGTCTATTATTGTGGATTTTTTTTTTCATCAACATGATTCCCACAGTCTTAAAATTGAGAATTTATAATTTATCAACACTCGCGAAATTTATCAATTAAAACGTGACTAATATTTATTATTTGAAAAGCATAAAAATAATATAAATAATCTTAAAAATATAAATCATTATACATTTTAATTTAAAACTCAAAAAATATATTTGACTAATATTAAGATATATTTAGGAATAAAAATGATTATTTTTAGGAACTTAAATGAAACAATTAAAATTTAAAAAGATTTGTTCAAAATTTTCTTATTTTTCAATAGGGGTGTTCATGAATCGGATTTTTGAAAAATCCAAACTTAACTGAACTAATCCGTTTTATAAAAGTAGATTAGTTAACCAATCTATTTATTTATAAAGTGGATCAGTTTGATTCTTTTAAAATATGGATCGATTTTTTTGAAATTGGATCGATTTAATGCGGTGTAGTTATCCATTTTTTACTCATGTATGAATTGATTTTTTGTTTAAAACCAAACCGAATCAAACCGATCCAATGGATCAGATAACTGAACCGATTTTGTAAAATGGATTGATTTAGATTTTTTTTCAAAATTGATCAAATTTTTCAATACAGATCGAATCGATTATGGATCGATTTGGATCAATTTAGATTTTTTGTACACCCTTAATTTTCATATGTTAAAATGTTGATGACATAAATTTTCAAGAATCCAAATAATATTTTACCTGATTATTGTTCTTATTTAATTTGAATATTCATCATGGGACCTTTTTATCATTAATCTCAATCTATTTTGAGTTTTTTTTTTTGAAGTAATGTTTTAGGCCAAGGTGATAAACTCTTTTGATATTGGGTTTAGTTTTCACAAATAAAAAAAAGGACAAATTGTATTTTTTTTCCTTATATTTTTTATCCACAATTTTTGTCAATCTATTTTGCAATAAAGACATTTAGTCCTTTATTTTTAAAAATATGACATTTTAGTTCTATCATTAATTTGATGTTTATTGATCATTAAATTTTGACGTTATTTGGTTATTTATCACCACTTAAGTGACGTAACATTTATTTATGTGACATCTAGGGATAAAAATGAAAAAATAACATATAAAAGATATCTGTTTATATCTATTTATACAAGTGATTGATATTTATTTTATTAATAAAAATCTAATTTGCATATTTTTATTTTTTATTTTTTAAATGTCATATTACTAAATGATACATCCCTTACGTATGAGTGAATATTAAAATTTAACAATTAGTACATGTCAATTTAATAGGGGGACTAAAATTTTTTATTTTTAAAATCAAAGAGATTAAATGTCTCTGTTTTAAAATAGAAGAACCATTATAAATAGGTGGTTTTGGTGTAGTCACAATGACATAAAAAATTTATTTTAAAAGTTATATAAACCCTAAATAGATTTCATGATCAAATGGCCAGAATGTTAATGAGAAGCGAGAATTCTCCCATATTATAGTTAAATAAAAACCCTTAATCAATTTGTAGAAAAAAAACTAAAATTTTATGGAAAAAAGAGAAGGATGTATAGAAAATATGTCGAAAAGCATGCAGGAATAAAAAAGAAGGATGAAGATTTTTTTGACTAAGTAGGTTCAATATTAAAACTAATTACACAAATAGAATAGTATTGAAACTTTTTCTTATTTTAAGGTAGTTAATGTGGGTGTTGTGTTGGTCCGAGTGTACTAGAATCTAGAAAGGGGTTGAATAAATTCTATCCTAAAATTACTCTCTTTTTCACAATTCTTGAAAATTAACCAATCAAGAAATCTAAAATACAACATTTATGCAATTCGAGTAACAAACAACAGTAGATTACAAGGCTTATTACTGATGTAGCAGAATATCAAGGTATGAGTAGCGAGTTAATCACTTGTAATCAAGTTGATTTTATATTACCTTTCTTTTAATCAGATTCAATTACAAGAATTAAGATCAGAGTTGGTACAGTAATTGAAATTTCATTTTTCCAAATCTTTAAAACCTTTAAAACAAGAATTCAACAAGATTCTTTAAAGATAAGGGTTAGAAGATGAAGAACACATAAACTTATACTGGTTCAGTCACCCACTTGGCTTACATCTAGTTTTCCTTGATTTAGCACCCCACCAAATCAAAGATCATTCACTATAATATTGTTTACAAACACATTGCACACACAATATTACATGAATATCAAACAACCATCAATCTTGACACCCCAAGATTGAAAACAATCAGAATTTCTATATTCCACAAAAATTACTTGAGAAACCCTTCTCAAGATTTCACCATCTCTTGTTGAGAAACCCTATCTCAAGAGATACAACACTAAAAACTAAAATACAAGTTTCAAGATCAAAGTAATATCACCTAATTCTGTGAAGATGTTGATCTTTCACTCTTGAGTCCAGTTCTTAAATTTCTTCTTTCAAGAATTCATGTCCTATCTTTTCACTTCTTGAAATTTTAGAAAGTTTCTTTGGTAAAACACTCTAATCTTGTTTCTGAAAAAATTACTTTTCTTAAGAGTTCAAAAGTTCTCTTGGGTCTCTTTTTAAATTTCAAAAAGATTGGTTATAAAGAGTGCAAGACGTGATTCAATTATAAAGAGTAATAACACTAGTAATTTACTTCCCACGTAGACACGCTGTTACTAGCTCTTTTAATTGAACCAGAACATGAAAACTGTCAAGGGTAATCGATTATCCCTGGTGGTAATCGATTAACCCGAGCTTGAAAAGTCCCAAATTTTCATATCACTCTGTGGTAATCGATTAACACGATGATAACTTTGTTTTTTCAGCCTGATTCCAAGCAAGAGACTTTGTTTTAATCTATTACCAATTTTGGTAATCTGTTACCTCAAAGAGTTCTTTAACAATAGGTTCAGTAACAGACTTGGTAATCTATTAATACAGAGGACATTTGAATATCCTTTTCCAGTAACAAGTTTGGTAATCTATTACCCTGAATGGTAATTTGCTTAACAAAGTTACCTTGAACACTCTTGTTTTGAATCAAGTAATATTTTTATGTTTAAACACTTAGTAGTAAATTACCATTTTCAAGATAATCTATTACTTCATGTTTACTAATGGAAATACTTAAAAAACAAATTCTCAGATTTTAAAAGCTTAACAGATTCTTGAATTAAGCATACATCATCAAACATAAACAAACACACGCACAAGCCTATATCTAATCAATCAATACAATATTCCTTTACATAGGCTCAAAAATCATTTATACAATATCATCAAAACTAAAACTTCTTGAGGAGTCTTCTTGTTATCTCCATGATCTTCATCATTTCAACAATCTCCAACATGTTGTTGGTCAATACAACGACACTCAATTTCACATAATTTTTTTAAAAAAAATCTGGCTCGTAGAAGACACGTGGAGTTGAAATGGTCTCACTATAGTTATGCGTAAGATTACCATTGTCACACGTAACCCTAACAACACTTGTTTTTTTGATACATTTTGTACAAGTGTAGTTGTACTCGATAACACTTATTTTTTATATTTTGTACAAGTACAACTGTATCCGATAACATCACTTGTTTTTTTATACATTTTGCACAAGTGCATCTATACTCGATAACATCACTTATTTTTTATATGGCGTTCAAGTGCTATTGTACCATATAGCGTCACTTTTTTACTTTTTTTTTGTATGTCGCTGGTGGCGCTATAGTAGGTAACACTACATGTTTTTTACTTTTTCTTTTATATTGTCAGTGTTGTTACAGTGGGTAACACCACTTTTTTTTTTTTTTTTTACTTTTTATTAGTTGGTACTGTTGTAGTGGGTAACACCATATGTTTCTTTAACTTTTTCTTTTATATATTTGGTTCCTGTAGTGGTAACACCACATGTTTTTTTTACTTTTTTTTAGCTTGTGCCTCTATAGTGGGTAAAATCACTTGAAATGTGACATTTTTTTTGGATGATATCTCTATAATGCCTTCATCAATCCGAAATAACTTAGGAGTATCACATTCATATGTAATTCCTCTATGATCACTTGTAATTTTTCCATTGTAAAAAATAGTAAAAAGTATAAAATTTATTTTTTTCTTTTACAAAGCAAACTAAAATAACCCATTCAAATTTTTACACCAAAGCAATTAACATTTGTGGGATATATATATATATATATATATATATATATATATATATATACACACAAACACGAGAATAAATATAAAAAATAATTTAAATATTTCCTCAACTCAGTACAATGAGACATTGAAAGTAAAAAAAATAAAAAATAAATAAACATAGTCTCACATATGAAAATAGTGACACACTAGTTATTAAAAATAATAATAATAACAAGTGCTGCTAACGGGTACAACGACATATGTACACCATATAAAAAAAAAAGTGATGTTACCAATTGTAATGGTACCAACTACATAAAAAAAAAAAGTAAAAGAGTGTCGCTATAAAATACAACAAAAAAAAATGTGGTATTATCAGATACAACTACACTTGTAACAATGAGGGATCCAAAAACTTTAGATAATGAGGACAATATTTATTCATATATTTGTATAGTATTCAAAATTTTACATATAACTTTTAAAAGTATAAAATATATATTATAATTATTTTTTACAAGCTTTTATAACTACGATTACGATTAAGGATGAAAATAAACTAGATCAGACTAGATTATATTATAACTTAGTAGGTTTGAACCTAAGTTTCTTTAAAATTACATGTCTTAAATATGATTTATTTATCTGTCATAGACATTTTTTAAATGTTTGGTTAGAACTATAATCCTAAAAACCTACTTTATAATAATTTAACATTGATAAAAATATAAAAATAAATATGTTAAATTGTATAAAAATCAAGTTTAATTTATTTATGATATAAAAATATTTTTAATATTTAATATAAATTTTTAGATGATAATTTATCTTAAAACATTCTTTGGTATAAAAATTTTAAATAGAACATAAATATTCCAATATTTTATATTTTAATTTTTTTAATCAATGTATATAATAAATAGAAAACACAAAAGATAGACATGCATGACATGCATGCTGCAAAATTTATTTTATCATAAATTAATTTTTTAAAATATATTACATTATATATTTGAGCATTAATATTATATATATACACACACACACATATATATATATATATATATATATTATAATTAAACTTTTTAAAAATTTGATTTGTTATTAAGAAAAATTCTTTATCATACATGAGAACTAATTTTTTTCGAAAGTTTGAAACATATCAAATAAATGAATATCTCATTTGAATTTATATTTTATACATAAGATAGTTTAAATATATATGTTTATTTTATTAGAATATAATTTTTATTTTTTTAAAATATATATCTTTTTTTGGATAAGAGAAATATGTATGTGTAAATTGTAGTGGGGCAAGTGCCCCCATACTCCTCCATGTAGATCTATCCTTGCTTGTATAAAATTCATAAAAAAGAAGTGATGTTATCACTAACAACCTAGTTCAAATTATAAAAACAAGTGGTGTTATCAAATACAACTCTACATATACAAAATATGTTAGAAAATAAATTTAATAGAACACAAAAAAATATATTTAGATTTTTCAATAAAACCAATATCAACAACACAATGAATATTATAAAATTAAAATAGAGCAATCAGTACAACTAATTAAACACAAAGAGCAAATTAGAATATTAAATAATAGGTTTAGAGTAGCCTGAGTTGAAGCACGCAGAATGCTATCCTTAGAGAGAAAATGCCCCTACTGCACTAGTAATTTAGAGTCTTATAGTGCGCTCCTCTCCCAAGATACGTCAACCCGTTAGACCGTTCGAGTGCAGCAAAAGATCTCCGAACCAAAGAACACAGCTCAAAAATTATAATTTTGTAGTAGAAATAATATTGAGGGAGAGAAATCAAATGAACTTGCTGTGTGTGTTTCTTTTTTATTTTCCTCACGTATTAATATATGTATATAGGCACAATTGGATTCCCCTTTTTTCAGCTTCAATAGTACGTACAACAATTTTAAAATTTGTTTTGCAAAACTTTCGGAAACAAGTGCATGTACTGTGCTAACTAATAGGAAAAAGAAAAAATCGTGAGTCTTGGTCAAGGTGCACGTACAATCCGAAAACTGTTTTTGGTTTTTGGAACGTTATATAAGAAAAAGGATTAATCATATTAAATATTTAATTTAAATTTTAAATTAAAATATAATTTCTCAACAATCCCCCACTAATTTAAAAATTTAAATATGAAAAAAAT
This sequence comes from Cajanus cajan, assembly GCF_000230855.2. NCBI lineage: Eukaryota > Viridiplantae > Streptophyta > Magnoliopsida > Fabales > Fabaceae > Cajanus > Cajanus cajan. Next base: position 28,576,471 of record NC_138527.1, on the reverse strand, counting down.
GGTATGTAATTATATATATATATAAACTTAAATATTTTAAAGGAGCATGATATATTATATTTTCAGTACAAGGAACCTTCCGGGTTTGAGCCTTATACCTGGTGCATATGAACTTCCATTTGAGAGAATATGGAGACATAATTTTCTTGAGCCATGTCTTTTTAACCAAATTTTAGAACATAACTCGTATAATAAAGGTGTTCATTTGAGTTCTAATTAGTGGAGCGCATTACGACCTTGCGCATATATCTTGTTTCGTGAGTGTTATTTAGAGATTGCCCATATATCTCACAGTAGCGGCCCCACCACCACACTCACTGGGTGAACCCTTCCAAGGGTGGTCTGTGACACCCACCCCTACAACAATTGTCATTGGGTCCATTAAGAGGTATTTTTAATTTTAACACAATAAATATAAATATTTGAATACCTCAACCTTATTACTGTCACAGTTTACTTTAGAGTACACCTCGCCATAGGAATGGAACATGCAATAATTTTTCAATTTACAATGGTGTACTTAGTTAACAAACAATTTCATTATTACCCATTGAACTCCATTTATGGGATCGCCATTTATGTGGAGACGGGTGTCCATTGTTGCAACTAGTTGATGGACTTTAGTCCCATTCCCCTCGACGATTCAGGTACTTGTTGACGCGTCAACCCTTTTGTGAGTGGATCCGCAAGATTATTTTCAGACCTGATAAAATCAACAGAAATAACACCATGAGTTATCAAATTTCTAATAGATTTGTGTGTTATTCTCAAGTGCCTTCTTTTTTCATTAAAGTTTTTGCTAGTAACTTTAGCAATGGCAACTTGACTATCACAATGCATTGAGATTGAAGGTATAGGTTTATTTAATAATGGCAAGTCATATAGTAAATTTTTAAGAAATTCAGCCTCACTACTAGCAGTATCTAAGGCAATTATTTCAGCTTCCATAGTAGAATGAGAAATAATAGTTTGTTTTGTAGATTTCCAAGCTACTGCACCTCCAGCTAAAGTAAAGACATAACTACTGGTAGATTTAGTTTCATCAGAGTCAGAAATCCAATTTGCATCACAAAAACCTTCAATTACAGCAGGATAACATGCATAGTGAATGCCATAATTAACAGTTCCTTTGAGATATCTAAATAACCTTTCTAGAGCACGCCAATGTGAATGATCAGGATTATGAGTATATCTTCCTAACCTACCAACAGCATATGCAATGTCCGGTCTTGAGAAATTAGACAAATGCAACAAGGAACCAATAATTTAAGAATATTTAAGAGGAGAGACACTTTCACCAATATTTTTCTTCAATTTAATACTAGGATCAAATGGGGTAGAAACTGGTTTCACATCAAAATAATTAAACTTTTTTTTAACAATTTTTCAATATAATGTGATTGTGTCAAAAAAATACCATCATGATTCTTAATCAACTTAATACCTAAAATAACATCAACAAGACCAAGATCCTTCATTTCAAAATTACTAGATAAGAAAGACTTCACATCATTGTAGACCCCTAAAATTGTCTGGGTCGGAAATAAAGCTTGAAGACTCTTGAGGACTGAAGGAAAGTCAGCCAGAAGGACTCATGGAAGGCCCTAGGAGGATTCTCTGTAGGTCTAGAGGTCTTGTAATAGCTCAAAATAAGGAAGTGGAGGGAATGAAGCCCAATACGGCCTCCCAAAAGTTCAGTACGGCCGTATTGAACATTTTGAACTACAATACGGCCGCACTGAACTCAATACGGCCGTATTGAGGTTTCTTGAACTTCAATACGGCCGCACTGAACTCAATACGGCTGTATTGAGGTTTCTTGAACTTCAATACGGCCGCACTGAACTCAATACGGCTGTATTGAGGTTTCTTGAACTTCAATACGGCCGTACTGAATTCAATACGGCCGTATTGTAGTTCAAAAACTCAATACGGGCCGTATTGACCCCCAGAGGCCGTATTGCGCCTCATCCCTATAAATATGACGTCAATTGGACGTCATTTGACACTTTGACACTGAGTTTTAACCCTCTTCTTGAGTATTCTGGGTTTTTTTGAGCAGTGCTCTGCCTAGAAATCACTCGGAGAGTTGATCCGACAAAGTTCTCGAGTTCTGAGCTTTTTGCTTGAATCTCGAACTGAGTCGAAGGGAAATCCTCCGGATTTCCATAGTTAAAATTTTCTAGGAGGGAGCGAGCGGGCTTGTAGAGCGAGGGAACGCCAAAAAGCTTCCCAGTTTTACTTGAATATAAAAGCACGCTTCAAAGGTTTCTTCTTAAGTCCTTCCTTTTACTGCTTTCTGTGTGTATATTTAACTGTCATCATGTAGATAGTTAAGTTATAATTGTTTAGAATAAATAGGGGTAATTTAGTAATTTCGCACTATTATTTTTAGAAATAATCTGTCATAGGGAACCCGAAAGGGGCGCTGTGGGGTGCTAACACCTTCCCCACGCGTAACCGACTCCCTTACCCGACTCTGGTTGTCATGGCCGAAGTCGATTTTTGAATCGATTGCCTTAAACTTCTTTTTCCAATGTTTTGAGTAAAACATTGGTGGCGACTCCATGAACCCTTCCTTTTATGAAAACCGCTAATCCATGGAGGGTCCCGCTTGGGATTAACATGGATTGGTGAGCCTTTTAATAAAATTGCTCGTTTGACAAGGTCTCAGTTTGAGAATAAGTCATTCTAGCAATCCATATTTTTAAACAAATAAAAGAGTCCAACCATCCTTCGCGAATGCCGAAAGCCCGTTTCGGGCCGGTGGCGACAGATGGCGACTCCACTGGGGAAGCCTCGAGAGTCAGTCCCATTTAGTGACAGATTATTTTTAACAAATAATAGTTAAAATTACTTCATTACCCCTTGTTTGTATGATAACATGCTTTATTTATATGGCTTTAATAACTGTTGTATGTTTAGTTTCTGCAATTGTTTGAAATATAAATTGCACACAAACCTTTGCACACAACAGTTCCCTCTATACCCGGGGGCATGAGTGGTAAGCCATAGGGAGTGGATGTTAGTACGGCCGGTTGTCGAATGGGTCTATAGGTGCCCGTAGATCGTTGTCGGAAAGCATCACTCAAGGTGATAACCATGAACTCGAGTCCGACAGTGCGTTGGAGCTTTCCATCGACTTACGACGAGAGGAATTGGGTCCTTATAATGGGGGCACCTTGGGGGCCTTGGACTGGTGAGAACAGTTAGAACCACCTTGAATATGCACCTTTCTGCAGGATACCCCTACCTCGTGATTTGCTCGTGACTGTTCGTGGATGAGTGAATTGTTTGTGCATTTTTATGTGACATTGTATGAGCATACATTGCATTCTTTAAACATACAACATTCCCTTTTAAATAAGAATAAATGGGAATAAGAATCTTCCGTTACATGGTGTTAACATCTACCATCATCACATTCATGTAGGTAGTTTCCCTTTTCACCCAAAAAAAATACAAAAAAACAAAATACCCAAAAAAAAGAAAAAAAGGGTTATTTATCCAAACCAAGCAATATCATGCATCATCTTAGGGACATCCTAAAAACATGATAATGCTTAGTTGAATAAACACAATGCATGCATATTCATCGCCATCATCTCATATCATGCATTCTTATCAAAGATCATGGAGGGATCTAGGTTTGCATTTCATACATCCCTCCTAGTAATTCATTAATAAACATAAATAAAAAGAAAGGATTAAATCGATGCGTATGTTCAGAATGGATCGCACGCCATTTGTTATTAAATGCAAGCCAACAACCGCGTCAAGCGAACACACGTCAACTCCGTTGTTGGTAATCAAGACAAACAAAGGGGAAGGTCCAACACCGTTAAGAATCACTGCTCCAAGACCTTTCCCCTACGAATCAAATAAGGCTGTGCCGTGGATATACGACATCCATTCTTCTGCCGACAGCGATATCTCTAACATCGCTGGACTTAGGGGCATGACTAGGAGTGGCAGGATCTACACTCCCGAAGATCTTCATGACAAAGCTCCCAAGAATAAAGGAAAAAAAGAAAAAGAAAAAACTGAGGAAAATAAAGAATCCGAGGAGGAGACAGACGAGCTGTTAAAATATATCCGACAGAGCGAGTACTCCATCATGGATCAACTTCATAAGACGCCAGCAAAGATTACTCTGTTGTCATTGATCCTATGCTCCGAACCGCATCGGCAAGCTCTGTTGAAAGTCTTGAACGAGGCATACGTGTCGCACACTATCTCCCAAGACAAGTTTGAGGGGATTGTTAGTCACATCACGGCTAGTGATCACCCCTCTTTCACCGATGAAGAGATCCCCGCTGAGGGACCGAACCACAACAAGCCCTTGCACATCTCTGTCAAGTGTAAGGAATATCACATCGCTAAAGTCTTGGTAGATAATGGATCTTCCTTGAATGTGATGCCAAAAAGAACGCTTGATCAAGTGGCAATCAAGGGAGTCCAAATGCGCCCGAGCAACATGATCGTCCGAGCTTTCGACGGTTCTAAAAGAGAAGTGGTAGGCGAAGTCAATCTCCCAATCCAAATTGGACCCACCATCTTCAACGTCGAATTTCAAGTGATGGACATTACTCCCGCATACAGCTGTCTCCTCGGCCGACCTTGGATTCATGATGCAAGAGTTGTTCCTTCTACGCTCCACCAGAAAGTCAAGTTCATAGTGGGTGACAAGCTGGTGACTGTACAAGCTGAAGATGACATACTCATCAGTAAGCCATCCACCATACCTTACGTGGATGCAGCAGAGGAAGCTTTAGAAACCGCCTTCCAAGCATTGGAGATCGCCAATGTTGAAACGTTTCCCCGAGAAATGAAGAAGGTAGCCCATATGCTCACCAAGAATGGATACTTGCCTGGACAAGGACTTGGCAAGGATTCCCAAGGAATTCCCGAGCTACCCGTTATCAAGGATAATCCGGGGAAATAAGGGTTAGGATACAACCCTAATAAAGATCAAAGGACGAAGAGGAACCAAGATCCTTCTCGACGTTCTTTAAGCCAGATCTTTAGGAAGGCCGGTTCACAAGCGTCAAGGCCGGTCGTCGTCATCAAGTGTTCTTCTCCTTCTGATAGGGATGTATAGACCTGATGACTATTAGAGATTACTCCTCGGGGACAGCCCGACCCCCGAGCCTCGATAGGGCACATGTTTCCATTATGATTATAATAAAATCATTCTTTATTCTTTCTTATTGCTTCTTTTCTTGCTTGCAATAAATCTCTAGACCACATTATTTTTAACCCTGTTTGAATAAGCATGAATGAGGTTAAAATTGTCTTAATAACAATAAACCCACATCATTTTTATGTGGAAGTGTGCGTGACAACTTAGAGCACCTTCCCTTGGCCTCGACAAGTGCCATCATGGATAAAAATAAATCTTTTAAAATAAAAGAAGCTCGGCAGGAAACCCAAAAAGGGGGCTGCGCAAAAATAAGAGCAAAAGACCCGCTAGGAATCCCACGAAAGGGTGACCTAGGCAAAAGTTAGGGTTGCAAAAATGAACAAAAACAAAAGTCCGCTAAGACGCCACAAAAGGGTGTTTTAGGCAAAAATAAGGACAATTAAAAAACGAAAAGAAATTCATGATGGTACCATGAGCCGAATTCAAAAAAAAGAAAGGTGCAAGGGGAGCTATCTAAGTTGTTAAAATCACAACGTCAATAAACAAGATTTTATTAACTTCATAAGTGTTTAATCAAACAAGCCTAAACACATAAGCCTACCTTGGCCAGCCATTCTTACAAAAACCATTTTTCAAAATGAAAATAAAACCCCTCTAAAACACAAACTTTCGAAAAATATCCTTCCCTTCTTTTCTCTCTTGTCCCAAACGATTTTAGGATAATCTAGTGGAAACATGGAGATATAGTGGTCAATAGGAGGGTTGACATGTCTTCTAAAGGAAGGGAAGAATCACTGGGTTGATGACGCCCATCTTGATATAACACGCATCATTCCTCGGTTATGTAAATCGGCAGCGCACAGCCCGTCTGGAGGAATGGCAAAATTCAAACAGAGAAACGCATCGGTTAATTCTTTTGAAAAATGAATCAAATAGAATTAGGTGCATCATACCACATACATGCATACAGATGATAGGTGTACTGGAAGATCACTTATTCTCTGTTTATTCAAAAAAAAAAAAAAAAAATCAAACTTCAGAAACAACAAATGCGCCCGTATCATGTTCAGTACACCCGTACTAAAAATAGGGTTATGAACAAATTTTCAACTCAATACGGGCGTACTGAAATGGATATGGCCGTATTAGCCACAAAGAAATTTTCAAAGACCTCTTCATGAGGCAATTACATAAAATAGAAAAATAGGAAAAATTGCTTGTGTATGGCAACGGTCTACAGAAAAAGCCAAAAATCAACAAAAAAGGCAAAAATACAGAAAAGCCGAAATCAACGAAAAAAGGCAAAAATCAACCGCATCGTACAGAATAACTGAGCCTGGAGAGGCTTGCCGAAATAATACTCCTTTAGAATAACTGAGCCTGGAGAGGCTTGCCGAAATAATACTCCTTCAGAATAACTGAGCCTGGAGAGGCTTGCCGAAATAATACTCTCTCAGAATAACTGAGCCTGGAGAGGCTTGCCGAAATAATACTCCCACAGAATAATTGAGCCTGGAGAGGCTTGCCGAAATAGTACTCCCACAGAATAACTGAGCCTGGAGAGTCTTGCTGAAATAATACTCCCACAAAATAATTAAGCCTGGAGAGGCTTGCCGAAATAATACTCTCCAAAAGACGTCTCAGCTCGCATTGTCGGGCTGAACAAAAAACCAATTCATCATACAGAATAATTGAGCCTGGAGAGGCTTGCCGAAATAATACTCCCACAGAATAACTGAGTCTGGAGAGGCTTGCCGAAATAATACTCCCCAGAGATATTTTAGCTTTCACTCTTGGACCAAATTTCCCAGAGAAAGCTATCCAAACCAGATCATCGAAATTCCCCAACAGAAGCATGATCCAAAGCAAAATATTCAGTCAAAGGACTTGAAACTTCCTCATTGGAAGATAGCTCTCTGACTCAAGCGCTGAGTGAGGCTAAGCCTGCAGAGGCTTCCTAAATAATACTCTGGGATACATAAGATCCCCAAATCCCCAGTCGCCTACTCAAGAGGCACCCCTACAAAAGGAGAAAAATAAAAAAATATATCAATAAGTATTCCCCAAGCGGAATTTGGGCGTACAGCCAACCACTAAACATCAAGATGATTTGCCTAACAGAAGAGGTCAATCAAGAATCAAATGACAAGATCCCCCAGTGGATAATAGCCTACACAGAGGCTACAAAATCAGAAAATCAAAGAGACACCCGAATAAGGATAACCGGGATACTCCACCATCGTCGAAAGGACGTCAGCCAATCATAAGGCATCGCTCACATCAGAAAGAGCATCTTCGTGTCTACACCCCAAGGAAACAGAAATTCCTCAATGGGTACCAACTACGCAATGGAAAGTTGGGACACAAGAACCTATGAGTAACTGCACATCCCCTAGACGGATCCCTGCGTTATCCAGCCCTCAGCGGCACCAAAATCAAAAACAAATCGTCGAAGCAGCATCGTGGACTGTGGAGACAAACTTATCTCAAAACCCTGGAGAGGGCAAACTCACCCTGGAGAGGGCAAACTCACCCTGGAGAGGGCAAACTCACCCTGGAGAGGGCAAACTCAGCCACCCTGGAGAGGGCAAACTCACCCTGGAGAGGGCAAACTCAGCCACCCTGGAGAGGGCAAACTCAACACCCTGGAGAGGGCAAACTCAGCCACCCTGGAGAGGGCAAACTCACCCTGGAGAGGGCAAACTCAACACCCTGGAGAGGGCAAACTCAGCCACCCTGGAGAGGGCAAACTCACCCTGGAGAGGGCAAACTCAGCCACCCTGGAGAGGGCAAACTCAACACCCTGGAGAGGGCAAACTCAGCCACCCTGGAGAGGGCAAACTCACCCTGGAGAGGGCAAACTCAGCCACCCTGGAGAGGGCAAACTCAGCCACCCTGGAGAGGGCAAACTCACCCTGGAGAGGGCAAGACTCATGCTACCAAAGTGACTAGAAGCGCGGAGGTATGCACCAACCTGGAGAGGCTACTCAACAATTTTCCCACCTGAAGACACTACAAGTCAGAAGGATGGCACATTCCCCGGACAATTGGGTCAACTCCTTTACTTATCAAACGGTACACCAAAAGGCCGTTTGACTAAGTAAAGGGGGGGCAGCTGTAGACCCTTAAAATTGTCTGGGTCGGAAATAAAGCTTGAAGACTCTTGAGGACTGAAGGAAAGTCAGCCAGAAGGACTCATGGAAGGCCCTAGGAGGATTCTCTGTAGGTCTAGAGGTCTTGTAATAGCTCAAAATAAGGAAGTGGAGGGAATGAAGCCCAATACGGCCTCCCAAAAGTTCAGTACGGCCGTATTGAACATTTTGAACTACAATACGGCCGCACTGAACTCAATACGGCCGTATTGAGGTTTCTTGAACTTCAATACGGCCGCACTGAACTCAATACGGCTGTATTGAGGTTTCTTGAACTTCAATACGGCCGCACTGAACTCAATACGGCTGTATTGAGGTTTCTTGAACTTCAATACGGCCGTACTGAATTCAATACGGCCGTATTGTAGTTCAAAAACTCAATACGGGCCGTATTGACCCCCAGAGGCCGTATTGCGCCTCATCCCTATAAATATGACGTCAATTGGACGTCATTTGACACTTTGACACTGAGTTTTAACCCTCTTCTTGAGTATTCTGGGTTTTTTTGAGCAGTGCTCTACCTAGAAATCACTCGGAGAGTTGATCCGACAAAGTTCTCGAGTTCTGAGCTTTTTGCTTGAATCTCGAACTGAGTCGAAGGGAAATCCTCCGGATTTCCATAGTTAAAATTTTCTAGGAGGGAGCGAGCGGGCTTGTAGAGCGAGGGAACGCCAAAAAGCTTCCCAGTTTTACTTGAATATAAAAGCACGCTTCAAGGGTTTCTTCTTAAGTCCTTCCTTTTACTGCTTTCTGTGTGTATATTTAACTGTCATCATGTAGATAGTTAAGTTATAATTGTTTAGAATAAATAGGGGTAATTTAGTAATTTCGCACTATTATTTTTAGAAATAATCTGTCATAGGGAACCCGAAAGGGGCGCTGTGGGGTGCTAACACCTTCCCCACGCGTAACCGACTCCCTTACCCGACTCTGGTTGTCATGGCCGAAGTCGATTTTTGAATCGATTGCCTTAAACTTATTTTTCCAATGTTTTGAGTAAAACATTGGTGGCGACTCCATGAACCCTTCCTTTTATGAAAACCGCTAATCCATGGAGGGTCCCGCTTGGGATTAACATGGATTGGTGAGCCTTTTAATAAAATTGTTCGTTTGACAAGGTCTCAGTTTGAGAATAAGTCATTCTAGCAATCCATATTTTTAAACAAATAAAAGAGTCCAACCATCCTTCGCGAATGCCGAAAGCCCGTTTCGGGCCGGTGGCGACAATCATTTATAACATGTAGATTACTACTAAAGATTAAAATATCATCCACATAGAGACATAAAATAACACATGAATTATCATCAAATTGTTTCACATAAACACATTTATCACTATTATTAAACTGAAATCCATATGAAGAAACAACTTGATCAAATTTATCATGCCATTGTTTGGGAGCCTATTTTAAACCATACAAGGATTTAACAAGCTTGTAAACTTTATTTTCCATTCCAGGTTCTATAAAACCTTCAGGTTGATTCATGTAAATTTCTTCTTCCAAGTCACCATTTAAGAAGACAGTTTTTACATCTATTTGATGAATTTTCAAATTAAAAACACATGCAAGTGCAATTAAAACTCTGATAGTAGTAACTTTAGAAACAGGAGAGTATGTATCAAAGAAATCTACACCTTCTACTTGTTTATAACCAATGACAACAAGTTTTTCCTTAAACTTATCTATGGAGCCATCTGTTCTCAATTTTTTTCCGAAAAACCCATTTACAACCTATACTCTTGCAACCAGGAGGAAGGTCAGTCAAAAACCAAGTTTTATTGATTTTAAGAGAATCTATTTCATCATTAATAGCTTCTTTCCAAAAAGGTGCATCAACAGATCTCATAGCTTCACTATAAGTTTTAGGATCATTTTCAAGTAAAAAAGAATAAAATTCAGGACCAAAATCTTTAGCTTTTCTAATTCTTTTACTAATTCTAGGTTCAAAATCCTTGTTAACAGTACTACTAGAAGGTAAAACAGAGCTAGAAGTATCATAAACAGGTTTAGACAGTTTATTCTTCAAAGGAAAAATATTTTCAAAGAAAACAACATCTCTAGATTCCATAATTATATTATTAGAAATTTCAGAAACTTCAGATTTAATAACAAAATCTATAAGTAGTACTATGTAAAGAGTATCCTAGAAAAACACAATCAACCGTTTTGGGACCAATTTTTCTTTTCTTATTAATAGGAATATTCACCTTTGTAAGACACCCCCACACTTTGAGATATTTCAAATTTGGTTTTCTATTTTTCCAAAATTCATAAGGGATTTTATCGAAATTTTTATAAAGAATTTTATTCAAAATGTGACATGCAGTAAACAAAGCTTCCCCCCACAAATTATCAGGCAAACTAGAACTTATAAGCATAGCGTTTATCATGTCTAATAAAGTACGATTTTTTCTTTCAGCAATTCCATTAGTTTGAGGAGCATAGGGAGGAGTGACTTCATGAATTATGCCATGTGTTTCAAAAAATTCACCCATTTCATTAGAAGAATATTCCCCTCCTCTATCAGAACGAATAATTTTAATACTCCTTTCTAATTGATTTTCAACTTTTGCTTTATAAACCTTGAATTTTTCAAATAACTCACTTTTATGAATAATCAAGTATACATAGCAATATTTTAAGAAGTTATCAATGAAGGTAATAAAGTATTTCTTTCCATCACCAGTAATAACACCATTACTATCACATATATCACTTTGAATGAGTTCAAGCACACAAGTTTCCTTTTGGACAGAATTTTGAAAAGATTTTCTAGGTTGTTTGGCTTGAACACAAACTTCACATTTTTGTTTCAATTCATTAAAAGATTTAGGAATAAGATCAAGTGTCATCATTCTTTTAGTAGAATTCAAGTTAACATGTCCAAGTCTACCATGCCAAATGTCACAACATTCAACATTTGAAATAGAAGATGGAGAAATGCTAGAATTTTTATTAATAAAGGAAGACATGATACTAAGTTTAAATAAACCATCACAAATATATCCTTTCCCAAAAAAATAACCATGTCGAGAAATTACAACTTTATTGGATTCAAAAACAACTTTAAAACCTTGTTGAACTAACAAAGCAGCACTAATCAATTTTTTTTCTAATTTCATAAACATGAAAAACTTCATCTAAAACAATACAATTTCGAGAAGATAATTCTAATTCAACTCAGCCTAGACCAATGACGCATGCTAGGCTCCCATTTCCCATGCTTACAGTACGTGTGTCACATTCCTGATATGAAGAAAATAATTTTTTATCAACACACACATGAACATTAGCTCTAGAGTCAATCCACCAATCATTTGAGTTATAAATAAAATTTAACTCTGGGCTAGTGACATGATACTTGTTAGATGGGAAATCCGAGCTAGCATTAGCGGTAATAACATTAGCTTGAGGCTGAGACGAAGATTTGGGATCAGATGTAATGTCTTTTGGTTGACGATGAAGATGAAAACAATCTTTAGCAAAATGATTGTTTCTTCCACAAACAAAGCAGAAGGACTCGTTTCCTTGAATTTTACTCTTTGGTTTGTAGTTGTTATTAAAAGCTTTATTTTTATTTTTAGAGAAATGAGAGTATTGGGAAAAACTCAAGTCCCACATCGACTAGAGATTAGGCAATTGAATAGTATATAAGTGGAAAGCAACCCTCACCTTACAAGCCGGTTTTGTAGGGTTGAGTTAGGCTTAATCCACTATTCTAACATGGTATCAGAGCCATTTAGATCCACTTTAAATGGGCCACCCACCATTGATGCATGTGCCATAGGCATGAGGGGGTGTATTGAAAAAAAAATCCAAGTCCCGCCTATCCTAGATCATTAAAAAGGGCCACCCATCATTTATCCACGTACCAAGCCCAATAGTGCTGGACGTGAGGGGGTGTATTGGGAAAAACTCAAGTCCCACATCGACTAGAGATTAGGCAATTGAATAGTATATAAGTGGAAAGCAACCCTCACCTTACAAGCCGGTTTTGTAGGGTTGAGTTAGGCTTAATCCACTATTCTAACAGAGAGCTTTGACCAAATTTATTATTATTGGAAAAACCAGATTTTTTGAAAAATTTTTGTTTAGGCTTATTAGCGTTTTCCACTAAATGAACCTTCACCTGAAAAGGAGTTTTATTAGAAACCTTTTGTGAAATACGATGTTTATCTTCAATTCGCAAGGTAACCAATAAATCAGATAAAGTGAAATGACCAGGTTTATGTTTAAGGCTTCTTGCAAATTCAGACCAAGAATGAGGCAATTTAGAAATTAGCAAACTAACAAACATTATGTCAGGCAAAGTAATTTCTTTCATTTTCATATCATAAATAATATTTTCAAATTCATGAACTTGGTCAGAGAAAGGTTTTCCATCTTCCATTTGAAAATAAATCATTCTTTCACAAGAGTATTTTCTTAAACCCTTTTCAGTAGAACCATACTTTAGTTCAAGAGCGTCCCATAACTCCAAAGCAATTTTTGTATGACAAAATATTTTATGAATATTATCAGATAGAGCATTCAAAATACGACCATGACACAATATCTTTATCACTAGAAGAACTAGCTTCAACCAAGGCACATTCAGAACAATTTTCAGAGTTTCCATTTAAAATAACAGAAAATAAATTCAACTCTGCAAGCCAAAATTTCATCTGTTGTTGCCAACATAAAAAATTTTCACCAATAAATTTTTCTGGCTTACTACTCAAAGACTTTAAAATATCCATTGCAGACATGTTGATATTGAACAAGAAAAGAAAATTCTCTCTAAGATTGTTAGAAAATAAATTTAATAGAACACAAAAAAATATATTTAGATTTTCCAATAAAATCAATATCAACAACACAATGAATATTATAAAATTAAAACAGAGCAATCAGTAACAACTAATTAAACACAAAGAGCAAATTAGAATATTAAATAATAGGTTTAGTGTAGCCTGAGTTGAAGCACGCATAACGCTATCCTTAGAGAGAAAACGCCCCCACTGCACTGGTAATTTAGAGTCTTATAGTGTGCTCCTCTCCCAAGATACGTCAACCCGTTAGATCGTTTGAGTGCAGTGAAAGATCCCCGAACCAAAGAACACCACTCCAAAATTATAATTTTGTAGAATAATATTGAGGGAGAGAAATCAAATGAACTTGCTGTGTGTGTTTCTTTTTTTTTTTTTCTCACGTATTAATATATGTATATAGGCACAATTGGATTCCCTTTTTTCTAGCTTCAACAGTATGTGCAACAATTTTAAAATTTGTCTTGCAAAACTTTCGAAAACAAGTACATGTACTGTGCTAACTAATAGGAAAAAGAAAAAATTGTAAATCTTGGTTAAGGTGCACGTACAATCCGAGAACTGTTTTTAGTTTTTGCAATGTTATATAAGAAAAAGAATTAATCATATTAAATATTTAATTTAAATTTTAAATTATAATATAATTTCTCAACAAAATATATATATATATATATATATATATATATATATATATATATAAATAAATACCATTGTAATCGCGTGCGACAATAATAATATTGCTTATAATTACGGGATCATTTTGACGTTGTATGTCTTTTCTGAAATATTATTTTTTAAAAAAAAAGTTATGTGGAATTGGGTATTGTTGTGTTGACCACCAACACCCAACACCCATATTGACTACTCCAAAATGAAAAAAAAGGTTTTAAAATAATCTTATTTGTATAATTAATTTTAATATTTTACCTTACTTGGATGAAAAGGCACAGATGTGTGGAAAACATGCAGAAAAACGTGTAGAAAACATGCTGAAGGAGAAGGAATAATCTGTTTGCAGAAAAAAAAATGGAAACTTGCAGAAAACATTCAAAAATATTTCAAGATAATATAATTTCGTTTGAAATTTAGTAGCATTCAAAAATAATTATATCATGAGTCCTTCATGATATAATTTTCGTTTGAAATTTAGTAGCCCCAAATCAATTCCTGGACTCATGATGTGACACGTGTTACATGTACCACCAAAAGAATTTGAATATTTCATACCTAATTGGCAAAGGACTACAATGCTAAAAAAAATAAAATACAAGAAGTGATATAATTATTAATATAGTTAAATTTATTTTCTACTTGTAATTTTTTAATTGGCCCAACTCAGTAAAGGTACCCAAACCCATAAAATTAGTGGGGTTTTATATGGCTCATCAGAATATTGGATGCTAAAATTAACGAATGTAGATAAAATATATTTTCCCCATATAAAAGAATTTGTCAAAAAAATAAAAATGAAGAAGTGTAAAATGGTGCATGACTTGACCTATAACATAATTAATAATTTTCTGAAATATGATAGTGACATAGTACGAGACTAAAATCCTGTATATATCATCTCAATTGTACCACTGACTGATAGTTCCAATATTAATAATAGAATAGTCAAATGATATTAAATAATTATTACCAGTACAATTTTTTTAAATATTTTTTTAGTACAATACTATGTAAAAATTGAAAAATGACATGCTAATGCAACTATTTTTCTCTAATAGTCTATGAATTATTAAATATATTTTATTTTTGTTTTATTTTCCCATTATACCAAATTTTTTTTATAAAATTATTAGTATCCATAAAATTTCAGGAGTGCATTGATTATAAAAACACAATCATACAAGTCTAAAACTAATAACTTGAGATAACAATTGTATACCCATGAAATTAATCTGTTCATTTCATTCTATAATTCCCTTTGACATCGTCTACATGTCTATTCTTTGGTCAAGATATTCCACACATTCATCAATGACAGTAAATACTCATTTGAAAATATTTAAATTTTATAAAATAAATGCAATAATAAAATAAAAAATAAAAAAAAAAAGGAACCGTGAAAATAACGACGCAAACAAGAAAATTTGGTAAGAATGGGCCCAAAACGCACCAAACGGAAACGGTCGTTTACGCGGCAACGCATAAAACAAACGAAATGGCGAAAAAGACCCTTCGCACGTGTTTCGATAACGTTGAAATTTTCAAGCGTGTCAGCGAGTCCATGATATTAAATTATTAATCACCGTATCCTCCCACTTTCCTTTTATCCATTTTCCAAGCAAACTTTTCAAACCCAAAATTTAATAACAAAAAAAAAAAAAAAAAACAAGAAGAAGAAAACGCGCAACACAACACAACACAACACACAGTTTCAATTGCATTTCTCTCTCTTTCTCTCAATTTCCATTTTCCGGTGAGATTCTCTCGTTTTCTCCAGAAACCTCGAGATCTGCTCTGCCTTGTTCGATTAACCCTATTTTTCCGATTGTTTGTGTTCTTTTTTGCCTAAAGTTTCGATTTACTCTTTCGTTTTGTTTCGTTAGGGTTTTGATTTGAGATTCGTTGTTCCAATGAGCGATCACTTGGTGGTCTTCGTTGACCGTCTCGCGCGCCCTGTCCCTGTTGACCCTGTGGAGCAGCCGGCGCAGCTTCCTTCCGAGCCCTCTCCGCCTCCGGCCGCCGTGGATGCCGCCGCTGGGACCTCGGGAACCGCCACGCCGGAGGATGGCGACGTCGAGGGCGGCGATGAGGAGGAGCCGCTGATCCAGATGGCCGAGTGCCGCATCTGCCAGGAGGAGGACGGCGTTTCCAATTTGGAGACGCCCTGCGCCTGTAGCGGAAGTCTTAAGGTATCAATTTGTGTCTTTGATGATTTTTGGGTTTTTTATTTTTGAATTTGGAGTTTGGTTTTGCGGGATTAGAAAGTGAAATGGTCAAGTTTTGTTTTTATTTTTGTTAGTTATAATGATGATGATTTCTGCGTTTTGGTTGCATAAATTGTGTTTTATTTGAAATGATCCATCAATTTGAAAATTTTTGTTTTTGTTATTGGGGGGGGGGGGGGGGTTGTGGGGATTGTGTGTGTGTGTTATTTAACTTCTTATTGTTTGTTTTGTTGGTGGCTACTTACTAGTTACTGAATTGATATATATATTTTACTTGGGTAGAAGGTTTTAAATTTTGTGACTTCATGTGTACATACACTCTTCTGCTTTCTAGATGTAAACATGGTTTGAAATGTGTTTATGAGTTTTTTCATGGATATGTTTTTCGCATTCTTAATATGTTACTTAACTAGGTTCAAATTAGGTCCATTTTTTGAGAAATGACAGCTTAGTGTTCTCTTGAGAAACTGCTTCCTGATTCTCTGTTGAGCTGGTAAATGCATTTGGTGAGCTTTAGTTGGAGGAGTGTAAAAAGAAGATGGAGAGATTTTTTTGCTTGTGTCATGTTGATTTTTTCGTTTTTATCATCTCTATTTTGGTATTCTTAATTCTTGAACTGTTGGCATTTGGTTTTGTGCAGTATGCTCACAGGAAGTGTGTCCAGCACTGGTGTGATGAGAAAGGAGACATAACTTGTGAGATATGTCATCAGGTATGCATCCTGTACAATAGTTTTCATATTCCATTGGCCTTGTTTATTGTAAGGTTATGTTGGTGGGAAATTATGTGAATGCTTATTTTAAAAGTTTATAGCTTTGATGGGCTATAATGTGGCTCATCAGAATATTCGATGCCTGGTTATAGCTGGGGTGGACCTATATGGGGAGGCAATGGCTTCCTTTAAAGGTTGTATGCTTTTCCTTTGTTCTATGTTAAAAGTGCTGCATAAAGGATTATTGGTCTGGCTTTGGAGGTATAGTGACAGGTTGAAGGACTATTCTGCTTCTGCATTCATCATTATTTACTCTCAATGGAAAAGATGGTTATAATACAACTGGATTTTCCCTTTAACATTGGATATAGTATAAAAACAAAGTATAAGATAAACAGGTCAACTCCTGTACAAGATCTTGCCCCAAGCTAATAGCCAGAATTCGGAAGAAAATAGTTATACCCTCCAGTAACAGTTACTTTAACTCTCATTTTTACACCCTGCTGCCGGTATCACCCTCTGCATACATGTCCTCCTTGAACAACATTCTAGACCTCTCATGCCCACTGATTTTAGAACAATTGTTTGCTAACTGTACCTCTAACTGGCATCTCTCCTTTATAAGATACCTTTCCATTTTCCCTTCTTGAAAAAGCCAGACACTGACTTGGCCTTCCTTTTGTTAACAATAGGGCTTCATCACTTAAAGTTGGGACCAAGTCATTGTCTATGTGATGCATGGATTTAAAATAATCTGTGTATTTGATTTTTCAATTCAAAACCACTTTGTATTCCTTTATTTGTGTGATAATGGCTAAACTGGGGAATTTATAAGAAAAGGTTGTCTCGATTCTTAAACACTTCCTTTACTTGTGAATTTGAGATTCCTACATGTTTTTGGATGGGGATTTTAGGATGGGATGCCTGCTGCTACCTTACCAAACATTGGCATCTTGTGTAGGCATTCGAGATATTTTGGAATTTTAAATACCTGTATAAGGATGCATTGTTCATGTGTATTATGTTAGTTTTGTGTTTATTTTAATGGGATTTTTTTTCTTCCCATATTTATGCATGTAACTCAGCCTTATCAACCTGGCTATACTGCTCCACCACCTCGTCCTAATCCTGAAGAAACTACTATTGATATAGGGTAAGCAGGAAGTTTTTATTTATTTATTTTATTTTTTATTTTTAAATGGTATTCAATAATGTTGTATATAATAATTAGTTTTCTCTTTGTAAGTTGTACAGAGGCTTTCATACATTTATTTATTTATTTATAGTCATTTGAACCTCATCTTAATTAGTTATGACCACTATTCTTGCAGAGGTGGCTGGACAATATCTGGCACCCCATTGGACTTGCGTGATCCCAGACTCTTGGCAATTGCAGAGGCAGAACGTCAATTCTTAGATGCTGAATATGATGAGTATGCTGCTTCCAATGCCAGTGGAGCTGCATTTTGCCGCTCAGCTGCTTTAATTGTAAGGCTTAACCTTGTGCTTCAATTTACCAAATATAATTGTGGCTGTGGCACTAGATAATAGAATTAGGCTTAGGTAATATTTGACCGAGCTTTTTATGGATCTTAAAAGCTACTTTAAAGTTAAAATTGTTTGATAATTTAAACTTAAAATTTAAGGTAAAGTTGTTTGATAATTTTATAGGGTAACTTTTGAATTAAGAACTATTTTGGAACTGTGTTCTTGTGTCGAGATTTGGAATCGATAATAGAGAAGTTCCTAAAACTAGTTTACTTAAAAGCTTTTATATCTTGTCTTCATTTTAAATTAGTTTTTTCAATTTTAAGAGCTTTTGTAGAATTGTGTTTGGCACAACTACTTTTGAAGGAAAAAAAGCCCAAAATAAGCTTGGATCAGACATTACCTTAGAAATATCAAGCTTTAGTTTCATTTAATGCTAAATTATATATTCAAAGTTATAACAAGCTTGCAGTAGCTACTGGAGATGATTTTAAGCCTAATTCATACTTTTTTGTGCAGTTGATGGCCCTTTTACTCTTGCGGCATGCACTTTCTGTCTCAGATGGTGATACTTCTGATGATGATCCATCCAATTTTTTCTCCGTAAGTGAATTGAGTTTTTTAGTTAAGTTGTTTCTATGTCCAATGTTGTATTGATTTCAAGTTTTCAAATGCAATGTTGAGCCAACCTAATTAGCTGACTATTTTCTTCAGCTTTTCTTGCTTCGAGCTGCTGGATTTTTATTACCTTGCTACATTATGGCTTGGGCAATCAGTATTCTGCAGCGTCGGCGACAAAGACAAGTCAGTTTTCATTATAGTTGTTCATATTAATAATTGTTTTGGTTTCGCTTAGTCTCATTTTCATAATAACAATGCTATATGGTCTCATTTTAGGCTGCATATCATGTTTGTGTTCACATCACTCTTGCTACGTGAATTTCTTACATTTTGTATTATTGTGAAATAGGAGGCTGCAGCACTAGCGGCAACTCAAGTTGCTTTTGTACTACAATCTGGGCAGCGTAGAGGATTACAGTTTGCAATAG